>NW_024081105.1:110879-710879 GCF_003009895.1 Hyaena hyaena | reverse complement strand
GGGAGCCAACAGACCATGATGCCAGGCTAATTGTCTCTGCCAGCTAAACCCAAGAATTTTAGAGCAAAGACTGCCCACTAGTGGAGTCACATATTTGGTGGAAATTGCAAGAGTGCAGTTTTACCTTGTAACTGCTTAGAGCCATCTTGAGAGGTATGACCTCAGCTAAAATGCTGTGGAACTAGTAGTCATGTGTTGTCAGGTAACCACACTGGTCCGTCCTTCCTTCCTTCCTTCCTTCCTTCCTTCCTTCCTTCCTTCCTTCCTTCATTCTGCTTCTGCTTCTCTCTCTTCTTTCTTTCTTTTGTATTTATTCTCAAATTAGTTAACATACAGTGTGGTCTTGGCTTCAGGAGTAGAATCAGTGATTCATCACTTACGTATTAATACCCAGTACTCATCCCAACAAGTGCTCTCTTTCATGCCCATCACCCTCAGTTTGTTCTCTGTATTTAAGAGTCTCTTACGGTTTGCTTCCCTCTCTCTTTTTATCTTAAGCGTTTTCTTTCCTGAAGGAAGTTCTGGTGCTATGGAGTCCCCCATTTGGAGAATTCCACCTCTCCTCTTCCAGCATTCTAGTAGTTACCTGTTCCTAGGTTTAAATTTAGAAGAGAGGTGAGATAAATTATAGCTCTTGTTCCTGCAGTTGGTTTTGAGACTATAACTCATTGTATTCCCCTCTACTATATATTCTAAATTCCACTTATCTCCAACTATCACCTCTGCTGGTCTTTTGACTGTAACTCAAATCTTCATTTTAGATGTCAGATTCCTTGATAATCATACCCTTCTCAAGCAGGCATAGTTTACCCCTATCTATTGACAATCACAATTGACACAGGGAAACTAATGGACAGCCAAGTGAACCACTTGCATTTTGTATGTATTCTTCACTGCTCTGATACTATATCAATAGCCCTATCTTTTCCTGCTAATCAGGGTTAGTTCCTCATGAAAAGTTCCCCTTCCTGCCTATTGGTCTAAAAAAGGGGTATATGCCGGAGGCCGGCTCCAGCAGGTCCAGGGGTCCCTGAAGGATGGACGGTGTTGGTGAGAGAGAGAATGAGAGAGCCCCGAGATTCTTTCTGATCACCAGGCAGGCATCTCTGCTCTGACTGGGGCTCAACTTTATTTTATCATTAAGTGTTTTGGGAATGGCACAGAAGTGGCATTTGCCTTAGACAATGATTTCTGATAACAAACTTCTTTGATATGTAAGAATTTCCCAGAACATGGATTTGTAGAAGACTCATACATAACGTTTACAATAGTGATTGAGGTAGGGGATTTAGATGCTTATCCTATGGGGAAGGAAGGCTTCTTTAGCATACCAGAAAATGTTTTTAGCATAAAAAGGGTGAAGTTACTTCTTTGTGGGCAGGGGTCAATAGCTTGTTTGTTTAAGGTGGAAGTATCAAGAAAAACAGGTCTTTCAGGGAACACCTTTGCTTTCATAATCACAAAAGAAGAAGTTCCTCAATAGGTTCCTTCACAGGGAGCAATCAGCATATACAAGGCCAGAAAATGCTCCAAGCAGAAACAATTGGGTGGGGGTGGATATTTGCCCTTAACTCTAAATTAGGCTCTTTGTCTCAGGGCCAGACTCAAGCCCCCTTTATTATGTAAGTCTTGGATCTGCAAGGCCCTTAGGAAGAGCCTTTTAACAATCATCCACAATGTTTTCAATCTCTTTGGAAAAGGCAGGGATATGTTTTTCCTTATGAGCAATCTGTGTTGGGAATATTGGTCTGATCTGGAATATTGTGAGGCCTGGTCAATCCCAGCAGCCTCATTTCCAACATGAGCCAGTAGTAGCAGAAGGAGATACCAGTTTTCGTTTCTCATGGCAGAAGCTGTGCAAACGCTACCATTTCCTTGCTGTGACTGTCATCCAGCGAGGCCAGTGCGGCTCCCAGCAGGTATATTTTTCAGGGATCAGGACCTTATTCCAGCAGAATTCAGAGTTCTAGAAATGGGAAATGTAACTAACCAAAATGGACCTTTGGGACACTTGAGTCCACCTTATTTCCTGGACTCATATAATTTTCCTATTGAGGAGGCAGTAACATTTCTGATTCAGTGTGGATGGAATACTATCCTTGGAGTATTGCCTCCAAACTGGCCTTTCAGATGAATCTTTAGCAGGCATTCCAACTCTTTACTAGTTCAACTGTTTTTGAATGGGAGAGTATGCAACATAGGCTCATTCCTCCATATTCTTTATTATGAATGGGGTTCTTTGTTTTAATACCCAGTTGTATGGGATTTCATGGTTATGGGCTTGTAATCTGTAAGCTCCTGAATAATGGTGTTGGCTGAGACTTAGCAAGTAGACAAAGCAAATCCATACTTGAAATTAAACATCTGTTCCTATGAGAACAAATCAATAGCCATTCCAAGACGTTAAGAGCCATTTGATCTCCTTGAAGCATAGTGTCACACCCGGCGGCACTCTGTGTTGTTTTCTGTTATATGTTCAGAGGTGGCAATACCAAATCAACTGTGATAAGAAAGAGTATGTGCACGTCCTTCATCTCTGCTACAATGCACTTATAATTTGAATGCTCATTTTGCAAGCATTGAATGGCTGCTGATAAAATCTGGTTAGTGTCAACTGGCTGAGTCATTAATATCTATTTGGTTGTGTAGCACTTTTTGGTGGTAGATTCTTTGCACATTAAGGTATTATACTAAGGTCTTCACACTTCGTCCTCATTCCCCTCTATTCATCAGTATGTCTCTATCCCAGACCTTCTTGTCTCTGATTTTCCAATCTTTTTTTTTTTTCTGGTCTCCTGAACAACTATCCAGCTCATTAGCCACTACTTTTAACCTCAGCCACTTCTTCAAACAGTGTGGATAATTAAATTCCCCCTCAAAGTTTCACCCATTGGAAATATTCTCCTTTCTTCTGTCTTTCAAACCTGTCTGTGACTGAGGCTGCAACACAGCCACTCTCCAGTTTCTACTTGAGCCTACATGTTTAGCTAACCCACAGATAAAGCAAGCTTGTTATTTTTATCCAACTTCAAGTGGTCTTGTGGGACATCCCAGAGAGTCATTGGTGTGATATGAGGGAGTAATGCTGGCGCAGTTGCTCTATGTGACATGGGGTCCTGGTGGCTTGCCCATGCCCTCTTGATTGCTTATGTCTTCTAGTTCTGTTTGTGCTCAGTCCTAAAGTTATTATCTTTAAGTTTCAATAAATTTTCTATTGGACTTTCCTGACTTGGGATGTCTTATAGGACTCAGTTTTTGACATATAGTCCCAAAATTCTGACTTTCTTAAGGAATAGGTGCATTCCAATAGCTGTTTTGTTTTTGTTGTTGCTGTTGTTGTTTTAAGACATGTAACTTTCTGTTTCAGAGAGGATGGCCTTTATCTAGAAACCTATGGGCTTATGCTGTGATCATATAACAGGGCTTGCCATAAACTTCACAGTGTGTCTTTTGCCACCATTGATCCTTCCATCACCTTAGATACCACTAGAAGTGCAATTCATACTACTGTTGGACCTACTGCAGAGTCTTTCCTTGCTCTGGGCCTCACTCAAATCAAGTAGCCCTCCACATCAACTGGTATATAGTCCAGGGAAGTATTGTTAAGTGTGGAATGTATTGCCTCCAGAATTTCATGTCTACTAGGTGTTGTGCATACTTTTTTTTGATAGGGAATGCAAGATACAGCATTTTTTCTTTTGTTTTCAAGAGAATAACCTAACTATTTGGATTCCTAAAGATTTTACTGAAATGGCAGGTCATTGATATTTATAGGGTTTATTTACTGCTCTCTGGAATTCATTTATTTTGTTAAGGTCTTTATCATATCATGCTGGTTATCTGTTCATCATGCTGTCCATTCATCAAAATAACATCAATGTATTTGATCAGTGACATGTTGTACACAAGCCCTTGGAGCCACTACTTGTGGTCCTGTGGTAGTCTGCAAAATTCATCTGGTTTCTTCGAGGGTCAGAGTCATGAATCAAATGGAGATAACATAGGGACCCTCTCCCCTGCATTCTTTGGATCTTTAGTGTTACAATAATGTCTACCATCTTGCCCCACCATGTAATATATTTTTATTTACTATCTTGGCAGGGGAAGTTTTAGAAACTTCCATCTGTCCTTCTGTACTATTGGTTACACTTATTTCACAAGCCAACTTCTCAATGAAGAGATTATGTTAACTACACAATGTGCCAACCCCAGTTATAGATTCAGAGATTGATGAAATGATCACCATGTAGATTCTCTATCCAGTGGACCCACTATATGCTGGACACTGGCAAGGTTTCCATTTTTTACCTGGATCAAAATAATTATGGGGAGGCAGGGGCATAACACTTCATGGATCTGAGAATCCATGTCAACTCAGATCCTGTGTTCAATAGCTCTTAAAATGTTATGCAATTTTCTTTGAGCATTGTACTGTCATCCAAGCAAATAGCTTTAGGTAGTTTGGAAAAGAATTAGTACAATTATTAAAGCATGTTTTTGCCATGGTGTTGTTGGGTCCTCCTTCCATGGATCTGGAAATCTTTTCAGGTATATGTCCCTGAGTTAAAAACTATGGCAACTGTATTATGGCAATTACTGGGTTACTTCTTTTTTTTTTTTTTATTTCTAGGAGAGAGAGAGAGAGAGACAGCGTGAGCAGGGGAGGGGCAGAGAGAGAGGGAGACACAGACTCTGAAACAGGCTCCAGGCTCTGAGCTGGCAGTCAGCACAGAGCCCGACGCGGGGCTTGAACCCACAAACCGCGAGATCATGACCTAAGCAAAAGTCGGTCGCTTAACCGACCAAGCCACCCAGGCCCCCCTCTGGGTTACTTCTTCTGGCATCCTATTCTGTCATTACTGCTTCATTTAATTGTATATTACATTATCATGGTATTACACATACTCTTATCTTTTTCTCCTGGAGATGTCATGTTTCATTACCAGCTTCCATAACACCCTGAAGCTGAAACTCCTCTTGGTTGTCGTGTCTGATATTGCCAGTCTTTACAAAATTGCATCCCTCTAAAGCTTCTGGTAGTCCTTAAATAAACTATCCTCTCTTTTGCTATTAATTAGACGAGATCTATGACCTTCCTCAACCTCAGCTTTAGCCTGCCAACAGTTTCTACTGAACTTGCTAATGATACTTGTGCCCCTCTTACCAGTTCATCCCTGATGGCCTTGGTAGATGGTGTGTCCTCTGGGCCTTCCCAGGAAACAATATTATCTGGTGGGCCTTGGCATTTCATATAATATATCCACCCAAACATGCATATTCCTCTCATTTGTTTTTTGCCACCTCTACCATCTGCTATGGCAATTAAACCTTTTTAGCTTCACTCATCTTGGGCTCTTGTTTTCTCCAAGTTTCTCAGAGCCAATCTGGCAGTGAGTCTGGACCCATCATTGGAGTCCTTGCTAGTGTATTAAGTTCTACATACTGAAAGGATTCCCTTACAAATGAATTGGGCAAACTGGACATTATGAGGGAATGATCCCCACAAAACTACTCTCACTTCAAACTCTAGCCATAATTTTGGGGTTCCCTATAGCCACTGTCACTTATTACTTGCTGGCCATGAATTTGTGGGTTCCCACAGACTCCTTCAGATTTAATAATTTGCTATAATAATTCACAAAATTCTCTGAAAGCTATTATTCTCATAGCCTCATGTTTATAACAAGCAATGGTCACACAGTAGAATCCGTCAAATGAAGAGAGAGGTAGTGTAAAATCTGTGAGCATCCAAATGTGAAGGGTTTATCATGTTTAGGGACATGTCATCCTTTCAGAATTAAAAGTGGTAATACGCAAAGAATATCACCAACTAGGGTTTAACTACAGACTATCTTTGTGACTGCACTTTAGTCCCAGCTCCACCTCCTTCTCCCCTCCCTGAAGTGAGCCACCATTTTTCTTCTGGGGATCTGAACTTATAAGGCATGGTTCAAAGCCACTGTAGATCACATTGATAGACTGTCTTAGAGCTGAAGCTCCCAAGAAAACAGAGACTCCTACCAGGCAGGAAATTCCAAGGGCCTACAGATTATCAAATGAAGGCCCTGGGCAAAGGCCAGACATCTTTTTGAGAAAAGGAAATTCTTTACTATGCACCCCCCAGTTGACAAATTTACCTTTCATCAATCTTGTCTTCTGGTCCCCTTGACCACATACACTTATGATCCAGCTCCAAGGCTCTCACATATTGGCTCCTTCCAGTATCTCCTTCTTCGGCTCAGCCTGTCCCAGACTGAGGTATCCTGAGACTTAGCTCTACTTAATAACAAGACAGAAGAGGGGGATGGGTACAAATATTTAGAGGGAAGCTTCTTTCTTCTAAAAGGTCTCCCTTCATGGTGGATACTACTAGCTCTTAATAAGCATGAATGGGCAACCCCTGCAGTCTCTGAGGGTTCACAGGTATTTGAAGAGTGAAATGTCCCCACAAGATATAGCAGGATATCAGGTTTTCCCAAATGGCATTCTAACTTTGGAATAATAAGTGTTCCTCAATTGAGTATTTGATCACCTTTCAATTTTCTCTTTTCCTTATATTGGAGATAAAGGCCTCTTTGTGAGATCCTGAAGCGATTCTCTGGCCTTCACGTTTAACCTATCAATTTTCTCTTTTCCTTATATTGGAGATAAAGGCCTCTTTGTGAGGTCCTGAAGAGATCCTCTGGTCTTCACGTTTAGTGTCCTAGGCCCTTAGATTTTCACCACCCCTCAGAAGAATGGCAATGCAACTTTATAGTCAGTAGCCAAGTCCATTTCCTTCCAAGCTTTGTTCCCTGTGTTTTTCAAATGTCTGAACAGTGTTCTTCCTCCAGAACATTTTCCCAAGTAACACCAGTAAAAAAAAAATTAGTAATTGGGCACCCGTCTTGTGTCGGGGAACTATCTGTGTCCTGAGATGGAGTTCTCAATGTCTGTTGGCTGGTGAGTGAAGCAGTTCTGAAACCTCTTCTTACCACCTGCTCCTTTAGGCATCAGTCCATGACCATTCTGTCAATCGGCTCCTTTGGGAACTTGTCTCTGAGATAAAGTTAGAGATAAACAATATTGTGAGGATTAACACCTGAAGAGTTAAAACAGAGAAAGCAGGATTAAGCATGGAAGCCATCAAATCATGAGACAGGAATTACCAAGACTTTATCAGCCAACAGAGAGTTACAAACTAAAACCTGCTCATTAGAGGAGTCTCATTTGGGTAAAAGTGGCTAGAGCCCTGGATGCTTAGTCATTGTGTGAGACCAGCGCCAAAAGAGCAGGATCTTGGCTCAAAAAATGAGGCACACCTAAAGGAGATAACACTCAAAGCTGCTACCCAAGTTCCTTCTTGAAGGAGTATCTGAATCGCACATCTCCTTGTCCACTTAGTTTCAGCTCCACCAGAGAGGGTGCCGTGGACTTACCACTAGATTTTGTCAGAACTGTTCTTTTCAAGATTTGCGTGCTTCATTTACAGAAAAACAAAACAAAACTGTACGTCTGCTGTATACTATTTGTAAGTTAATTTATGTAAACATAAAGAATATTAAAAGACAACTGAAGGTATGGTGTTAGTTATATAAGATGATTTGATATGTGCCAAGAAAAAAAATGCCATGAAAATATTTACTCTGTCTTACAAAGGTAAAAGGTGAAGTTTCAGAACACTGAAATAATTATTTTAATTTATCTCATTCTTTGGGAACATTTGAAACTTTTGAAAATATCTATCTGGATAGCATCTCCATAGCTAGGATGACAGATGATAGATAAATAGACAAGATAAACAGATATACGTATTTATATCTAAACGTAGATGTATTCCTCAACCAAAGATTGGTTCTCAAGACAGCATATCCTCTGAAGCAGACACCCTGTGTTTTTCCCATACTTGCTGCAACTATTCTGTTCTGTTTTCTCATTTATAAAATGAAGGTAACAATAACAGTACCTAATATATATTTATTTTATGTCAATTAAATGTTTTAAGGATTTCAAACAATGTCTGGCACCTATGAAGTGTGGAATATTATTTCTACTGTGACAAATTTTCATGAGGAAAACAGGGTAAAATAATAGAATTTTGAAGTTTTAGGCCAAAGTTTGATCTGCTTCTTAGATTTGTAACTTGAAAGAAATGCCCTTATAGCCATAAATCCTTGTTCATTATCTCTAAATAGGGAATAATTATGGAGATTTTGCATGGTTTTGGAGAACATTAAATAAATGAATGCATGTAAATTTTCAAGTAAAATTTTCAAGTCAATGATGATGATGATGATGATGATTGATGATGATTTTTGAGAAATGCAGATTGAAATAACTCATAGCAAGTAAACCTCATGGAATCTCTTCTTCCCAGAGGACTGGAATTTAAGTCACCATTATCACTATAATTATGATTATTATCATTACTTTCAACTTCAATATTATCAACATTGTTCTCTTCACTTCCAATTTTATACTTGTAACAATACTTAACACATAAATTTGTGCAAGGAATCATCTTAGACACACAAACCAAACTTTTTTTTTATTTTTGAGGGGGAAAAAATCCTCTACATCCAGTTGATCCTGTTACTATTTTTTTTATTTCAAAAAGAACACTCATGTTTGAAACAATTTTATATTCCAGACTTAGATTACAGTTTCCTTTGCATGTGATTCATTTTTATGCCTTAATTATTCCATGAGGTCAAAGGGATAAGAGAGATAAAATATAGTCAATTAACTAGAAGCTGTGCACATATGTATTTAAATTATGTAAGTAATTATTATTTAAAAATAGTTCATTATCATTTTTAACTCTGGAAATTAGTTCTTTCATTTTTCTCAAATTAACTTACATGAAAGATGTCTTTCTCTGGAGTAAGATCAAGCAACTTACTATTGTATGATTTGCTTACTCCATAGTATATTAACCAATTCTGAATCTATCTTGAACATCTAAAGAACTGAAAAAACAGCTACTATATTTAACTACAAGAAAAAATACTGTTCAAGTAGCAAATTAATAACTTTTCAAGAATGCATAAGAGAACTGAAGTCAAAGGACAAATATGCTTGCTTACTTCTAGTAACTATAGAGAACATTAAACTAGAGAATGTGATAAGTTGTTGGAGGCTATATATGAGTTTGTATGACAATATATATGCTGGAGGCCGAGCCGGCTCCGACAGGTCCAGGGGTCCCTGAAGGATGGCCGGTGTTGGCGAGAGAGAGAGTGAGAGAGCCCCGAGATTTTTTCTGATCACCAGGCAGGCATCTCGGTCCTGTCGGTTTTGGTGTCTTTATTTAAAGGTTCAGCAACAACATGAAGTCAGAGAAAGGAATTTCTACAATGGGAGGCCTTTTGTGATAACAAGTTTTTGATATTCTGCAGAATTATCCCAGTCATAGTGAATTTACAACCAAGGAATTAACAGGATGCTCTTAGTGAAAAACAGGATAACATATAGGTTAAATTGTATATAGATAAGCTAGGAGTCATTCTGTTTGGCTCTCAAGAGGATGAATGTTTCTGAATTGGTTTGTTTGCGGAAACCATCATGGGAGCCCTAAATGTGTCAGTCTTAGCACCTGGGTTTATGTTTTAGCTACTCTTATCTATCCTCATCCCAGCTGCCAGTGTAAGGGAGGATGTTTGTGGAATGTAGGCCTTGAGGGACTGCTATGCTTCACCAATTAGCAAAGATACATGTAGTAACTATGTTCTGCTCTTATCTGTACCTTAACCCCAAAATAGGCTCTTTGTCTCAGGGCCAGGTTCAATTGTAACTCTTGTGTTCTTAACCCCCTTTATTATGCAAGTCTTGGGTCTGCAAGGCCCATAGGAAGAGCCTTTTGACAGTCATTCACAGAGCTTTCATCTAAAATCTCTTTTGTAAGGGCAGGAATATGCTTTTCCTTATGAGGTATCTGTGTTCAGAATATTGGTCTGATATTGAATATTGTGAGGCCTGGTCAATACCAGCAGTCTTATTTCCAACTTGAGCCATTATTATCAGAAGGAGATACCAGTTTTCATTTCTCATGGCAGGAGCTGCAAACACTGCCATTTCCTTGCTGTGACTGCCATCCAGAGAGGCCAGTGCGGCTCCCGGCATATGTAGTTCTTGGGACTGTGGTGATGGGACTTACTGCCCATCTGCACACCTTTTCTTCAGAAATACTCAGGCTTCCACAAGAAGGATCAGGGAAATCCAGAAAAATCTCCCGCTGCAACGCTGGTTGGAGAGAGGAGCAGTCCCTATAAAATCCATCCAGACCCATTGCCATATGAAATGGAGGCTCATTTAATCTACGGGAGAATGCTCGTAAAGACCTAGACTGAGAGTACCACCGAGTATTTGCTGCAGCATGGGAAGGGAATATGGGACAGAAGATCACGTGACAAGTGGTTGAACTTTAATCTCTATATTGAATATAAATTCACTTTCAATTGTACTTATGTTATCAATGAACTTAGAGATATGTATGCACATACAGATATACACATATGATAAAATTTTGACTATACATGTGATTTGCATGCTATTTCTGTTGATTTTAATGTAGCCTAATATTTTGTGAACTCTGCTTCATAACATTAATATTCTTCAAATGCTTAGACTTTAGTGGATGGATGGATCTGACTGTATCTTGCAGGATATTTAAAGGGTTTTTTTTTTTTTTGCAATTTTAATTATTACAATTTTTTAGTTCTAGCCTTTATAAATAAAACTTTACTAAGAGTATTAAATATATGATAATGAGTACTTATAAAGTGTTATTGAATCACTCATTATTCTTGGAGTAAACCTTAGAACTGGAATCATTAGATTTAGACATTTTTCCTAGATTGTCACACTATATTTTCAAATTGCTTTACAGAACATTTGTATGAAATTACATTCACCTTTGCAGTGGATTAGAGAGTCCATTTCTCTGCATGCTGGCCAACAAAGTATAATTTTTATATATTTCAACCTGGAACTTCCTTTTCCCAACAAACAAAAGATGATATTAGGTGAAAAGAAATAATCCTGAAGTTTGTTTTTTATTTAATTAGTATTTGATGTTACTAAGCATATATTTGAAAAACTGAAAATAGTAATTTTTTTATCTGGTAGGATGTATTTACTTATTTATTTTAATTTTTTAAAAAAGTTTTACCTTTATTTTTTTTTTATGTTTTTATTTATTATTGAGACAGAAGGAAACAGAGGATGAGTGGGGGAAGGGCAAAGAGAGAGGGAGACACAGAATCCGAAACAAGCTCCAGGGTCTGAGTTGTCAACACAGAGCCCAATGTGGGGCTCTAAGCCACGAACCATGAGATCATGACCTGAGCCGAAGTCGGACGCTTAACTGATGGAGCCACCCAGGCACCCCATGTATTTACTTATTTTAGACACTTTTTCCTACAATTCTTCTCATCACTATTGTGCATTGAACAATGTCTTCTCTAGTTTTTATCTCTCCTGTGTCATTTTTAAAACGGCATACAGAATTTCTAACAGCTAATTTGAATTCTGACCAGGCTAGAAAATGCAGGCCATACATTTGATAATGAGAGTATTCATTAAAATATTTATTCAACTTAGCTTTTCCAGTAATGATTGCTATTCAGACCTGGGAAATGACTCTAGACTGACTCACCGAGAGGAATTTGTGCTTTGTCCATTACTTTACTGCTGAGTGGTTATCAAGAGTCACAATAGTTTCCTTCTTCATAGTGCAATTGTATTTACTGAAGAGATCTGCCATTTCAGAGACATTTCTCATTTGATTTTAAATTCTTCTAAGATAAGAGACACCAGTATATTTAGGGAGAAATGAGACTATGGCTTTCAAACTGTATAATGACACAGTGTTTCCCAATAGATTACTACTACCAATAAATTACTGCTTTCTTCTTCATTTCCTCTCCGGGTATGTGAACCTACTGTTTGAAACAATACACATGTGTGTTGTAGCCACAGGAAAGTATCTTCAATAGTAAACTGTAATCTCTAAAATGTGAAAGTACCTAATGACGTGTGGTGTCAGGGATCATGCCTCCAAGTGGGTATTATCTTGTGATCATAAATCATCATCACAGATTGGCCTCTCTGGGCTTTCTCTGCTGCACAGATATGGGCTGCAAAGTCTATGAAATTAAATATGTAAAGTCTCTTTTGATTTAACCATAACATTTGGTGAAGAGGAGTTGTAATTTTTATTCAACAAGTACCTTTTACTGATGTAGGAACAAAAACGCAGTTTTAGAGACATTCAAATGATTAGACAGAGTATAGGGTACCAGATACTAAAATGACTTTAGAGATCATGGAGTCTAACCCTTTTGTAGTAAATGAGAGAGTGAGGGGCTGTGAGGTTATATATGGTTTGATTCTCATACAAGACAATAGCATCCAATGGTTTCCTCCTTTAGAAACTCATCATTCCTTTGACAACTTCTTTTCTTAAATTTTTCTTGTTCTTTTACGTTACTTTTGGGATTTCCTCTTCCTTTTTATTTAGTCGGTATGAAGTCTTCCTTCAACTATTATATCTGTTACTTGGTAGATCTGGCATCATTTCTCTAAAACTCTGTGAAGTAATGTAAAAGAATTAAAAAAATATGTTTTGTAATTTCTGATGAACCAAGACAAGACATTAATATTTTCTACTCTGTTCTTCTACATTTGCCTATTATACACAGAGGGCTGAAACTACCATACAAAATGTAAATTAAAACCAAATTAACACTTCTATTACCTACAGAAAATCTATGTAGGCAAGTACACTCTCATCTAATTCACAGAGAAGTCAATATAACATGGAGTAATCTCCTTTATCCCTAGGCCTTCAAGAATTTTTTGACATTTTGATTCACTTGAATAAGTACTTCCATGCTCTATCAGAGGGAGCATACTCAGAGTGATTCACTCAAACTTGGGCAAATTTATAGAGGAGTACATCCAACATTGTAATTGTGTTTGTGTGCATGAGTGTTTGTGAACATAGGTATGCAGTGTACATAAATAAGTAGGAATAACATAAATTTGTGTTTTTAATTGATGAAATAGAAATTAGCCCACTTTATGTAAATGAGCACTTTTGTCTCCTCAGTAAAATTTACTACATATTCTTATTTTTTAAAATATTACAACCCTCTACCTACTTGAGAAGTTGAATATTAATACATAGCTTTTGACTAATATGGCCAAAAGTTAAGGGTTTTTTTCATTCAATTCTTTCCAATGTAATTAATTTTCAGAAACATTAAAATACAATTTCACATACAAACAATATTTTATTTTGTTAAGTTTATTTATTTACTTTGAAAGAGAGAGTGAGAGAGCAAGTGGTGAAAGGCAAAGAGAGAGAGAAAGAGAATCCCAAATAGATTCCGTGCCATCAGTGCAGACCCTGACCCAGGGTTCAAACTCACAAACTGTGAGAGCATGACCTGAGTGGAGATGAAGAGTCAGATGCTTAACTGACTGTGTCACTCAGGCAGTCCAAACAATATTTTAATATGTTACAAGTAAGAATGAACACAATACCTATAAACTAATACATCTAAATAGTATTCTGATCTCAGTTTTACATTAGATAAAATATTTTCCCTGAACATAAGGGACACCATTATGACACAATACAAAATCCCCAATATGAAACTTTATCCCAGGCAAAGCGAAACCTTTTTTAAATTGCTTATATATTTTTACAGATATTTCGTGTGTGAAAGATAGTTCATGATCTACTATTCTCGGGGGGTTGCTGAATACATTTTCCCCATTGTTACCATAGAAATGTATCAAGTTTTTCAAACATCATGGAGTGTAAGAATAGAGAAACTTGTACCTCATTTTCAGCTTAGTCTTTTCAGATTGCCTATTTCTTCTTCATTTTAAAATATTCCAGTATTGAGAAACTAATTGAGTGGAGGTATTTCTCATCAACCCAGTCAGTGTAAAATGATCCCATTGCTTAACATTGGTATAAAGCCTATTAAAGTTAATGGAAGAAAAAATTACACCACTGAACGAGAAGTAATGGTGATGACTCGAACAGAGGCAAATGGGGAGAACGGGCAAGAAAGGTTAGACTTCCCCAGGATTTTTTTATATGGTTTATTCTTGGTGGCGGCATGAAGGAAGCATAGAGGTGCTGTTACCTACCTGGAAGTGCATTTTAGACTGACTCTGTGTATTTGTATGCCATTTTAGTTGCTGACAACTCTCGTCTGTTCAGTGTAGTTATTACATAAAGCTGTGTGCATTTGTTCTTCCAAATATAACATCAGAGCGACTTCTCTGCTGTTTTTGACTTTCACCCTTACTATACGGTGTATCTAATCATGAACGGTGACATGAAAGTAGGCTTGTCTCTGCCACAACATTCAGACTAATGGTCACTAGGTCCAGGCAGTGCCAAAACACCGATCATTCTCAATCTCAACCACCACTGTTGAATTATTTTCTCCTTATTCACACCCAGGATATAATTCTCCAACTCTGTAGATTTCAGGATTCTGTCACACTTCTTAGTCTAACCCCTTAGGGGTGTTTTTTGTTGTTTTGTTTTTGTTTTTGTCATCATAAATTTTCTAATCTGAGCTAAACTCTTAAATTTTAACCACTTCTTTCTTAGACATTTGAGAATGACTCCCTTGTATCTTCTATTTCTGAGCCTCCCTCTTCGTGCAAAACATATTTAAAAAAATCATACCTATAGGTGGAGGGGAGAGGCAAGATGGCGGAGAAGTAGGAAGCACCGTACATTGCGCCTGCACTCATCTCTCAAACAGAGAAGGCCTGAAGTCGTAGGAAACTGAGCCACAGGAGTTTAGGAAGAGAAAGAGACAGAGTACACTGGGAAGGAAACCTCATAAGTGCGTGAGTGCAAACTGGGGAAGATAAAAGCCGGACGGGACCCAGAGATACAGAGGGAGGGGAGGGAACCCAGCTTGCATGCGCTGCGGTGAGTGATAAACCTGTGAGTGGGGGTGAGCTGCCGCGAGTCCAGGGGAAAGGAAAGAAAAGCTGAGATTGCTCATAGAACCATCCCTGGAGAAGAGAAAACAAACAAACCTTGGCTTGGAAAGACTGTTTTTTAGCTCTGGCTGGGGTCCTGACTTTAAACTAGGTGCCCTGGTCCCAGAAAGTGCGCCTGGCACCATCCAGGCGGCAGCGGCTGGTGAACCAACAGCAACGCCTGCGGAGGCGGTCCTGGCGCCCGGTGAAGTGGCAGTGGCACGAGCGACATCGGCCCACTGAAGCGGTGGTGTTGGCGACCGGATGAAGTGGCGCCGGCGCCCGGTGAAACGGTGGCTGCGAGTGAAAAGTTGCCTGCTGAAGCGGCGGCGGCCGGTAAAGGGGTGGAGGTGGGGTGAGGCGACGCGGACTCTGTGGACCTGAAGTTGCTACGATCCCCAGATGAACTCGGGTTGTATTTATTGCTGCCTGACCCCAGCGGATCTGAGGCCGTGGAACTTCCCCCACCTGTCGGAGGCCGCGCCGGCTCCGACAGGTCCAGGGGTCCCTGAAGGATGGACGGTGTCGGCGAGAGAGAGTGAGAGAGCCCCGAGATCCTTTCTGATCACCAGGCAGGCATCTCTGTCCTGTCGGTTTTGGTGTCTTTATTTATAGGTCAAAAGTTAACATGGCATCAGGAAATGGAATGTTTACAGTGGATAGCTCTTTGTGATAAGTTGTTTTTGGAAAATGTACAGAAACAGGTTTTACAGAAGTCTTCTGGCAGAACAGCCCCAATTATAGTGAAGTTGAGTAACTAAGAAAATAACAAGGTGTTCACATTTTAATAACGCTAAGATTAAGTCATAGGTTTGTAGATACTCTTATCCATCCTCATCACAGCTGCCAGGGTAAGGGAAGGTGTTTGTGGAAAGTAGGTCTTAGGGAAGGGGCTGCTATACACCATCAGTTAGCAAAGGTGTATGTACTAACTTATCTTCTGCCCTTATCTGTTCCTTTTCTCTAAGTTAGGCTCTTTGTCTCCGGGCAAGACTTGATTTTCCAGTTATATGCTTTATTGCACCAGAGAGCCAACCATACCTTTAAAGAGTTTAGCTTATTTCCCAATATTTAGAATAGCCTCTACGAGTGCATTTACCTTTGTGTCTGCTTTTTTGATTTCTTGAATAGCTAGGGCATGAAAGACATTTTTGGTTAGTTGATTTACATGTTGAGCTGTATGAACATCTTGGACTAATGCAACGGTAGAAACAGAATTATACATGTAAAAGGTCAGTCTTTTATGACTAGGGGTCATTAGACTGTTCATAGCTCAAGGGAAAGTATGGAGGGAAACAGGACCTGCTGGAGACACGATGTCTGTTCCCATAATCAAAAGAAGAAGTTCCCACAATAAGTTCCTTCACAAGGTGCAATCATCATACCAGGGCCAGAATAAGGGGACAAGTCACTCCCGATATTGATCAGCAAGGTACCCTAGGGGTCAATGCTCAAGCAGAAATAATTGAGTGGGGGTTGATATCGGTCGTCATCTGATTGGCAAGAGACCGTGCAAACTTCCTTTAACCTCACCAGGAGTTTTCTCGACTAGTGGGCCCAGAATGGCTCCCAACACCCACCCTCCACTCAACCCCTGGCAACAGAAGCAAAGTCCAGCGGAACTGTTAATGGCGGTATAACAAAGCCTCTCAGGAGTAATCAGACTAGTTTCTCTAGATAACACCACCTTCTTTCTCTCACTTCTCCAACCATATTCCACCCTTTAGCTCATTGAAAAAAGCTTCTTACCCCTTCTGCCTGTTCATTCTATCTCCAATTTTGCCTCATCTCTGCCCTATTATCTCTCTCTTCCTCTAGTTCTTCAACAAGCACTGCATATACTCGGCTATTTAATTGTAGCTGGGAAATCTGGTTATATGCTTTAAACCGATCTTTGTCTATCGGTTTTCTTCATTCTTCCTTTTCTTTTCTTCTTTTTGACTTTTTAATGTATTTTTATTTTCTATCATTTGCCTTCCCTCCTCCGTCTTTTCTCATTGCTTTTTAGTTTTCCCTCTTGGTTAGCGTGATTGTTGGATTTGTTTGTACGTTTGTGTCCCTCTGTTTCCTGTGTGTTTGTCTGTATGTTTTCTTCTCCAAGGCTACCTCAAGAAACAAGCCAAAGTACACATGGTGGAGAGTCCCAAATACCACTACGAGTAGGAAAACAAAATAACCAAGATCTCAACAAGAGAGACCAAGAGATATCATTCAAAAAACACTTTCTGAAAGGATAGGCCCTGGACAGTCAAAGAGTCTTCTTGGGTAGGGCAGCACTCACAGGTGCAGAGTACATAACAAGTCTTTAAAACTAACAAGAGACAGAAAGCTAACCAATATGATGAAACTAAAGAGCTCTCCTCCAATGAAACTCTAAGAAGAATTGACAGCTAATGAACTGCTCAAAACAGATATAAGCAGCATAACTGAACAAGATTTTAGAACAATAATCGTAAAATTAATCACTGGGCTTGCAAAAAGCATAGAGGACCTCAAAGAAACTATGGCTACAATCAACATGGAGAACAAAAATAGGCATGATGAATTAAAAAATGCGATAAATTAAATACATAATAAACTGGAGGTATACAATGCGTGGATTGAAAAGGCAGAAAAGAGAATAAATGATTTACAAGACACCATTATAGAAAAACAATAAGCTGACAAAAAAAGAGAAAAACTGATCCAGGAACATGAAAGAAGAGTTCGAGAGCTCAGCGATACAGTCAAACGCAACAATATCCATATCATAGGAATCCCAGAAGAGGAAGAGAGAGGGAAAGGTACTGAAGGAGTCCTGGAACAAATTATAGCTGAGAACTTCCCCAACCTAGGGAAGGAAGTAAACGTTGAAATACAAGAGGCACAGAGAACTCCCCTTAGATGTAATTTGAATCGATCTTCTGCAGGACATATCATAGTGAAAATGGCAAAAATAAAGACAAAGAGAGAATTTTGAAAGCAACTAGGGAGAAAAGGGCCCAAACATACAAAGGGAAACCTATCAGAGTGGTGACAGACTTATCTACTGAAACGTGGCAGGTAGAAAGGAATGGCAGGAGATCTTCAATGTGATGAAAAGAAAAAATATGCAGCCAAGAATCCTCTATCCAGCAAGCCTGTTATTCAAAATAGAAGGAGAGATAAAAGTCTTTCCAAATAAACAAAAATTGAAAGAATTTGTCACCACTAAGCCAGCCCTACAAGAAATCCTGAGGGGGACTCTCTGAGGGAAGTGTTGCAAGGGACGAAGACACCAGAGACACTACCACAAGCATGAATCCCACAAAGGACACAATGACTCTAAACCCACATATTTCAATAATAACACTGAATGTAAATGGCCTAAATGCTCCAACCAAAAGACATAGGGTAACAGAATGGATAAAAAAAACAAAATCCATCTATTTGCTGTCTACAAGAAACTCATTTTAGACTGGAAGATACCTTCAGATTAAAAGTAAGGGGATGGAGAAATATCTATCATGCTACAGGAAGTCAAAGGAAAGCTGGAGTAGCTATACTTATATCGGACAAACTGGACTTTAAATTAAAGACAATAACAAGGGATGAAGAAGGGCATTATATAATAATTACAGGGTCAAATTATCAGGAGGAACTAACAGTCATAAATGTCTACGCACCGAATATGGAAGCACCTAATATTTAAAACAATTAATCAGAATCAGAAACAAGCTTATAGATAAGAATGTGCTAATAGCAGGGGACTTTAATACTCCACTTACAGCAAGGGATAGGTCAACCAGACAGAAAATCACTAAAGAAACAATGGACTTGAATGACACAATGGACCAGATGGATCTGACAGATATATTTAGAACTCTGCATCCTGAGGCCAAGGAATTCACTTTCTTCTCAAGTGGGCATGGCACATTCTCCAAGATAGATCTCATAATGGGACATAGAGCAGCCCTCAATAAATATAAAAGAATTGAGATCATACCATGCACACTTCCAGATCATAATGCTTTGAAACTTGAAATCAATTACAGGAAGAAGTGTGGAAAACCTCCAAAACATGGAGGTTAAAGAACACCCTACTAAAGAATGAATGGGCCATTCAGGCAATTAGATAAGAAATTAAAAAATATATGGAAACAAATGAAAATGAAAATACAACAATCCAAATTCTATGGGATGCGGCAAAGGCAGTCCTAAGAGGAAAGTACATTGCTCTCCAGGCCTATTTCAAGAAAATAGAGAAAGTGCAAGTGCAAAATCTAACAACTCGCCTAAAGGAACTAGAGGAAGAGCAACAAGAGCACCCCAAACCCAGTAAAAGAGAAATAGTAAAAATCAGGGTAGAAATAAACAACATAGAGACCAAAGAAAAAATTGAACAGATCAATGAAACCAAGAGTTGGTTCTTTGAAAAAATAAACAAAATTGACAAACCTATAGCCAGGCTTCTCAAAAAGAAAAGAGAGAGCATCCAAATAGACAAAATCTTGAATGAAAATGGACTTATTACAACCAACCCCTCAGAAATACAAGCAATTATCAGGGAATACTATGAAAAATTATATGCCAACAAATTGGACAACTTAGAAGAAATGGACAAATTCCTAAACACACACTCACTACCAAAATTCACATGGGAAGAAATAGAAAATCTGCAGACCCATAAGTAGTGAAGAAATCGAATCAGCTATCAAATATCTCCCAACAAATAAAAGCCCTGGACCTGATGACTTCCCAGGGGAGTTCTACCAGACATTGAAAACGGAATTAATACCAATTCTTCTCAAGCTATTCCAAAAAATAGAAATTGAAGGAAAACTTCCAGACTCATTTTATGAAGCCAGCATCACTCTGATTCCCAAGCCAGACAGAGATCCAGCAAAAAAAGAGAACTACAGGCCAATATCTTTGATGAATAAAGATATAAAAATCCTCCAGAAGATCCTTGCAAATCGAATCCAACATTACATAAAAAGAATTATCCACCAAGATCAAGTAGGATTCATTCCTGGGTTACAAGCCTGGTTCACATTCGCAAATCAATCAATGTGATACATCACATCAATAAAAGAAAAGATGAAAACCATATGATCCTGTCAATAGATGCAGAAAAAGCATTTGACAAAATACAAATCCCATCTTAATAAAGACCCTTGAGAAAGTCAGGATAGAAGGAACTTACTTAAACATCATAAAAGCTATCTATGAGAAGCCCTCAGCTAACATCATCCTCAACGGGGAAACACTGAGAGCTTTCCCTCTGAGATCAGGAATACGACAGGGATGTCCACTCTCACCACTGTTGTTTAACATAGTGCTGGAAGTCCTAGCATCAGCTATCAGACAACAAAAGGAAATCAAAAGCATCAAAATCGGCAAAGTAGAAGTCAATCTCTCACTTTTCACAGATGACATGATACTCTACATAGAAAACCCAACAGACTCCACCAGAAGCCTACTAGAACTGATCCAAGAATTCAGCCAAGTTGCAGGGTACAAAATCAACGTACAGAAATCGGTTGCATTTTCATACACCAACAATGAAGCAACAGAAAGAGAAATCAAGAAACTGATCCCATTCACAATTGCACAAAAAATCATGAAGTACCTAGGAATAAACCTAACCAAGGATATAAGAGATCTGTTTGATGAAAACTATAGAAAACTTATGAAGGAAATTGGAGAAGACACAAAGAAACGGAAAAACATTCTATGCTCATGGATGGGAAGAATAAATATAGTTAAGATGTCATTACTACCCAAAGGTATCTACACATTCAATGCAATTCCAATCAAAATTGCACCAGCATACTTCTCAAAACTAGAACAAACTATCCTAAAATGTGTGTGGAACCACAAAAGACCCCGAATAGCCAAAGTAATACTGAAAAATAAAACCAAAACGGGAAGCATCACTATCCCAGACGTTAGCCTCTACTACAAAGCTGTCATCATGAAGACAGTATGGTATTGGCACAAAAACAGACACATAGACCAATGGAACAGAATGGAGAACTCAGAAGTGGACCCAAAAGTGTACAGCCAACTGATCTTTGACAAAGCAGGAAAGAATATCCAATGGAAAAAAGACAGCCTTTTTAACAGATGGTGTTGGGAGAACTGGACAGCAACATGCAGAAGAATGAAACTAGATCATTTTCTCACACCATGCACAAAAATAAACTCAAAATGGATAAGGAACCTGAACGTGAGACAGGAAACCATCAAAACCCTAGAGGAGAAAGCAGGAAACAACCTCCTTGACCTCCACCGCAGCAATTTCTTACTTGACACATCCCCAAAAGCAAAAGAGTCAAGAGCAAAAATAAATGATTGGGACCTCATCAAGATTAAAAGATCTGCACCGCAAAGGAAACAATCCATAAAACTAATAGGCAACCAACAGAATGGGAAAAGATAGTTGCAAATGACATATCAGATAAAGGGTTAATATCCAAAATCTATAAGGAACTCACCAAATTCCACACCCAAAAAACAAACAACCCAGTGAAGAAATGGGCAGAAGATATGAACAGACACTTCTCCAAAGAGGACATCCAGATGGCCAACAGATACATGAAACGATGCTCAGCATCCCTCCTCATCAGGGAAATACAAATCAAAACCACACTGAGATACCACCTCACGCCAGTCAGAGTGGCTAAAATGAGCAAATCAGAGAACTCTAGATGCTGGCAAGGATGTGGAGAAACGGGCACCCTCTTACACTGTTGGTGGGAATGTAAACTGGTACAGCCCCTCTGGAAAACAGTGTGGAAGTTCCTCAAAAAGTTAACAATCGAACTCCCCTAGGACCCAGCAATAGCACTGCTAGGAATTTACCCAAGGGATACAGGAGTGCTATGCATAGGAGCACATTTACCCCAATGTTCATAGCAGCACTCTCAACAATAGCCAAAACATGGAAAGAGCCTAAGTAAGTGTCCATCAACAGACGAATGGATCAAGAAAATGTGGTTTATCTATACGATGGAATACTATACGATGCCATCTATATGATGGCAATAAGGAACAATGAAATCTGTCCATGTGTAGCAACATGGATGGACCTCGAGGGTGTTATGCTGAGCGAAATAAGTCAGGCAGAGAAGGACAAATACCATATGACTGCAGTATAGGAGGATTAGGAGGAACTTAACGGAGGACCAAGGGGGAGAAGATGGGGGGAAATAGTGGGGGAGAGGGAGAGAGGCAAACCATGAAAGACTCTTGAATACTGAGAACAAATTGAGGACTGATGGGTGTGGGGGGGAGGGGGAAGATGTGCATGGAGGAGGGCACTTGTGGGGATGAGCACTGGGTGTTATATGGAAACCAACTTGACAATAAACTATTTGTAAAAAAATAAAAATAAAAAAAATAAAGATCAAAGTACATTATGAAAAAAAATCATACCTATAGGTGTTTGTGAAGTTTGAAGGCATGGTTTTATGCATCCAGACAAACTTCTCCTCTCAGGCCCTGAAACTGAATTCACTGCTTTTATTTTTTCCACAGAAATTGTTTAGCCTAGTGGACAGATTTAGTGACAGGTCTGAATCAACTTACCACAGCTTTCAAGGTACTGATAAAGTCATACTTCATTGCCTCCTATGATACAAAATGCATTTTATTTTATTTTCCTGTACTATTTTTTTAAGAAAGTGCATATTCTGCATCTGAATAAAATGGAAAACCTTGGGCTTATTTGTTTAATAACAATATGTGATCCAAGCTAGCTGTGGACTTACCTAGATCTAAAATACAAATTGTGTTGTGTATGCATAGCTCTACATAATTATATAATGTTATCACTATATACATCAATATGGTGGAATTTATTATGAATAACTCAGATGCTCCTTCAGGTCTATTTCTAATGGTTGATGGGAATATTGTTGACAGAGAGCCCTCAGTTGTTAGCACTTTTCTGAATTAACATGGTTAAAGAAAGTTCACATACCTTTTTCAAAACCCCTGCAGCCAGGGACTGGTTATGAAGGACGAGTAAAGCTTTGATTTGGCGCCACTTGGGATATCTAAGATAGACCACAGAAGTTCAGAGTTGTCTGCAGCCTCAGCTAGTTCTCCCTAGGAATTGCATCTCTTCCAAACTTCCCTTCTGACCAACTCTTATTTCTTTCTTTTCTTTCCATGGGTTTTGATCTTAAAAGTACACCCCAAGAAACATTCTGTATGCTAATCTGAGTCTGAGAATCAGCTTCCAGAAAACAATGTCTTATCGTAGATAGACAGATCAATATACAGACAGACAGCTGGACACTTACATGGCAAATAAGCAGTAACCAGGCTGAATTAAATCAAGATCTTACACAGGCCTATGATTTTTTCTTCAATTATAATATGTATATAACCATCTTATTATGTGAAATGAGGAAGTTACTAATTATGTAAAATGAGGAAGTTATTCTTTCTCTGTAAATCTAAAAATCTTCATTTTCAAAACGGTGGTAAGAGTAAGTCCCAATATCATTGCTGTTAAAAGTCAATGAGACAAAATCATGTTTATCCTGCATATCCTTTCAGGAGCATTTATCATATATCTGCTATTTTATTCTTTGAAATTCTATGAGAATGTACTTTTTTGGATATAGAATCAGTATATGGTAGTTATCTTCAAGCTAGTAAAGTCATAACTTGTTGTGATATTTTCTAATAGGTTTTTTTCAGAGAAAGATATGAATACACTTATAGTTCAAATAAATTCTTAACCTATATTACAGTTTCATTGTGCTCCTGAAGAATAGTTAATCTGTAATAAACCTCCTTAAGTGGGTTAGAAAAATACTTATGAGTTCAGGATGGGTCATATATATACCTATCACACTTCAGGAAAATGTTTCCTGGGGTAACTGTCTCTTCATTCTGCCTTATACACATTTGAGGTAGAAGAAACTAAATGGGATGCGGAAGAATAATTGGACAAAATGTCAATAGATTCTTTATGTGTTGCTTCAAGAAATAAAAGAAAGGGTTCTGGGGTGGGGGTTCAGAGTGTGTAGTGAAATTCCAATTCATTAGAATCATACATATGCTTCTTTTTGATCAGAAAAAAATGTACTTTGATTCTTGGTTGGTGGAAAATTTTGCATATCACTGGAAGAGGGCATTGTGTCATTTTACACTATAAAATACATCTGGGTAACCTAAGGCTAGCTATTATAAATCATAAAGAAAGTCAGGTTTATTGAATATCAGATTTCCATTAAATCACATTCATACACAAAGAGACAGTTCAAATTGTAATTGAAGTTGTCAGCTTTCATTCATCTTATAGAGGATTATTCCAGCTGCACATTACTCATTCTTTTGTACTTTGAGTCAATTTATCCGAGTCTGCTTTCTGTAAGAAGATGAAAAAGAACAGGCTGAGATTTTATTTTAATTCTAACAAAATAGTAGGTTTTTTTCTAATCACAAAACAATGCTTTTTTCTCATTCAAAAAAATAAGTAAGATATAATTCCATTTTATGTTTCACCTGTAACCCATATAAAGGCAGTCAATAAAAGTGATGTACCATAACAAATTAAAATGCAGAAAATGTCAGCTCTCCAGGAACTGTCTGAAAAATAAATTATTTTTAAGTTGAGAAAGTTCTAGTAAAGCACAATGAGAATTATTAAAGTGATTGAATGATCCCTAATGATTAATACCAGTCAATTTTTATTCTGATAAATGCAGCCTTCCTGTGAAGTAACAATAAGAACTTTGAAATTGTTTAGAAAAAAAATTGTGAAAGTTTTAAAAAATGGGTCTTAAAAAAAGCAGTTGAAGAAATCTCATTTCTTATTTTTGGCAAATTCTAAATTAGATCATTACTATAAACCTCATGAAAGTTGCATTCCATATTGCCATTAAAATACATGTTATTTTGTACCATTCAAATAATATATAATTTGGACATACAGCATAAGCTTTAAATTTTATCTCAATTAGTCCAATCATAAAATAGCGTGAAATGGAATAACTGAATTATAAACTTACTGCAGGAATGAGATCCTCAGTTTTTGCGCAGTGCAGAAATACAAATATCCAAGTACTATTCTTGTTTTCCTTTTGGCTTACTTTTCACAGTAAGACTTTTGTATAATCTTCATTTTAATTAATACAAATATTTCACGTGAAAGTTGGGTTAAAGTTTAAAATTTTAAGAGTTGCAGACTTGGAGGCCATTCAAGCCGTGCATGTTCCTAACCAATGTATGGAACCAATGATCCTACAATGTGAACACTGATCTACCCTGTCTGCCTCAGTTCATGTTCTCGATGCATTGGCTGGACTTTCACTCCTGGTCTTCCCTCTACTATAGTTTGTCATTAATTCATTTGTTTATTCATATGTATCAATTCACATGTTCATTCATTCTCCCAAGATTTCTTAAATCTCTATTGTGTGGCAGGTGCCGTGCTGAGCCCTGGGCTATCATTTGTTTACTTATAGAAAGATCCAGGCATTGTGGTTTACCTCCTGCTGTAGAGATAAACATTGGCGAAATAATCACAAAAAATGCAAACTTCCCTTCCATAGTGAATGTAAAAATCCACCAATTGTGAAATACAATTCTCATGTTGAGAAAAAAACCCATCTAAAATTTTGACATGATCTGGCCGAAGGGAATCAGGAAAGTCCTCCTTCTTGAAATGCAAGAGTTAAGCAGACATGAACTCAGCGACACATGGGTGAGTGGGCAAAGGGAACATAAAACACCTTTGTAACGTATCAGCAAAGATCCTGGGGATTAATTTGCTAACTGTAGGAGCCTGCAGAAAATGAGGAGCTTGGCATGAGATAGAGTAGTGGGGCTCAGGGGGAGAACAGCGAGTTCTTGTTTTTGTACGGTTTACCACTAGGAAGCCTAAACTATGTAGTTTATTTTCTAATGCCAGTATTATTTCTAACAGGATTTTAAAACATTTATGATTTTTAATCCATCGCCTTGATGAGTTTTCTTATTGATTTTCAAATTTTAGTTGACTCTTTTGAATTTTCTAAGTATATAAACATATAATTGGCAAAATTTAATATGTGTGCCAATTTGTCTTAAAAATATAAATAGAAAACAAGAAGTAGAGATATATTCTGCCTTTCTCTTGTTTAAGTACCTTTGTTATAATTTCAAAACAGTATTAGTAATAATATTGATAATAGTTGTTATTCCTAATTTAGTTGAGGATATTTTAAGAGCAAACTTTGGTTAATTTCATTTTTTGAGTATACCATGTGCCATACAAAGGGACCAAAAATACCTGTAATGAGCTTATATTTTAATAAGGAAGTGTGTGTGTGTGTGTGTGTGCACCTTTTAACAGTTTTCCTGTTCAAGTTTTTAGGAGCTTAATTAGCTGAGGATAATAAGTACTAAATATCTAGCAGGAAATCTAAGAGATAATTTTTTTTAACCACAGATCACTGTTTGCCTTAAGGATTATATGAAGGAAAATAAACACTTTATTGATAAAGAAAGACATAGGCATTACAACTTTGTCAATGCAATAAGGATTACTGGGCATTCCCCTCCCCTCCAAGAAGAAGAATATATTTCATTTACCTCAAGACCAGCCAAGAAAGGAAGGACTTCTGAGAACTAATGGAAGTGCTTTCTCAACATGCACCCACAGAAGTTTTTTGGGGCCATTGGAATGGCGGGAGCTGGCATAGTTATGAGACATTTTCATTGCTTTTTTAAAGGAATTTGTCCCTATCATTGAAGATCTCTCAGTGAAATTATTTTGAGGGAGTTAACTGCTTCTTAAATTTATACATGTCTTATTTTTCCAACCTTAAGTCATTTAGATGGACCTCTGGGTTTTTTCTGTGTATTGGCATCATTTTGCCCATTTAGGTGGGCTTTTTGAACAGAAGCTGAAACAATCCAAAGCCACTTTTCTCTCCTGATTATGGTAAACACTTGATCCATGCAAAGTTCTAATCCAGTTTCTCTGGCAGAAATTTCCACGGATCCTGTCCACCCTTGGTATGCCACCTCACTGATGGTGTGAAATTAATGCAACGGGTAACACCTTTGGATTCCCAAATGTCACATACTATCCAGTGTGCCCTCAATCTCTAGGGGAAATATATTTTGTTCTCTGAATATTCTGATTACAGACCTGTCCCTTTAACATCCCTACTCAGAGCAGCTTATAATTTCCCACTATTTTGTTGATCTCTCCAAACTCAACTAGAGTTTAGACTGGAGTTGGATTACTAGATAGAGATAAAAATCAGTTTTGGTCCTGTATTTTGCAAGCTGGTGTAGAGGTTGTGAACCTCACTTTAGATAATGGCACACAAACTAAATAGAAAGCTTCTATTCTAGAACAGAACCATATTTTACGTTATGGTTTGCATTAAATTTTAAATGCATTAATCTTTTGTGAACTTTCTTTATCATCGTTTTAATGACTACATAGAGAGTAATAGTTCACCTGCTGGATATATGCCAAATCTCTTGTGGGCTCCTCATTTCAAATATGAACAAGGTCACAGAAAGATTCTAGCAGGCTTAAAAGTTCCCAAGATCATTTCCCTTTGATGATCTTAAGTCTGAGAAGTCATGTTCCTCTTGTCCTTGTAGAAAATATTTAGTTATATCCATCCTAATTCTTTAGTACTGCACGTAAGCACTTTAATTTATAACACCAATTAACATCTGCTTATTTTATTTAAAAAAAAATTTTTTTACAAATGTTTACTCAGTTGACTGTGAGCAGCGACTCTCTTGTTCAATGATGTATCTAGCACAGAGCTTGACATATAGTAAGCACCTGATAGCAAATAAATTGATGCTGAATGACCAAGAGATATAATTAATCACATTTTAATATATTTATATTCTACCTTAATGTTGTACTCTGTTTCTACCTTCTTACCATTATTGAAAAGATTTTGAGGATCTTCTCAGAATTAATTTTTTTCTTTATATCTGTGATTAAATATTCTAAATACATTTTTAAAAATATTTTTATTTATTTCTAGGAGAGATAGAGACAGCGTGAGCAGGGGAGGGTCAGAGAGAGAGGGAGTCACAGACTGAAACAGGCTCCAGGCTCTGAGCTGGCAGCCAGCACCGAGCCCGACGCGGGGCTCAAACCCACTAACCGCGAGATCATAGCGAAAGTCGGACGCTTAACCGACTAAGCCACCCAGGCGCCCCTAAATACATTTTTAAAAAGTTGATCATTGCTGTGATTCAATGCTTGTTTTTTAAATTTTTAGTACGTGTTTCTCAGAAGCCTCAATAACATGGTGTGTTACCTTTTAATTTTTTGACAGTTTGGGAGATTAAAAACTGTCACCACATTATCTGTCGGTTTTACGTTTTTGGCCACTAGTACAGTAAATACGGTTTTTGTCTATTTTGTTTTGTTGTATGTGTACTAGTACCATCAAGCTCTTTTTTAGTAAACTGAGTTTCATGGTCATGGTTGATTTTTTCTATTAAGATACTTATTTTCGTACTGATTTATAAAATTATTTTATGAATTGATAACGTACACTTTTTATATATGTGGCAAATAATTTATAGTTGTGGTAAAATTCTAATTTTCTTGGTGACTTTAGATGGCAAAAATTTCCATTTTTTTGGCAACCAAAGCAGTATTTTGGCTTTCAGTATTTTAAAAAGACTTCATTACCACTACCCTTAAAGATAACTTAGGGCGACTGGGTGGCTCAGTTGGTTAAGCGTCTGACTTTGGCTCAGGTCATGATCTCGGGGTCCCATGGGTTCAAGCCCCTCATCGGTCTCTGTGCTGACAGCTCAGAGCCTGGAGCCTGTTTCTAATTCTGTGTCTCCCTCTCTCTCTGCCCCTCCCAAGCTTGTACTCTGTCTCTTTCTCTCTCAAAAATAAATAAACATTTAAAAACATTTTAAATCACTTATAACTTTCATTATATACATGTGTTCTTTAACCCTCAAATATCCAATCTAATCAACAACTGCTTAGTACATTTTATATTTGGATTCTTAGGTTAATTTATAACTTGTAACACAAGAGACACACAGACACACACAAGTGAACTCTGGGTTTGCAGTCTTATCCACTGTCATTAAGCTCATCTGTTTTTAATCAATCTACTAAGACTTAAGGATGATATTTTAGTTGCGGTTATCTTTCAGTGCTAACAAACCCTATGTGTTTCTGCATGGATTACTTTTGGGGAACTTAGTAAGTCACATTACTTCCTCTACCTATAACACAATTTTTGAATGAGTGGTTAATTAACTCCCCACTGTTCTGTTCATTTTAGATTATGTCTAAATTAATGTGCATCAAATTTAAAATTAGCTCTGTCTGGTTGACTCTTTTTGTCTTTGCCCTTCTGATTAGCTTCTTCCATACTTTATTTATTATTTATTTATTTATTTTACTTCCTTCAAACCATTAAATACCATATAGGTAATCATTTGTTGACTTGTCTATTGCATGCTAAACTATGTGGTTGGGTATGTTTTACTTTTTTAGTTCTGAAGAAGATATTGAGTTGGTCCATTGATTTCCTCTCAAGTAAATTCGTAATTTGACAATCTCCTTTTTATATCATAAGCCTTCTTCTAAATCAACTCCGTAGCCCTAATTTAGGGATATATATCCTCCATTGTTGAAAGAAAAGGAATTCATTCATGTGGAATTAGTAGGATGAGGATACATTAACATCTCAGGGAACAAGTGGGTATTAGTTATGCAAGAACACTGACATTTAATATGCTGACAGGGACAGCCCCTCAAGGGAAGCCCACTGGAATATTCAAATGGAAACTCTGTGGATTCTACCACTGGTGACCTGATGGCTACTAGATCCTGGCTACACTCTGCTTAGCAATGCTGAAGTGAAAATAGAAGTTCAGCATATGTTTTCTCCAAGACCACTATCTTCTTCCCAAGATCTATGCAATTAAAACTTCTCCCATCCACCTATATTCTTTATCTTCTATGACGCTCTGATGTAAGGAATCATTTCTCATCTTGGTAATATGGTTTTAAAGTCTTAATTTTCACATGTGTTTCAACAAGCTTTTTTTTCGGTATATGATACCTTTGGTTTCTCTGGGGTTAATGATGTGGAAATATGAAAGTTTCAGATGGAATTATTTAGTATTTATATTTTTCTTTTTGATTTTTTTTCTGTGCAATGTCCTACTTGAGGTAATACATGCAATAATGCTACCATGACTGAATATGAGAAGCAGTTTATAGTAGTAAGAAATCTTGAGAACAAAATGATATTGCTCAATCCCTTAAAATATTATCCATCCAAAGCAATTAGCAAATGCCAAGCAATTTGTGTGTGTGTCTGAGAAACATAGCTGGCAATATACAAAGAAAGCCTGCCCTTTTGAAGTTCATATTCTAGCAGAATCTGAGCTGTCATAGAGTTCAGCCACCACTAAACAAATGTTTATTTGTTAAGTTGCTAATGTTCAAGTGAATTAACAGGACTTTTCTTTCTGAAGTTCAAAATGTAGGATTGAAAAGACAATGAATGTTTTTTTTTTCACTACCAAACAAGATAAAGGCTATAAAAGAGGTGCAACAAAGTACGGAAAAGAGCAATGCTTAAATTGGCCAAGAAAATGACCCAGGAAAGCTTCCCCAAAAGAGGTGACATTAAGATGCACTTTATAGAATATATACTTTTTATTTCTAGAATGAGAGTTAAAGAAAGCCATTCTTCATGTGAGGAAAGGTGTATTATTGTGGGACAGAATGGCCCATATAAAGCCACAGAGAATGAAGTATGCACCTGTCTCTCTAGTTAACTGTCCTGTTATCTCCTTTAATATAGTGCTACCTACACTTTGGCTTCTCAAAGTTTGCAGCAATTTTTAAATTTTGTATCTGTAACAGACTCAAAATTAATTTTATCTGTTTAAACAAATTCTTTATTTTAAAAATTATTCTTAGTAAATAATAACACTGAAGAACTTAGAAAACTCTAATAAAGGAGAAATTTTGGGGGTCTTTTAGTGTACGTGTTTTTTGTAAGCAATTCCAAATACCTACATTTTGGTGATACTTTTCATCTGTTTATATTTTCCAAATCACAAGGAACTTGCATTTTCATATGTCAGTCAGACACATTAAAAACTGTCTGAAAAAGAGTTTTTCTCCAGTTAAAAAAAGTGGTGAAAGACATTCTAAAAGAAACAGCAGAATTGTAGAGTTCAAAATTACTTAGCTATTCGAAGACTGTCAACTAATCCAATGTCATTGAAATATAGGGTGGGTGTAGGGAGTAGTCAGGCATCTGGAAAGAGAAATTGGGAGCAGATTGTAAAGGAAAATTTTTGGCACACTATTACATTTATTCTATAGCTAAAATCTGGGTAAATTAAAACTTTAACTAGTGAGAGTCTTGGTTAGGTCTCCTCTCCTGGAAATATGCATTTGAAGCAGAAATAAATATTTGAGTTTATGTTTACCCAGACTCCAAGGTAACAGCCTCGGGGTAAATGTACTAAGGAATTATAGATGCCATTCTGCTCTATCATAGATGTTAAAGTTCTAAGTTCTTTCTAAAAATTGGAACTGGTACATTTGGCAATTAGGTCCAATGATTATTAGTATACTCACTAATACTATAGATACAATGGTTTCTTTTGGTAAAAAAAAAAAAATGACAATTTTACTATATGAAAATGAAGTTTGTATATAACATAACCTACCTCAATATACAATAGTTGAATTGAAAAAGTATCCTAACAACAGTACACGTACACAGTGGCAGGCATGGGATGGTTGTAGATTATTACATATATGGGACAGAATTAAATGGAGAGAACCTGAGTTCAAACATTTCCATCCAGTAATTCATAGTCAGAATTACTAGGCAATATTATATTTAAAAAAATACCACATTTAAAAAGCATAGAACTAAAACTTATCCAGGGGGCTCTGGGACAGCTCAGTCAGTTAAGCATCTGAATATGGCTCAGGTCATAATCTCATAGGTTTGTGGGTTTGAACCCCACATTGGGCTCTCTACAGTCAGCATGGAAACTGCTTCAGATCCTGTCTTCCTCCCCTGCCTGAACTCCCTCTGTCTCTCTCTCTCAAGATAAATATTAAAAAATAAATAAAACTTACCCATGAATACAACCCAATAAAAGTATGTATAAACCAATACGCAAAACTAATTTATTAACTGGACACTGAAATTAAACCACATAAAATTGAGAATAAATTCTTAAACAAATTTAACTTAGATCCTGTTATATTTGTACTATTTATACAGATACATGCAAGGAATCATATGACTTTTATAGCTAGAGTGGTAGGATCAGAATAATCAGCTAGATTATTTTTTTACATTTTCTAATAATCTACAAGTAAACAATTTCTAAGTTTAAAATTTAATTTCTGAATCATGTTAGAGTAGAAGTTGTTATAGAAGTGATAGGAAGAAAAATCCTAATCTGTAAGAAATGAGAGAAAAGCAAATACATTCATTTAAGCTGATAATTAATTTTGAATTTCCTAATTTAAATTGCAGACATTATCTTTATATTATAGAAGAGAAAAAAATAGAAGGAAAGAGGGGTTATTATAGAATAGAATCAATGTTTTAAACAAATATAAGTGAAAGATGTGACATTTGATTTACAAACAAGTTTGTTTTTAACATTTGATTAGATTATATATGATAACTGAAACTTGCAATCTAAAGGGAATTCAAAGAAATATTATTTAAAATAGGCTAAATGTAGAATTGTTATGTAACTCAAGTAAAAGGATGAAAAAGTTTATAAGAAAAACTGAACAAAGCAGCTAGCTCCTCCGTGTTCATCAAGGAAGTGTAATTAGGAATAATGGCAAGAAATTTAGGAGAGTGCAATTAAGGCCAGCACCGTGTTGGGGAGAACTACTGAATAAGGAGTCTGGATTCCTCATGGAAAGAGAAGAAGCTTCCTCTCAAGAGGCAAATAATGGCAGAGTAGACATTACACTAAAGGGCTTATTAGAAATAGTTTTTCTCTACTTGCAGAGAAATGGACTCAATGGTCTGATTCCCACACTTATCCCTTATATTCAATGAACCTAAACCCATAAGGTCTGATTTACCATTTGCCTAAAGATTCAAAGGAAAGAATTCTCAGAACTCTCATAATCAAGGATGATTACTTTTTCCCTCCATGTCTATGTCTACCATTTGATACCTCACAAAATTACTTAAATACTTATTTAATTATTTCTGAATATGAGGAGAATACCTAAATACATGGTCTGAAAAAAGGTAATAAGTTGAAAATGTATGTACTATAAGTTCAGAAGTTTACTTAGTTAGGTGTGCCTGGATGGCTAAGTCCATTAAATGTCAGACTTCAGCATAAATCATGATCTCTTCATTCATGAACTCTTGGAGTTTGAGCTCCACATGGGGCTCTGTGCTGACAGCTCAGAGCCTGGAGCCTGTTTCAGATTCTGTGTCTCCCTGTCTCTCTCAGCCCCTCCTCCACTCATGTTCTGCCTCTGTCTCTCTCTCTCAAAATTAACATTTAAAAAGTTAATTAAACAAAAAAAAATGTTACCTAGTTAGGATGTCTCTTTTGTTAAATACTGAGTCTTATGAATTCTAGAATATACTGACAAAATTTAAGAAAGATATTCCAGGAAGGACATTTTGCTGAATGCTATCTTGTCTACTTGTGGTGGTTAGAATGGAAGCCATCTTTAAGTTGTGAAGTGAGCAGCCCTGAGAATGAGCCAACGCATGGTAAAGAGCAGCAAGATGAAAAGAAACATTTCTTTTTAAGTGAGATAATAATGTTTTTCTTGCTATATCATCTGCTTGGTAGTGTTCCATTCATTGGAATCTATGACAACCTGAAACATTGTTTTGATATTTCCAAGCAACAACTATATAAATGTAGAAAACATGAAACTTGCTTTTTAAAAAGAGTTTGAAATCACAATCGTTCCAAAAATTCACTTCAAACTTAAAAAACACACAGCAGGCTTATTACATAAGGATAAAAATCCATCTCATTAAATTGGTTCATAAGATCTTACAGTTAAAATTATAATATGAAACAATATTAAGCTGTTTTTTTTCCCCAAACCAAGATTGGTAACCTCAAAGAAAAAAATGTTTTAAATGCTTTAAAGTTCTGAATTTCTTTGATAATATTAAGGATCATAATGCCATGCCTTTGAACATCTGATTAAATATAGTAAGACGTTGTTAGCATACAATTTCAGTGATTTCCTTTGTGTGTTTGATTTTGGTTTGGGGTTAAGATAAGATTGAGGCCGAGTAGTTTTATTTTATTTATAAGAAGCTAATTACGATAGATGGATTGAGATGAAAATATTTAAAACTCTAGACTTAAATTCTTTGGGGGCAGGAATTATAGGACTTCTTAAAAGGAGAAACAGAATGTCCTAATCATTAGATTTAAGGATGATGAAAGTAAAACCTAATTGCAAAAACTTTTAGTTATGTTCAGAAAAATAAAATGAAATCCTAGTTCCGGGGAACTTTTGAGTCCTATTGATAAACACTGTATAATAATTCTCCAAATCATGATATATGTTTACCTTATCAAAAAGACCCTAAGATAATTGTATAAGTGAGGGCCCAAACAAGGAAAAACATTTCTGTACCTATGAGCTGCCTATGTGCTTGGATGGCTCAGGCAAATGACTGTGATTTCTTTCATCCAATGATGTTTTATCCTTATTCATTTTTGAATACTCAGTTTATTCATTGAATAAATTTAATTCATGAAATGAGCCATAAGTTGCATATGGAATTTTGAAATAAAATCCATATTTTCTAACATGGCTTAAGCAAGATTTTACAGTTTTAATAGCTTTTGAAAGACTTGGGCAGTAGTAGGGGACCCTGGGTGGCTCACTTGGTTGAACGTACGATTTTAGTCTACTCAGGTCGTGATCTCACAGTTTGGTTCCTGAGTTCAAGCCCTGCATTGGGCATGTTGCTGTCAGCAAGGTGCCCACTTCCGGTCCTCTGTCCCCCTCAGACTCCCTCTCCCTGGCTCCCAATCTTTAAAAAACAAAGCAAAACAAAACAAACAAACAAAACATTTAAAAATAAAGACTTGAGCATTGTTTCTCTATTTCTCATGAAGTACAATTATAATCTAGAACAAATGAAACTGTTTCCTGTAATTTACATGAACTTTAAGCAGCTCACCATTGTTAAAATCTCACAATACTAGTTTAGAATTTTTTAAATTTAAAATAAAGCTTTTATGGAGTCATCAATTATTTAACAAGTTAAAATATTTATGAACATTCTTCAAATTTATGAAAATAAGGTAATTTTATAAATATAATATACCAATAAAAACATGTGATCCTACATTTGCAGTTTAAGGTGTATCTTTTTCTAATAATTTGTTTTTCTTCTTTTTATACAGGAGTGTTGGTTTTACCTCTAGAGTTTGTAATTTAAAAACACATCCCCTGTCCTCTCTCTCTCTCAAAATAAATAAATAAATTAAAAAAAAAAAAAGGAGCACATGGGTGGCTCAGTTGGTTAAGTTTCCGACTCTTGATTTCAGCTCAGGTCACAATCTTCCAGTTTGTAAGCTTGAGCCCTGCATCAGGCTCTGTGCTGACAGCAAGGAAACTGTTTGGGATTCTCTCTCTCTGTCTTCATTTTCCTACCCCTCCCCTGCTCATTCTCTCTCTCCCTCTGTCAAAATAAATAAATAAAAAATTTTTAAAAAAGCATTCCTAAAATCTCTTTAAAAATGAAAATATGCCTATAGGCTAATTATTAATATCAATATACTATGGTATAATACATTTATAAGAAAGAGAAAAGTGTTTTAATAAACCTTTCTAATTTAAGTTATCAAGCAAATCCATCCAAATAAGTTGGAAGAAAAATCTAGGTTAACTATTAAGAACTTGTAATATACAATGCAATGTTTCATAAACTATAAAGAATACAACCAAGAATGATGAACAACACTGCACTCAGGAAATAGCAATAGTCCACAGAGTTAAGGCAGAAAAATATCCCAACATTATGACATAAAATAAGAAACCTTTCAAAAAAGTGTACAACGGACAATGAATTCTCAATTAACACCAAAATTACTCACATTTTAACTTCTTAGAAAAACTGCTATGAAGAAAGTAAAATCTGATAATAATTTAAAGATGGAGTCGAATTTTCATGGAAGGAAAATGTGATGGTCTTAAAAGGATTTAAATAGTTACTGAATAAGTGAACGAGGAGATGGCACAACTAGAAAGGACATTATGTTCCAAGGAATACCATTAACACCAACACAGAGGGTGAACTGTATGGGAAAACAGGGAATATATTCTTTTAACATTCATTTAGGATTATTATAAGAATAAGATGAACATTTCCAAGAAAGAAAGAAAGAGAAAAAGAAAGAAGGAAAGAAAAAAGAGATGGAAGGAAGAAAAGAAAGGAAGGAAGAAAGAGAGAAAGGGAAGACAGGAAAGAAGGAGGGAGGGAGGGAGGAAGGAGAAAAGGAAGGAAGGACGATAGATGAGCTTGGTTTCCAAACTAAACTGTATTATTCATTTTGTATAAAACTGGAAGATAATGAAGATTTGTGCAGATTAATGTTAAAAACAAAAGTGTGGTTTTCGATATGTTAATGTGATGACAGTGGGCAGGAAGGATTGGGGTAAACAGTGTTAGGAAAATATAAAACATCATCATATGAGAAATGCATAGAAAACTTCAGAAAGGTAAGATCTGTAAAATTGTTTAAGACACTGGATGTGTTGAATGGATCTTTAACTACTCTTTGCTGCAAGTAACAAAAAACCCACATAAACTTGCTTAGATTACAGATGAGATTTGTTGGCTCACATAAATACATGGTCCAAAACTCTTGCCAAATTCAAGTGGAGTGTGGTGCTAGGGTTCAAATAACATCATTATGATATTTCTAACCCTACTTTCTGCTGCATTTTTAATGTGGTTGGCTTATTTTCAGATTATAATTAGTAACCCCCCACCAGTAGCTCCAGGCTAACATAATTCTTATCTATTCCATACACATTAGAAAGTTAAGTCCTTTTAAATAACTCCTGAGCATTGCCTAGGCTTGGATTAACTTGATAAAAAATACTCTTCCCTGAAGTAACTTCTATAGCCTAGAATATAGAATCATGCTGACTGGCTTTCAGGGGTCATGTGATCTTTCCCTGTCATTGGGGTGGAACCAATTCTGAAAGCCAAGCCAAGCATGGAAGAATAGATGGAGAAAATGTTCACAGGAAAAGTAATACTGACCTTTATCTGCAGTAAGCATAATGAAGAATTTGGATGACATTTGGATTTAATCAGCTTCAAGTTACAGATAATCTTCAGGAGTGTCTCAGTGCAAGTGAGTGCACTGCAGGCAAGTGCAGAATTCAATATTCAAGTTTATAAATGTAGGTGGAGAATAGTAGTTTTCAAAAATATATTGGTAAATGAAACGGGGGAAAGAAAACTAGTCTCTTTTTTTGTCTTGCATCTATTACACAAGGTTCGACTTCATTAACATCTCTAGTCTTTACCTTCCTTTCCCTTCAGTCTGTACCCTCTTTTCTCTCTTAAGCAAGCTGACTCTACATTGTTACATTGGAATGACTCTTGGAAACATCCTCACTGCTTGTTATTTATCACTTCAGTCCCCCCTCTCATCACTCTGATCAACCCAGCTATGTGTCTTTTCCTCTCCATTAGGAGTAGGAGGCATCATTGATAGAGGTAATAACATGGTGTGATTGATTGGACCCAGGAGTTAGAAACTTTAGAGGAGTAAATGGGTCTCTTTGGAACAGATTTTGTTGCTTCTCAACTTTTCAGAAGTCCTAACTCTTGTCCACTCTTTCCTACTTCTGTAGACTTTACTATCAGTCCAAGCTTCCTGTTTCACGATGAAATTGGGCCTGTCAAGCAGAAGCACAGTCTTAATTTCCCACCTTTCCTTCTTGCTTTGGCTATTGAGTACCTACTGTTCTCTAGGCTCTTGGTACAAACACTTAAAGACCCTAGCCTAAGGAAATTTATGTGCAATTAGGAAGAAAGACAAAAAGGTAATTACAGTAAAGTGATATGTATGTGTTATGTTAGGGGTACACCAAAATGCTCCAGAGGTTTTTCGCTAACTTTAATTCAGAGAAACACACCTAATCTAGATGTTAATGCCAAACTGAGTTATACTGGTTGATACCAAGTAGTAAGTAACTCCAGACAGAAGGGTAAGCCTGATTAGATTTCAGAGATAAGCAAGTATGGCAGATTCCTGAGGATTGTGAACATTTGCTTTGAACCAAACACTGGATGTTTGAGAACTGAGAGGTAGCTGCAAACAATGGGGAAGAACAGGAACAAATATCCTCGAAGAAATCAGAAAAGAATTTTTTTCTTTAGAAAAATGAGAAATGTAGAAGACAAACAAATAAACAATAAAATGTCTCTGAATTCATCCATTGGGAGCCACTGATTGCTTTGGCAATGAGTTGGCTACTAGGACATGATGAGAGCACAAGTCAGATTACTTGGAATGAGAAGAGAATGAGAGATAAGAGTGTATTTACAGCAAGAACCAGGAAGTCTTTTAGGAAGCTTGGTCGATCAAATAGAAATCAGGTTAAAATGGTAGCTATACTGGGAATTATAATGGGATTTATTTATCTACTTCTGTCCCTTCAATTGTGGAGCCACATTTTCCTCCAAGCCATGTGGTTTAGGTACATTGGTAATATGGTGACAATGTAGCCCAGGCAAGTCAATGAGAATATCCTCTTAAAGAAATCCTCAGGGGAGCCTGGGTGGCTCAGTCAGTTAAGCGTCCGACTTCAGCTCAGGTCATGATCTCACAGTTTGTGGGTTCGAGCCCCACATTGGGCTCTGTGCTGACAGCTAGCTCAGAGCCTGGAGCCTGCTTCAGATTCTGTATCTCCCTCTCTCTCTGACTCTCCCCTGCTCACGTTGTCTCTCTCTCTCAGAAATAAATAAAAACATTTTTTAAAAAAAGTTAAAAAAAAAAAAGAAATCCTCATAAGCTCTAAGAACAGACTGACTTTTCTCCTAGGAATTAAGTAGTATAAGAACCATGAATCTCTAAATGCTCCAAAATTCATCTTTCCAACCATTAGGGGAGAGACTGCAGATTTAAAGAAATACATACACAAGGAAGGATGAAAGACAGAAATGAACAGTCCATGACTAATAGCAGAGTGGGAGCACCTGACATCTAACAGAGCCAAAATGCAGACCAATCTCTAGATTTCAGTGAGTGAACCAAAACATTCACACTGTGTCTCAGCTGGGGTTCCATTCTCTTATACACAACAAAAAAGATTGCTGCTAAAAGTAGATATTTACATTCCAAAGAAAATTTTATTAAATGGTTGAGGAGAAATCTCTCCTCTTCAAAACTGCATCTTTTACCTTTGGTAAAACTACTTTTTTCATTCTATCTTCCCAGTGAGTTTTTTTCACTGGTGTTTTCCTTTGCTCATCTCCTTTGGTTTTACTTTTGTAATAGTTTTATTGAAATAAAACAGCAAATAAAAGGAACAAAATATAAAAGCATGTCTCAGTAACTTACCACAGTGTGAACACCCATGTAACCCTTTCTTCTACAAAAAATACCCCCATGCTGATTTTCTAGCTATATATGTTATTTTGCTTCTTTTTGAACTGTTTATGAAGAGATTTATGGAAATTATACAGTATACATTTTTATCTTTATGTGTTAGTTATTAGTGACCCAGCTATTTGGGATGCCCACTTCACAGTTTCCATGGCCAATGAGCTGTAATCAGATTATCACTTCTGAGCTGAGTCTTTAAATTGACAACATATCACATATGCCAGGAATCTCTTTTGCCATGGATCTGTGAAGTTCAGCTAACAAGCACAAGAAGTAAACTTTCAGCAAACCACTGCCTTTAAAGTGCTTCATTATTGTTCCATACAATGATTTTTCTAACAGAAACATCAATATCATTTAATATGGCTACATCATTTGTGCTTCATTAATGTTAGTACGGAATACCTTTTTCCATACTTTAACTTTCAAACTTGTACTCTACTATTTTATGTTTCACCCATAAGGAAAATATTGGTAGGCTCATGTTTTAGGTCCAATCTGAAAAATATATTTTTTTTCCCTTTTGTTTGGAACAGTAACCCTATCTCATTTAAGGAAATTAATGATATAATTTCCTTTGAAAATAACTTCCTATGTTTCCTAATTGCTTTCTTTTATTCAGATGTTTTTATTCTAACATTTTGACTTTCTTCTAGAGTATATTTGATTATTTTGTATTACTATCAGTTTGATAATTTATATGTTGTATCCAGAAAACTGAGTGTTTTTTTTTTTTGTTTTGTTTTTTTTGTTTTGTTTTTTACTTTATCTTTTTAGTGTGAGAGGGGGAGAGGGCAGAGGGAAAGTTAAAGAGAATCTTAAGCAGGCCCCATGCTCAGTACAGATCCCAACTGAGGGCTTGATCCTAAGACCTGAGCCAAAATCAAGAGTTGAACACTCAACCAACTAAGCCACCCAGGTGCCCCACCAACTGCTTTTTGAAATTATAGTTGACAATGTTATATTAGTTTCAGATATACAAAATTGATTCAACAATTTTGTATGTTATGCTATGCCAAGATATGTGTAATCACCATCCATCACTATACAATGTTATTAAGATATTATTGACTATACTTTCTATGTAGTACTTTTCATCCCTGTGACTTACTTATTTTATAGCTGGAAGTTGGTACATAATTTACACTTTTCAAAACTAGCCTTTTTGTGAATGACTTAGACTCTGTATATTCCTTTGATTTATAAAAGATTAGTATAAATCAATGAGCTTCTATATGAAGTCCTTTTCTTTCATACTGAAGTATATCAACAAGTCTGATGCTGACAAAATATTTAAATTTTCTTTTTAGAAAATCTCTTCATTTCTCATTCATTCTTGAGGGATATTTACACATAATATGGAATCTAATATCAGCAATTACTTTCTTTCAATTCTGTAAAGACATTATTGTCTTCTATCCCAGTGTTCCTGTTAAGGGATCATGTGTCAGCCAAATAAAATAATTTTTTTCTCTGGCTGATTTTAAGACTTCATTTTTCATGTGGCTTTATACAATTGTACTACAATGTGATGATAGAGAATAAGGAGATAAATAACTTTGGAATCTATAGGACTTTTTGAATCTATGGCTTGATTTCGTTCATCGGTAATGGAAAATTCTCCACAATTACCTCTTTAAAAATATAACTTCTGCTGTATAACATTTCCACATGTTTCATTAAAAAAAATTTTTTTAATGTTCATTTATTTGGAAGGAGAGATAGAGAGACAGAGCATGAGCTGGGGAGGACCAGAAAGAGAGGGAGACACAGAATCTGAAGTGGACTCTGGGCTCTGAACTGTCAGCACAGAGCCTGACATGGGGCTTGAACTTATGAAATGTGAAATCATGACCTTTGCTAAAGTCAGACATTTAATGGACTGAGCTACCCAAGTGCCTCACATTTCCACATGTTTCTATACTGCACATCATGTTCTTTTACCATGCTTTTTATTTACTCTTTTTTACTAGTACTAAAATCTCTCTGTTATCACTTCTCATAATTTCCAGTTTCTGTAAAGATCTCTATCTACAATTTTACTTCATTGAACACATATAGAATTGCTATTTTACCATGCATGCCTTACAGTCCATTTAAAAATTTATTCTCAAGTATGTTTTTATTTCCCATTATTTATCTTGGTTTTTTAAGGTCAGATTTATTAAGGTATCATTTATGTACTATCATATTTCCAAATAAGTGTACAATAGAGATATACGTTTTAATTTCTCTAGGATAAGTATCTAGAAGTAGAATTGCTATATCACAATATAAGCATAGGTTTAACTTTATGATCAACTGCCCAACTATTTAATAATGTGGCTATATCATTTCTGCACACCCATGAACAAATAATAAGAATTTTAGGTGCTTCCTAAAGCCAATATTTGGTATTATAAAACTCTAAATTAACCATTCTACTGGTTTTTGGCAATATATTTTTGCTCTTTTCTTAGCATTGTCTTAGAATGTGTTTGTTTCATTTCTAAATCTTCCTTGGTGAAGTGTCCAAATGTAGTGCCATATTATAAAATTGGTTTTTTTTAATTATTTTCATTATAATAATTATTTATATATTCTGAACATAGGCACTAGAGACAAAAATATATAAATATTTTCCTCTATCTTGCCTACTTTTCATTTTTAAGTGATTGGAGAGCAAAATGAATATTTTGATAGATTTCACTGTAATATATTTTTTCTTTTATTGGTTCTAGATTTTGTGTCCAGTTTAAGAAATCTTGGCTTATCTCAAGAATGGAAAGGTTTTTCCTCCTGTTTTGTGTATTTCTCAAGTTTTATACTTTTAGTTTGTCAATTATCTCTTTCTTTCTTTCTTTCTTTCTTTCTTTCTTTCTTTCTTTCTTTCTTTCTTTCTTTCTTTCTTTCTTTCTTTCTTTCTTTCTTTCTTTCTTTCTTCCTTCCTTCCTTCCTTCCTTCCTTCCTTCTTTCCTTCCTTCTTTCTTTCTTTCCTTTTTTCTTTAGAAAGATGAGGTGAGAGAGACAGTATGATTGGGAAGGTGCAGAGACAGAGGGGACAGAGGATCTGAAGTGGGCTCTGCACGTACATCAGAGAGCCCAATGAGGGGTTCAGACTCACAAACCGTGAGATCATGACCTGAACTGAAGGCAGATGCTTAACCGACTGAGCCAGCCAGGCACCCCAATTAGCTATTTTCAATTTAACACCTGTAGATGATGTATAGAAGAGGTTGGAGTCCTTTTATTGCTTTCATATAGACATCTAATTGTTTGGTACCACCTTTGAAAACACTTTTATATCTCTGTTGAAGGGCTTTGACACATTTGTTAAAAAATGAATTGAATATATAAATATGAGTCCATCTCTAGTTTTCACTATGTTTCATTTATCTATATGTTCATCTTTTGCCAATAACACAATTTTGATTATTAAAGGTTTTAGAATAAGTGTGAAATCTGGTAGAATTAATTCTCTAATGTTACTTTTTTTTTTAATTTCTTTTGGCTATACTAGTAACTTTTCATTTCCATTTATCCTGTCAGTCTATAGATCCACCAGCTTTGATGATAAACAGGGTTGTATTTAATCTGTAGTTCAATATGAGAAGACTTAGAAGTCATGATATTATTGAGTCTTCTGATCTGTGAACATGGTATATCTCTCCATCCATTTAAGACTATAAAAATTTATCTTTGTGATGTTTTATTGTTTTTACCCTACAGATATTGATTCAAACACTCATCATGAAAAAAATCTATCCTGGATAATATTTCCCCCCCCAGAGGACCCAGATGCTAATTATAAATTCTCAAGGAAAATGTCCTATTGAAACTAATATATGGATATATTAAAATATTTATTGTGAAATTTTATTTTAATATATCCATGTTTTAGTTTCTATATATATATTCTATACATATATATAGTTTCTATATATATATAGTTTTATATATATGTATATATATATATAAAGAGAGAGAGGGAGGGAGGGAGAGAGTTTAATGTATTTTATTTTTATCTGATAGAGGTTAGTTTGACCACCTTAAAAAAATGACAAAAAAAAAACCTTTCTCTCCTATCTCTAACATTATACTGCTTTTTCCATGGGCCATTTATCCTCATAAAAGATGGGTTACCCCTAGAACCAAGGACTTCTTGGGTTTGTTGTTGTTGTTGTTGTTGTTGTTGTTTACAGGGAGAGAGAGAGAAAGAGAGAGACTGCATATGAGCCAGGGAAGGGCAGAGGGAGAGGGTATTGAATCTTTTTTTTTAAGTGTATATGTTTACTTGGAGAGAGAGGGAGAGCGAGCAAGAGCAGGGGAAGGGTGGAGAGAGACTAGAGGGAACAAATCCCAAGCAGGGTTTGCACTGCCGGAGTGGAGCCCAAGGTGGGGCTCAAACCCACAAATTGTGAAATTTGGACAGTTAAGAGTTACACTTAACCAACTGAGTCACTCATGTACCTCAAGGAAATCTTCTGATACTCTAATTTTATTGTTTCTCATTTTACATGAGGCTTTCTTAGTGTCTTATTTTCAATAAGCTGTATTGACTAAAAATCTTAAAAATTTAGGACTTTAGACATAACCCAGCAGAACCATTATAAAACAGAAAAAAACAAAAACAAAACAATTAGCCAAAATTAACTTTATATGTAGGGTAAGATCTCATAGTTGGAAGTTATTAAAGTTTAGCAATCCTGAATATGTAGCTTAAGGTAAAATTTAAGAATAGTATCTTATGGATAATCTTAATATCTGATGTCTTAATGATAATATTATGGATAACATTTTCAGAAATACCTTACATATTTTCTTAACAAACTTAAATGACAATAGTATTATCAGCTTTGGAAAAATGTTTCATGATATAAAATTAGCTCTAAAGCACCTGGGTAGTTCAGTCAGTTAAGCATCTGACTTCAGCTCGGGTAATGATCTTGCAATTCTTGAGTTCAAGCCCCAAGTCCAGCTCTGTGCTGTGTGTCTCCCTCTCTCTCTACCCCTCCCTCACTCATGCTCTGTCTCTCTTTCTCTCTCTCAAAAATAAACATTAAAAAAAATATAAAAATATTAGCTGTAAAACTAGAAGTCAATATCAAAGATCCATGTAAAGAATTTATGTAAAATATTTATATGAAATTTGAGAAGAGATAAAAATAATATTGCTAAATATATATATAATTTTATACAAAGACTTTATATAGATAAGTCTATCTAAATAAAAAGAATTACCATAGATGTTTGTCCTATTAATCTGTTTCTCTGAAAGTTTAAATAATTAATGTATCTCAAAACTTTAAAAAAAAATTCTCATTGAGAATATGGAAAATCAGTTCCCTTCAGTTGAGGTTTTATCATTTACTTCAGAACATATATTAAGTAAATACATATAACTAAAATTAGGAAACAGAAAAGATAGAGAATATGGGTATTTGTTGAAGAGTTCCAAAACAGACAATTCATCAAGAGCTATTACTGCTCTAAACAAGAAGAGATGATATATTAACGATCTTACTTCTTTAAATAATAGTGGGCAGATAATTGATTAGTCTTCTAATCAATATAACATTTTTGATGTAAAATTGTCCTTCTGTGTCTGTAGATTACCTGAGCGATATCTTATGGGGCAGGGTCTCTCAAGTCCATGATTTTAAACAAATGGCAAAGGTAAGAGAAACAATGCTTTTCTCTGAGAAAAGTTATTTCCGGAGCAAATATCCTCCAGGCTGTGGCTATATTTGTTCAGTTTTGGGTCTCATTATGGAATCATGACTTCTCTCTTCAGGAGGTCAAATGCCCTCTAACACATCAAAATTAATCAGATGCACATGTTTGATTAGTTCTGCTGCTAGAGCTGCAGGCCGTCTATGGCGCCACCACAGAGCCATGAAAATGCAGGTATCATAGAGTTTGCCCTTTAATTCTGTCTGTGCTGTGACCTCCGTTTGCCTTTTGGGGAGCCTAAAATAGCAACACTCCTGCCTGAAGACTCTAAAATAGCAACACATTTCTTCCACAATGGGTGTGGTATTATTTCATTACAAATCATTTTAATATGACTCATTTTTTTATGTGTAACTGCTCTGCAGGCTTTAAAATACTTGTTTTAAATGTGCTATATTATATTTATAACCAAGGAATTGCAAAAAAAAAAAAAAGTAAGAAAAGGTTTTAAATATCCTTATGCTTTTTTTTTCTTTTTAGCTGCTGATTTGATGTGACAAACTATGACATAAATGTCTCTCATTTTTATATTTAGAGAGTATTTCTATTTTGGTCAGATCATAATTACAGTTCACATGCATTTTACATTGCATCTCCATTTTCTGAGAACTATAATTTTGCTGTTCACTTTTTACTAGGTTTTCCTTCCGTGTATCTCCCTGTCCTTGGTTATATATTAGGGCTGCCTGTTGTTCTCCTCAGGTTAGTGATTTCATTTTTACGATTTAAAAAATGTCTTTTACTTTAGTGTTTGGGTCTTCATGAACTTTGTGTGTTAGTTTTCATACAAGGTGATGAACAATCTTTGGGATACCATCATGCCTGCATTCCAAGACATTTACTTGTTACTTTTTAAAGAAAGAATACCACACTTCTGTTTTTGTTAACCAAGAATCAACATTACACAAAAGAGTCATATAGTTGTCCAGCAATGACAGATGAATGGATGACCACAATTTTGATTCCAATCACAGATTCCATGATTCTTTTTGTTTTTCTGAGATATTTGACCAGCATGTAATATTTATGCGGCAGCTTAGGAGGTTTTCATTAAAAAATATTTACACGTGGCAGACGTGCATTATAACTGTTTAGAAATTAATAAATTCACATTGAGTAGAGCAACATAATTATTTTGCATATGCATAATGATTAGCTGTAGATATTCACAAAATCCGTGAAAGTTTTAATGCAGAATATAGTTGAGAGATTGTTTCTCAGGGGATTCTTGTGAGTACTTAAAAAAAATGCAGAACGTCAAAAATTGCCTAAGTGGAATTTTAAATTTCTATCATATTATTGCCTCCCAAATAGCCATAATATTTTGAAATATTGAATATTCATTATAGTAGTAACCAAATTATCATTTTAAACATAACCTACAAAGAAAAACTATATATGGTAATCTAGTTTCTTATATTAGTTAATATTGCCAAATATAATAGTGATATTTTAATAAAGAATGTCACAGGAAAATTTTGGAAAATGAATCTATTTAATCTTTCCTTTCCTACAAGCAGAAGATTCAAGGATTATTTTTAACATGGTAAAAATAATATCTTACTTCATCACTTTGGTTCAAGAGAAACCAACTCCTGGAAGGGACTGAGGAAAAGATATTTAATTAAAATCAAGCTTTAATTAGATGTATAATACTTTCAAAAGTGATTATTAATATGACATTATTTAAGAGTTAATAATCAAAATTAATTGTAATTATATTGTTTATATTATAATCTATATTCCATGTAGATAAGTACTATAATTAAAAAAATGGAAAGGGTCCTATAAATGACCTAGTCCAATAATGTTTTATTTACCTATAAGAAATCCAATAAACTTAGGTCATTTTTTGAGACTGAGTTAATTAATGGTACAAGACCTACTGGAAACATGTGTCTTAATTTCTAACTGAGGAAATGAAAATAGGTGACGTGGAAACTGAATATTAAAATGTATAAAAGATAGTAGGTAGGAGACATGAAGATGAACCACAAACTCCTGTGAAACCCAGTGTCACCTGCTGGTTGGGGATTGCAGTAGACAAAATAGCACACCCCTTGCCTCAAAAGAATAAAGAAAAAAAGAAAGAGGAAAAAAAGATGTCCATGTGCTGAATCTTTTGATTTTATCAATATGTTATATTACATATGTGGCAAAGGAGAAATTAAGACTGCAGACAAAATTAAAATTGTAAATCAGTTCCCTTTAAAATACAGTGGTTGTCCAGGATTACTGGGATGGGCCCGAGGTAATAAAAAGAGCCCTTAAGGGTGGAAGAAGGAAGCATAAGAAACAGAGCCAGAAGGATGGGTGTGAAATCTCCACCCAACCCCTCCTGGCTTTTGACATGGAGCAGGAACGCCATGGACCCAGGAATGCAGCCAGTCTCTAGAAGCTGGAAGGGCAAGAAGGCAGATTCTTCTATAGAGGCTCCAGAAAGGAACTCAGCCCTGCAGACACCTTGATTTTAAAAAGCCCAGTGAGACTCATTTCTGACTCTTGCCCTCCAAAACTTTCAAGCCATAAATCTATGCTGTCTTTAGCTACTATGTTTGTTTTAATTTTTTTTAATGTCTTTATTTTATTTTGAGAGACAGAGACAGAGAGGGGGCAGGGGAGGGGCAGAGAGAGAGGGAGACAGAATCTGAAGCTGGCTAAAGGCTCTGAGCTGTCAGCACAGAACCCCATGCATGGCTTGAACCCACGAACCGTTAGATCATGACCCAAGCCAAAGTCGCAGCTTAACCGACTGAGCTACCCAGGTGCCCTTATTATGTTTGTTTTAATTTTTTATACAATAAATAGGAAATGAACACAGGATTGAGAGAAAAGTTTGAGTTAGAAATAGCCCCTGGCTTTCTAACTGAAGTGATTGGCAGAAAAATGAAAGACAGAGAACATGGGACAAAGTCTTGAGAGTTGCATGGTTTTTAGCACTTGCTGTTGGAGCTAAGGAAGGAACTTATAAGCTGCCAGTAGAAAATACATTTAAATAGGTATTGAACTCAGAGGCAGATGTTAAAAGTGAAATCCAGATATGGGTCTGGTGAATGTTAACATGAAGGTGTTACCCGGGGTCCAAAAAGTGGTGTTTCTTTAGAGAAAGAGAAAAAAGCAGAGGAACTTGGTCATGTGATCATAGGTAGGCCTAGAGCCAGACAGAGAGAAACTAATATCCATCTCATCAATATCTATCTCCATCTATCTACCAATCAATCAATCCAGATAGTTTAGCAATCTATTGGCACATGGTTTAGAGCATGTGTTTTTTCTAAAAAGAAGAAAATCTCATGACAATATTACAAATAACTCTCTTCTGTATAATCTTATTCTTAAAATGAACCTATGCTGTTCATCCATGAGGCATCATGTAAAAAAAGCTATGCTTCGTCCAAAAGTACATTTGTATCTGCAAAATCCCAAATTGAACACTATTATGTCGCTGAATTAGAAGTGAAGGGCTTATCAAGAGTTCATCTAGATATAGGTACTGCTAAACTATTCTTCACACAACTTTATAATAATCAGCATAATATGCTGACCTTAGCTACATGTATTTTTGTAGTTTCTTTGGATGTACTAGAATGCCCAAAAATCTAAGTCCCTAGAAACAATTTGTATTGCTTAATTTTGGTATTCTTACATATCTGAAGGATTAATCTTTTCCTAATTAGACTTCCCCAAGGAAATTTTATCTCAAGAATCAGATAAAAACACATTCTATTCATTACATTACACTTAATCAACATATTAACCTTGGAAATCACTCTAATTACACAATTTAGATCTGCTTAGAGTAACAAAAATAAAAGCTGAATAGGCATTTAAACGGGCTTAACGAAACTTTTATTTACAAATGACGATTATAAGACACTGTTGACGTCAATATCATAACATTTTTGGAGGGTGGAGTAAAACAGCTAATGGGGACCCAAAGGTACTAATTTCTAGTCGTAAAATTTGCAATATATACAAATTGAATCATTATATTGTGTACCTGAAATTTATATGTTATGTCAAGTATACCTTAATTAAAGTAATATATAACATTGCTTAACATGTTTTGTTAAATATTTCTCCTAAAAAATGTGACCTGTATATAAACTATGAAAACCAGAACACTTTTTAATAAAACTGTACCCTCTTAAATATTAATCCGTAGGATTAAGAGAGATTATTGCACCAATACCATTGTATTTTTCAATGGTACCCATAGATTTTACAGCCCGTCCTTTGAAAATTGAAACTTAAAATCAAACAAAAAGCAAATAAAAAGGGCTTTAAACATATCAAATCAGAGGCACCTGGATGGCTCCGTCTGTTGAGCATCTCTGACTCTTGATTTCAGCTCAGGTCATGATCTCAGAGTTGTGGGATCAAGCCTTGCATCAGGCTTCACATTGAACGTGGAACTTGCTTTAAGATTCTCTCTCTCCCTCTGCCGTTCTCCCCACCTCTCCCTCTCAAAAAAAAAAAAAAAGAATATCAAATCATATTGTCTAGGGATATTAATCCATTGAAATGTAGAAAGTTGGGGGCGCCTGGGTGGCTTAGTCGGTTAAGCGTCCGACTTTCGCTTAGGTCACGATCTCGCAGTTCGTGGGTTCGAGCCCTGCGTCGGGCTCTGTGCTGACTGCCAGCTCAGAGCCTGGAGCCTATTTCAGAGTCTGTATCTCCCCCTCTCTCTGACCCTCTCCTGCTCATGCTCGCTCTCTCTCTCTCCTAGAAATAAATAAAAATATTTAAAAAAAAAGAAGTATAGAAAGTTGAATTATATTTAAAATTAATTCTCAAAGTGAGAAGATTTTGGAATGAGTGGTGCATTGAGTAATTGCTTTCACATTGAACACAGTGTGTGCTGAGTGAGGGATATATTGATTATCATAAGGAGATCTTCGGTTGTGTGACAATAACATGGAATCAATGAGGACTGAAATAATATTTCTTTGTTTTTTTTAATTTTTTAATGTTTTATTTATTTTTGAGAGAGAGAGAGACAGACAGCATGAGTAGGGGAGGGTCAGAGAAAGAGGGAGACACAGAATCTGAAGACAGACTTCAGGCTCTGAGCTAGCTGTTAGCACAGAGCCCCACGCGGGGCTCAAACGCACGAACCATGAGATCGTGACTTGAGCCGAAGTCAGAAGCCCAACCGACTGAGCAACCCAGGCGCCCCTAAATAATATTTATCTTTGCCATCTGCACTAAGGAAAAGAAACAGAATGAAGAACGGGGAGGCTATATTTTGTTATAGCATGAATAGAAGCATAAATAGACTAAAGTGGATTTGAAACACAGCAAAAGTCTTTATTGGCTATATAATCTTTAAAAATCATGCTTGATGTCCATTTTGTCAACTATAAAATAGGACTTATAAAACTGACCCCACCCAGAGGAGGCAAGATGGCAGAGAAAGTAGGGAACTCCGTACATTTCACTTGCCCCCATTTCTCAAACGGAGAAGGCCTGAAGTCATAGGAACCCTTACAGAATCCAGGAATTTGGGAGGAAAAGGAGACAGAATCCGCTGAGAAAACCTTATAGTGGGAGTACAAACTGGGGAAGATAAAATTGAGCCGGGACCGGAGACACAGAGGGAGAGGGGAATCCCCCTCTGCAGGGAGTTGAAAGGGGAAAGAGAGTGGCCGGAACTGCTCAAGACACGGTCCCTGTCGCTGGAGAAGAAAAAAACCTCTGCTCGGGACACAGAGGGACCCGGTTTCCTGCTGTCCAGCTGACCCTGAGTGGGACGCATTGGTCCCAGGCGACCCCATGAGAAACTGCTCCTCGCTCGCCAGCTCGACCTAGAGGAGATGTAAGCAGCGGCTTCTGGCTTGATCCCCAGGGGGAAGGTGAGAGGCTTGAAACTGCTCTGAGGGACTCGCCTGCGAGTTTATATTTCAGGCGATATCAACGGGGCACAGGGACTAAGATCTGGAAATGAGGCCTGGCTTGGGACATCGAGCACAGCCCACCTTGGCTGTGTCCCAGCACAGGGAGGTCACACCCAAAAAAAGTGAGTTGTGGTGCTTGGTTTGAGAAGGGACTGAGACGCCACCACTTTTCCCCCCACAACCGCCAAGGCAGGACTCCCGCGGGATGCACTGGACCAAACCACGCCCATCCCTGCTAGAGAGCTGCCCTTTTTTTTCTTCCTTCTTCTTTTTACTGGAGCTGGGGCAAGACCAACATGGATGCACTGCCCTGATTAATTCTGGTCACTGGCTTGCTTAAACAGTCACGTTTAATCCATTCTCTACATGTAAATTCTACACCTCCACTGCTACCTTTTTATCTCTCTCTCTCTGGAGTAATCAGACTATATAGTTTCTCTGAGTAGCATTATCGTCATTTCTTTTGCCTTCTCTCCAACCATATTCCCCTCTTTCTCTCTCTGAATTAAGCCTCTTAGTCTTTCTGCTTGTTCATTTCATTTCCAGTTTCCCTTCCTCCCCTCCCTGTCATTTCTCTTTTTGTATGTGCTCTTCCATCAGCACTGCATACACCTGGCTCTTTATTTGTAGCTGGGAATTCTGGTTTTATGCTTTAGACTGTCCTTTGTCAACTGGGCTTTTATTTTTTCTTTTCTTTTCTTCTTTCTTATGTATTTTTATTTTTATTATTTGTCTTCCCTCCTTCCACTTTTTTTTTTTTTTTTNGTATTTTTATTTTTATTATTTGTCTTCCCTCCTTCCACTTTTTTTTTTTTTTTTGGTATGTGTCCCTTCCTTTTTTTTTTCTTTTTCCCTTTCAGTTTGCTTGTTTATTGGAGTTGTCTATGAGTTTGTGTGCCTTTGTTCCCATGTGTTTGTCTGTCTTTTTTTTTCCCCCCAGGGTTACCTCAAGAAACAAGCCAAAGTACACATGTTGGAGAGTTCCAAATACCACGAAGAGTAGGAAAATAAAATAACCAAGGTCACAACAAGAGAGACCAAGAGACACCATTCAAAGAACACTTTCTAAAGGACAGGACCTGGACAGTCAAAGAGCCTTCTTTGGTACAGCAGCACTCACAGGTGCAGAGTGCATAATAAGCTTTTAAAAATAACAACAGATAGAAACCTTACCAAAATGACAAAACGGAAAAATTCTCCTCCAAAGAAATTCCAGGAAGAATTGAGAGCTAAAGAACTGCTCAAAATAGATATAAGCAAAATAACTGAACAAGAATTTAAAACAATAGTCATAAAATTAATTGCTGGGCTTGAAAAAGGCATGGAAGACATCAGAGAAATTATTGCTACAAAGACTATGGAGCTTAAAAATAGTTCTGATGCATTAAAAAAATGTTATAAATGAAACGCAAAATAAAATGGAGGTGTCCAATGCACAGATTGAAGAAGCAAAAAGGAGAATAAGTAATTTAGAAGGCACAATTATAGAAAAAGAGGAAGCTGAGAAAAAAAGAAATAAACTGATACAGGAACACAAAAGGAGAGTTCGAGAGCTCAGCAATACAATCAAGTGGAATAACATCCATATCATAGGAATCCCAGAAGAGAAAGAGAGAGGGAAAGGTGCTGAAAGAGTCCTGGAACAAATTATAGCAGAGAACTTCCCCAATCTGGGAAAGGAAGTAGACGTTGAAATCCAAGAAGCACAGAGAATTCCCCTCAGACATAACTTGAATCGATCCTCTGCATGACATATCATAGTGAAACTGGCAAAATATAAGGACAAAGAGAGAATTCTGAAAGCAGCTAGGGATAAAAAGGCCCTAACATACAAAGGGAAACCTATCAGAGTAGTGACAGACCTATCTACTGAAACTTGGCAGGCCAGAAAAGAATAGCAAGAAATCTTCAATGAGATGAACAGAAAAAATATGCAGCCAAGAATCCTATATCCAGCAAGCCTATCATTCAGAACAGAAGGAGAGATAAAAGTCTTTCAAAATAAACAAAAACTGAAAGAATTCGTCACCACGAAACCAGCCTTACAAGAAATCCTTAGGGGGACTGTATGAGAGAAATGTTGCAAGGAACTCAAGATACCAGAGACACCACCACAAGCATGAATCCCACAGAGGACAAGATGACTTTAAACCCATATTTTTCAATAATAACACTGAATGTAAATGGACTAAATGTTCCAATCAAAAGACATAGGGTAGCAGAATGGATAAAAAAAAAAAATCCATCTATTTGCTGTCTACAAGAAACTCATTTTAGACTGGAGGACACCTTCAGATTAAAAGTAAAGGGAAGGAGAATATCTATCATGCTACGGGAAGTCAATAGAAAGCTGGAATAGTTATACTTACATCAGACAAACTGGACTTTAAAGTAAAGGCAATAACAAGAAATGAAGAAGGGCATTATATAATCTATCCATCAGGAAGAACTAACAATTATAAATGTCTATGCACCAAATATGGAAGCACCTAAATATGTAAAACAATCACAAACAGAAACAATCTTATGGATTGTGCTAATAGCAGGGGACTTTAATACTCTACTTACAGCAATGGATAGACCAACTAGACAGAAAATCACTAAAGAAACAATCAATTTGAATGACACATTGGACCAGATGGATTGGATAGATATATTTAGAACTCTACATTTTGAGGCCATGGAATTCACTTTCTTCTCAAGTGTGCATGGCACATTCTCCAAGATAGATCACATACTGGGTCATAAAGCAGCCCTCAATAAATATAAAAGAACTGAGATCATATCATGCACACTTTCAGATCACAATGCTATGAAACTTGAAATCAATCACAGGAAGAAGTTTGGAAAACCTCCAAAAACATGGAGATTAAAGAACACCCTACTAAAGAACAAATGGGGCAATCAGACAATTAGAGAAGAAATTTAAAAATATATGAAAACAAATGAAAATGAAAACACAACAATCTAAACTCTATGGGATGCAGCAAAGGCAGTCCTAAGAGGAAAGTACACTGCACTCCAGGCCTATTTCAAGAAATTAGAAAAAGCGCAAGTGCAAAATCTAACAGCTCACCTAAAGGAACTGAGGGAGAGCAACAAGAGCATCCCAAATCCAGTAGGAGAAGAGAAATAATAAAAATCAGGGCAGAAATAAACAATATAGAAACCAAAGAAACAATTGAACAGATCAATGAAACCAAGAGTTATTTTTTTGAAAAAAATAAACAAAATTGACAAACCTCTAGCCAGGCTTTTCAAAAAGAAAAGAGAGAGGACTCAAATAGGCAAAATCATGAATGAAAAGGGACTTATTACAACCAACCCCTCAAAAATACAAGCAATTATCAGGAAATACTATGAAAAGTTATATGCCAACAAATTGGACAACTTAGAAGAAATGGACAAATTCCTAAACACACACTCACTACCAAAATTCACATGGGAAGAGATAGAAAATCTGAACAGACCCATAATTAGTGAAGAAGTTGAATCATTATCAAAAGTCTCCCAACAAATAAGAACCCAGGGCCAGATGGCTTCCCTGGGGAATTCTACCAGACATTTAAAACCGAATTAATACCCATTCTTCTCAAGCTATTCCAAAACATAGAAATCAAAGGAAAACTTCCAGACTCATTTTATGAAGCCAGCATCACTTTGCTTCCCAAGCCAGAGAGAGATCCAGCAAAAAAAGAGAACTACAGGCCAATATCCTTGATGAATAAAGATGCAAAAATCCTCAACAAGATCCTTGCAAATCGAATCCAACAGCACATAAAAAGAATTATCCACCACGATGAAGTGGGATTCATTCCTGGGTTATAGGGCTGGTTCAATATTCACAAATCAATCAATGTGATACATCACGTCAACAAAAGAGAAGATAAAAACCATGTCATCCTGCTGATAGATGCAGAAAAAGCATTTGACAAAATACAGCATCCCTTTTTAATAAAGACTCTCGAGAAAGTTGGGATAGAAGAAACTTACTTAAACATCATAAAAGCCATCTATGAGAAGCCCTCAGCTAACATCATCCCCAATGGGGAAACACTGAGAGCTTTTCCCCTGAGATCAGGAATACGACAGGGATGTCCACTCTCACCACTGTTGTTTAGCATAGTGCTGGAAGTCCTAGCATCAGCCATTAGACAACAAAAGGAAATCAAAGGCGTCAGAATTGGCAAAGAAGAAGTCAAACTTTCACTTTTCGCAGATGACATGATACTCTACATAGAAAACCCTACAGAGTCTACCAGAAACCTACTAGAACTGNCATAAAATACCTAGGAATAAACCTAACCAAACATATGGGATCTGTATGAGGAAAACAACAGAAAACTTATGAAGGAAATTGAAGAAGACACAAAGAAATGGAAAAACATTCCATGCTCATGGATTGGAAAAATAAATATAGTTAAAAGGTTATTACTATCCAAAGCAATTTACACATTCAATGCAATCCCAATCAAAATTGCACCAGCATTCTTCTCAAAACTAGAACAAACTATCCTCAAATTTGTATGGAACCACAAATGACCCTGAATAGCCAAAGTATTATTGAAGAAGAAAACCAAAAAGGGAGGCATCACCTTCCCAGACGTTAGCCTCTACCACAAAGCTATCATCATCAAGACAGTATGGTTTTGGCACAAAAACAGACACATAAACCAAAGGAATAGAATAGAGAACTCAGAATTGGACTCAAAAATGTATACCCAACTAATCTTTGACAAAGCAGGTAGGAGTATCCAATGGAAAAAAGACAGCCTCTTTAACAGACGGTGTTGGGAGAACTAAACAGCAACATGCAGAAGAATGAAACTAGATCATTTTCTCACACCATACACAAAAATAAACACAAAATGGATAAAGGACCTGAATGTGAGACAGGAAACCATCAAAACCCTAGAGGAGAAAGCAGGAAACAACCCCCTTGACCTCCACCGCAGCAACTTCCTACTTGACACATCCCTAAAAACAAGGGAATTAAGAGCAAAAATAAACTATTGGGACCTCATCAAGATTAAAATCCTCTGCACGGCAAAGGAAACAATCCATTAAATTAATAGGCAACTGACGGAATGGGAAAAGATAGTTCCAAATGACATATCAGATAAAAGGCTAGTATCCAATATCTATAAGGAACTCACCAAATTCCACACCTGAAAAACAAACAACCCAGTGAAGAAATGGGCAGAAGATATGAACAGACACTTCTCCAAAGAGGACATCCCCATGGCCAACAGACACATGAAACGATGCCCAGCATCCCTCCTCATCAGGGAAATACAAATCAAAACCATACTGAGATACCACCTTATGTAGGTCAGAGTGGCTAAAATGAGCAAATCAGAGGACTCTATATGCTGGTGAAGATATGGAGACACGGGCACCCTCCTACACTGTTGGTGGGAATGTAAACTGGTACAGCCCCTCTGGAAAACAGTGTGGAGGTTCCTCAAAAAATTAACAATAGAACTTCCCTATGACCCAGCAATAGCACTGCTAGGAGTTTACCTAAGGGATACAGGAATGCTGATGCATAGGGGCACATGTACCCCAGTGTTCATAGCAGCACTCTCAACAATAGCCAAAACATGGAAAGAGCCTAAGTGTCCATCAACGGACGAATGGATCAAGAAGATGTGGTTTATCTATACCATGGAATACTACATGGCAATGAGGAAGAATGAAATCTGGCCATGTGTAGCAACATGGATGGACCTTGAGGGTGTTATGCTGAGCAAAACAAGTCAGGCAGAGAAAGACAGATACCATATGTTTGCACATATAGGAGGATTAGGAGGAACTTAAAAGAGGATCATGGGGGAGAAGCAGAGGGAAAATAGTGGGGGAGAGGGAAGGAGGCAAACCATGAGAGTCTCTGGAATACTGAGAACAAACCAAGGGCTGATGGAGGTCAGGGGCAGGGGAAGGGGGGTGATGGGCATGGGAGAGGGCACTTGTGGGGATGAGCACTGGGTGTTATATGGAAGCCAACTTGACAATAAACTATTTAAAAAAAAAACTGACCCCATCACTTACAATGAGATTCAAATGATAAGATGCATTTAATTAAACAATTAAGTTGCTCTATTGTCAAATACTTAATAAATGCTCACTATTATTCTTATTACATAGTAAGATAGTAACTTTCAAAATATATATATTCATGATATATATATGAATGGTAGCATTGAATTTTAATATTTAAAATACTTTTTTAAAATATAATCAAGTTATTAAATCATTATAATAACATGGCACAAGCTTTTATAAGAATTAAAAAGGTACACTTATTTTAAAAATGCTCCTTTTGTGAAGAGTATTTAGTCCAATTGCCAGGGGTATTCTCAGACTGTTCTTACAAAAGCAAACAGGGTGTTAAACTAAGTTCATTGTTTATTATCTGACTGGTACTCTAGAAAAGTCAAGGTTCTTCCTGTCACACAGAATGGGTCTGATCATTATTTAGGAAAAAAAAACAGTTTAAGTAGGGCATTTGGTTAGCCGAAAGACATTGACACTTGACTGGCCTTAGTCAATTATCAAATTGGCAAGAACAGCTAATGAAGTAGACAAACATTAATAGAGCAGCTGGTGATGACTGATCCCAGGCTTGCACTGTCAGATAAATCAGCCCATGATAGTTAACAAAACTAGCAAGAAATACTCAGCAGCATAGGGGCATCTAGATTTTAATTGCACCTTTAGTACATTAGGGTGATTGATATGAGCACAAGTAATGTTCAGAATCCTTGAATCACTATATTGTACACCTGAAACTAATATAACACTGTCTTTAAATTATATTTTAATAAAAACCCCTTTAAGGTGATAGGGAACTTGCTATAAATGTCATGTAGACTCTATTCTAATTATTGTATGAGTTGTTTTTAAAAATCAGTTTGGTTAAATCAGGCTGAATTTAGTTTGAGGTGTTAAGTGCTCTGTACTTAATACTAGCACCATCTTATGGTAATAACCTAGAACTACACCTTAGAGGCCTTTGTTATCAAGATCTTTCCTGGTTATGCCTAGATCTTGGCCAGAAAGGAAGCTGTGCCTCACAATTAAAGCAGGATAGAAAACCTCTGGACAAAACAGTAAATATTGTTGTATACACGTGAAGGATGCATTGTTTTCTTTTGAAATACTTGAAGGTACAATTGTGTAATACATTATTGATGATGGGCAATTATCTATGAAAAATTAGTGGGGAGAGAGGAGGTTGTCCAAAAATTAAACTGAATCACAGAATTGCCCTTTATCTACATAAGGAATATGTAGATCAATTATTCATTGCTGTTTTGAACAGCAAAGTTTTAAAAATGAATTTTAGCTAATTATGCTCAACTGAATTATAATTTTATGAAGGCAAGGACCTTTTTTTTTTTCTACTCCATAGAGTGTCTGTATATTCTTAGAATCCAAATATACTAATTAGTAAATACCTATATATTCTCTACCAACATCTACCCTATTGGATGTGATGAAAGAAAAATTATTAGAGAAACATATGGCCTCAAAATTCGGTACCCTGATAAATATATGTTCTTCTCTGTCAGTGGAATCTTCAGCATTTTATGGCTATCTTTGTGTATTTGTGTGGTTAGTTTTTCCTCTCACGTTCTATCAGCTATTTCAAAACATCTCCACCCCACAAATTTGTAACCTCATCCCAGGGATCCTAAATTTCCAAAAACTAATCTCTCTAGTTATTTCTCTCTTCACTGGCTTCTTGCCTATAATAAACATGCTCGACTCCCTCTCTCATCTTAAAGGTTTACACGTTCTGTCACCCGGTTTCTTTAACCAAATAAAGCTCCTTTTATCTCTTTCTTGGCTTCTGGGTGATTTTCTCTATTCCGTGGCTGCTGTTTTTCACTTCCTATCCACTCCGAAGTCTGGAAGCCTTTTACTTTACCCTCTTTTGATGATAGGAATTGATTATAAGATCTCCACGGAAGGTAATATTACACTGTAGGTTAACTAACTGGAATTTAAATAAAAACTTGAAAGAAAAAAAAAACCAACCAAACAAGAAGATTTCAAATGGCCACAACGCAGAGAAGGCCAGTGGAGTCTTTTAATAGACAGTGTGGCACATGTGGGCAATGCTTCTTCTAATTTGTTTTGAAACCATGGTCTGAAGGTCTCTTTCCTCTGTCTTTGACTTCATGTTCTATCCATGCTTTATATTATGCATTGCATACACTTACTAGGAACAGACACTTCATTTCAATCCCAGCCAACATCTTTATGAAGCCAATTGGCAATTACTTAATGCTGTGAAAACAATATAAGTGACCACAATTTGAAGGCATGTGATTAAACTGTATGCTTTGGTTGTTTTGGTATAAAAAGAGAGGAAAAAATAAAAACAGAACAATTTCTATCATCAGATGATGGGTCCCACTCCAGAAACTTTAATGTTTCTACTAATATATTGAACAGGCTCCTAAGAATTAGCTATGCTCATGGCTGCCATTTCTATCATGACTTTTGGGTGGTTTGTAGATATTTCTCAGTGAAGCCTGTTGCTTGTCATCCTCTACTGTGAGCATGCTGACAGCATCAAAAAAACGTTTCAAATTTTGAGTTCCTCTTAAACACTTGAAAGGCCATATATGTCCCTTGATACGGTGGCACATTTCTTTGCCAAGAAAAAAGAAGAAAACAAAAGATTCAGTTAAAAATTATAAAGAAAATCTTGGTATTCTGCACAGATAGAACACTCTTGATGCTAGTTTTTCTCTTTTGGTGAAGGCAGATGAAGCTCCAAACAAAATTAATTCTTCCCACATCTAAGAATTCATCATTGATCCTCAGAGGATCATCATCATCTATAACAGAAACATTTTATTTATTTATTTATTTATTTATTTATTTATTTATTTAAGAAAGCTTTTAAAATACTGAATTAGAACACCTGGGTGGCTCAGTCGTTTGAGCATCTGACTTCGGCTCAGGTCATGATCACCTGGTTCATAAACTCAGGCCCCACATCAGATCCTCTGTTCCTCTCTCTCTGCCTCTCCCCCACTTGTGCTCTCTCAAAAATAAATCAAACATTAAAAAATAAATAAAATACTGAATTAGAATTCATATTCTACACAACAGAGATGTGATTACAGAGAAATAATTTTTTTAGTTTAGTTTTACCTCAGGTAAAATTAATTATGATTTTTTTGAGTTAAGTGTCTTTGAGCAAGAGAATATTAAAGCCTAAATTCAGTACAATTAGGCAAAACAAGAAATTTATTTCTTGGCCTCCTGGAGAGGGGTCCATGAATTTTGGACATTAAGATAAGATAACTTTTTGTTTAATTAAAGACCTTGGACTAATTAATATGAATGGAATATTTTCTAAAAATGAGAGTTTGCCACTAGCTACCAAACTACAAGAAAAGAGTGGATATGTATGAATATATGATTTCCTATTGCTAAAGGAAGTATCCCTGTGTAATTAGGTTGAGAATAATAAAGCTTTGTCTGTTTTTCATAAAAATAAATCTATTAGCACACTGGGAAAAATTAAGAAACTCTTCTGAGAGTTCTTAGAAAAAAGTTAAACACAAAGAAGCATATTCTTAATGGTTTCTACATTGTCACAAAGGCATAAAAAATGCAGCCCACCTAAACATAGTCTGAATGAATTGAGGAAACTTATTTTTAGTTCAGACTGTCTTAGAAAATCCTGATATTCCTGATTTAAATCTGGTCCACTGAATTGCAGGGGAATTTCTTGAATTTTATGTTTTTAGTGTTCTCAAAAAATGAAAGATGAAATAAGTGGTTCAAAAGATGATATGCACATTGCCACATGAATGACCTTTCAGCAACGCTAACTTCAAATTGAAACTAAACAACAGTAGCTTTCACTTCAAAATTAAGTCTAAGCAGAATGAAATTTATTCTTATGTGTACTATTTAGGTAGCTCTAGTTCATAAACTGGATCTTAGTAAAATGGAAAGAAAAAATATTTAATTATATATATTATACAGAATATATTATAATGTTGGGGTAACAAATACATTTCTTAACTATGTTTATTTATTTACTTATTTATTTATTTTAAAGCTTTTATTTTATTTAAATTTTTTAAATGTTTATCTTGAGAGAGAGACAGAGTCAGAGTGATAGCAGAAGAGGGGCAGAAAGAGAGAGGGAGAAAGAGAATCCCAAGCAAGCTCCAGAAACCGTGAGATCACGACCTGAGCTGCAGTTGGAGGCTTAAGCCAGGAGCTGCTGAAAGAGTTTATTTTTAAACAATCTCTACACCCAACATGGACCTCAAATTCACAACCCCAAAGATCAAGAGTCACATGCTCCACTGACGGAGCCAGCTAGGTACCCCATACATTTCTTATTTAACATGTATATAATTATATAAATTTTCCAGATAGGGGAGCTGTATCTCTTTTATTTTAAAGCAATCAACATTCTAACTGTGGTTAAGTCCTGTTATTTCAGAAGTAGCTCTTCTCCAAAGTTCTGTCCTCACATTTCTTATATTCTATCCCTTACATCACAGCCCTTAGCTTCCATTACAAAATTTTATCCAAACCATTACTTTCCCCAAGAAACCTTCTGAGAACCTTCTAAATTTGAGTTATGTGTTCTCCCTATGTGCTGCCATTGTATCCCTGCACATGATTCTGTCAAATACTTGTCACCCCACACCAAATTGCCTTTTTATTTGCCTGCATCATATACCAGACTACAAGGTCTGTGAAGTGAGGGACTGTCCCTCTAATGTTAACACACAGAATACAGCACGTAACTCAGAATATCCCATATGTTGGATGGTCAATACCGGTGAGGGATTGAATTTGAGTTGAAGTTTCCCAGTACTTTCTACTGTAAGAGATGAGCTTTACTATCCAAATTATATTTCTCTGCTGAGAACTTAAACTTCCCATGGCAATATGACTTGAGTGTTTTTTTCCAGAAAATTATTGTTCAGAAAGATAAGATGATTAATCCATAAATAACTTCAGAGAATTTTCATATAAAATTTCTCTGGGAAAATTATTCACTTATCTGGCAACCATTTGCCTTGTGAGTCTGGTTTCAGGATCCTGGCCTCATTCATTGTGTCTACTGTGTCATGGATGTTAAATTTTCCTAATCCTAGGTAGCTTGAAAGACTAACCTTGAAACACTGGAGCCCAGACTCCAAATTCTAATAATGAACTCTTTCAATTTCTTTCTTTTGAGAAAATGTCAAAATGATATTCTCTTTTATGACAGTTGGTTAAATTAGCTCAGCTTTGCTTTGATAGACAGACTGATCTCCTGGTCTTGGTGGCGAATCAACAGTCAACACTTCCAAAAACTTAAAATTCCTGTGAGAAAGTTTGTTGTCTTATATTTTGGTGTATTTCAGTCTTTGAGATGTACATTGTTGACATAATACAAAAATCATGGACAAATAAAAGGATTATTTGAATTGTCTAAATGTTTCCAACACAAAGTAGAGAATGCACTAATTACTTAAACATTTAATATTGTGTCTTTAAAAAAAGCAAAAAACCCTTTTGCAATTCTCAGAGTTAACTTTGTGGCAGCCCATAAGTATATTCTTGAACATAGCTATGTTCCTCAATTTTCTTGAGATATCTTGTTTTGTTCCTATCTCTATGTGTGAGAACATAAATACACAAACACCAAGTTTTAGTTTGGTTACTTTCATCCAGGACTGTCCCTTTATAAATCTCATGCCAAATATAGAAGAATATATTTAGGATTTATGCATGAGTGACATTACAATATTTGCTTTTCTTTATGCTGTACTACAAGAGAATTATGTACCGTGTCTACCATGTTTAAAGTGGCAAGTGAAAATAACCTTAGTTCATATTATGGGGGGAAAAGTAGAGATGAATTCTTGATAATTCATGCACTCTTTTTTTTATTTTTTTGGTAACTTATGGAATGTTTGCCTCACATTGGAGCAAAGTGATTAATAAAAGAAAGTCACTTCTAGTCTGAATTTTTTGGAAAGTTTCCATCTCAGTTGTTAGTATGGGGGGTAGAAGGTAAAACTCACTGCTGAGATTTATTACAAAAAAGATGGATCACAAAAGCAGCAGGAAAAGGATGTGAGTTCAAAAAGAGTCCAGAGAGGTCAGCACACACTTCAGAGAATTTTATCTGAGGTTATACGAGCATGCATTGTTTCTAGCAGTGAGCTTCAAAGCTATGTGTAGAAAGTTCCTTCCCAGGGAAACCCAAATGGGTCTTAGAGTCCAAGGCTTTTATGGCGGGACTGCTCTCAGTTGTGATCTTTTAATCTATATTACATGTGAAAGCACTGTTTTGTGCACACGTCTCAAGAAACAAGGGAGCAAGTCAATAACTAATACAATTGTTCTGTTTCACAGTAACTTAGACATGACTTACCAAAAAAAAAAGAAAAGTACCATTTAAAAACGCGGTAAACCTTATATCCACAGACTCATTTCAGGGATTTGCCTGAGGTATGCCTTATGGCTCTGGTGACCTTTCCAATGGCAGAAACCCTTCTTGACTTTCTAGGGATGGGAGTGACTATAAGATATCATCCTCCTGCAGAAGTTCTGAAAAGGAAGAGCAAGGTTGCTTTATAATTAAGACAATGAGGAAACAGATAAAGTAAAAAAAAATAAATTAAAGCAATGGGAAAATAAGGCGGAGTCTTATGCATGAGTAGGATCTGATACAGCAATCTGCCTTCATGAGAGGTGAGAGCCATCTTAACTGGACCTTGAATGCTAATACATGTAATTGCTCTGAAACAGTCCAGCCAGAGACAATTTTAAATACAGTGCCTTTTCCATTGTATTCTTTTACTCTTATTCATGGCTACTAGTCCTGATCAGTTCCCCACTTCTCTTCCTCTTTTGCTGCTCATCTGAACCCTTCTACATAGTGTCTAATTTAGACTTCTACAAATCACTGCTAACTTCCTTGATTTAAATCTTGGGGTGTCTGGGTGGCTCAGTCGGTTAAGCATCTGACTTCAGCTCAGGTCATGATCTCACAGTTTGTGGGTTCAAGCCCTGCATCTGGCTCTGTGTTGACAGCTAGTTCAGAGCCTGGAGACTGTTTCAGATTCTGTATCTCCCTCTCTCTCTCTGACCCTCCCCAGCTCATGCTGTCACTCTCTCTCTCTCAGAAATAAATAAAACATTAAAAAAATAAAATTAAATTAAAAAAATAAATCTACAGCCCATCATTTTGTATGAGTCTGAAAACTGGTTAACATTTGTGGATTCCTTTAGGGAGTATTTCATAGTGTATTTTGGCAAAAGAAAAAAAGAGTCAAAGTCACATACAGTGTTTGATAGTTATCAAATAGTTATAATGCCAGAGTACTCACATATAAAAACACATACTACAGGTATTCTCAACAAAACATTTGCAAAAATGCATTTGTTTGACCTTATTCTGAGTCAAAATCCGCTCATGTATTAAGAAAGTACTATGAAACCTCAAATTAGTATGGCCCAATAAATAAACTTTTAAAAGAAAAAGTTAAATAACTGAATTTATGAGAAAGAGGAAATAATTATTTAAATTTTATGAAGTAGCTTTTATAAAGCTCACGATAAAAATTCTTTGTTTTTAGTTCTTATTTAAACAAATACTTTTCCTAGGAAGGAAGATAGACGAGAATGATGACTAGATGTTATTTTTCTATTCCAGAAATGGCCTTCATTAGTCATTCTTTCATTTGCATAGATTTAGAAATATTTGGAGATATGTACAGAGTTAGACTACAAAATTTTGTTTTCTTAGCATTATATCATCGATTTTTGGGAGTAAGTGTAAATAAGCAGATTTTATTTTTAATTAAAAACCTGCTTGGATATTTATAGATAAATATCATTGTTATATTTTAAACTTTTAAACCTTAAGTCAGAAGTATAAAGACACAATATGGGCTGCTAAGATTTGATAATTGTAATTCCTTAGGAAGAATACTGCATTGAATAATAAGAGACAGTGAAGGACAAAAAAAGGGTGGGAAGAAGGGCAAGGCAACTGGAGAATGGAGAGAGAAGAAAATTAGCATTAGAAATTTCATGAGGTTTAAAATGTAGTTTTTGACAGTTAATAAACTTTGTTCAGATTACTTTTAAATCGACAGAAAAGTTGCAATAATATTGCCGAGTATACCATGCCCGAGATTTTCCCCATTATTAACCTGCTACATTACTACTGTATTATTGTCACAATTAATGACCCAATATTAATTCAGTATTATTATTTAAAGTCCACATGTTATTATGATTTCCTTGGATTTTACCTAATGTCTTTTTCTAATCCCAGATCCCGCTCATTTAGTTATTATATCTCTTTCCAAAATGTATTTTCATTATTTAATTTAATTTTATTTTTTTAATGTTTATATACTTTTGAGAGAAAGACAGAGTGGAGGTGGGGAGGGGCAGAGAGAATGGGAGACACAGAATGTGAAGCAGGCTTCAGGCTCCGAACTGTCAGCACAGAGCCCCATGCAGGGCTCAAACCCAGGAAACATGAGGTCGTTATCTGAGCCAAAGTCAGACTCTCAACCGACTGAGCCACCCAGGCACTTGTGTTGTAAAATATCGAATATAACAGAATGCATTGCGCACTGGGACTGCTAAAATATTGAAACAAAGAAAGCATGTTACACAGGTGGAAAACGGATTGTCAAAGTGCTAATATATTAGGACACATAAATAATTCATGACCCACATCTTCAAGATTACATTGGAAATCCTATATACTGAACAATATCAGGACTAGAACTGAAAAGGAATATAATATACTTTCAAAATTCAAAGATAATATAGTTCTAAATTTGGATAAAGTAGTTGTTACATACAGAATAATATTTTTCACTTTTATCAGAGAAAATAATATTCTATGTTTTACCTTGAACTGTGATAAACAGTAAAACTCTTTTCATTAAAAAAAAAAGGTTTCCAAATATTTTGAAAACATTGTGATGCTATTTGCTTAAAGACAATAGACTATATCAGTTGTCCTCAAGTTTTTTTATTTTTTTTAAATCAGTGGAAATGTAACAAAACTGAAGAATGCACATTTCTTGTACTTAAAACACAACACAAAGTTTGCTTTCGGCCACTAAATCTTTTATGTCAGTTGCTAGTTCAAAACATAATTCGGAACATTTCAGTATCTAGTAATGACATTTATTATATGCCAAACTGTTCTATACAGTCTAGAGGTTTTAGCTCACTTTATTTCCACAGCAACACTATGAGATGAATACTATGATCAGCTCCATTTTAGAGATGAGAAAATGATAAACAGAGAAGATGGCAAATTGCATAGGACATTTTGGCTCTAGAGACTTTGCTCTTACTCTCCATCTTCTATAGGAAAAACCACAAAAACCTTATTTCTAAAGGTTGTGACTTAAGTTTTGAGTCCCTTAAGATCTGCTAAGGGAACATTAATACTATTGCAGGGCAATCTAAAATGTGTTGTGTACCTGTGCACACATATAGGCGTGCTCCATTGTATGCTACATGAATCCTGATAAACATTATATTTTGTGATAGATTATAGTAGCAAAAAAGTTCCTGCGTATTTGAAGAGTATTACTTTGTTGAAAGTAAACTTTTCCATTTCAGTGGAGTCATTCATAACTGAGAATTACAAGACATTTTATCATCTCAAGATTCCCTGTACAAAACTCCGATGAACTGCATTTTATCACTTCTTGGGTTTCAGGTAAGATAATCATATATTTGAGCAGGGGTTATGACATGACTCCACACATTCCCATAATAACAGAAGAGTAAAGGAAGCATTATGCGTTTTTATAAAGTTAGTTTAAGCTCACCTGATATTAAATTTAGGAAGTCTAGTGTTCCAGAAATGTTATTTTTCCTTCATGGCATTCTTTGTTATAATGATCACAGAATGGCTGTGCTTTCAAAATGGTGTGGATTAAATATCTCGCCAACATGACAATTTCTTCTTTGTCAGTAATCCTATTAATTACTCATGATACAGGAGAGAAGAGGGCTTGTGTTTAGTAAATTCACAATCTTGTGGAAAATATTGATACATCACTATCATTAAATGCATGAGTAATAAAATCAGACAATACCAAGACCCCATCTCAGTCCCACTGAATCAGATTCTAGTCTTGACGTTCTATTAAGACCAGTGTTATGCAAATGAAGCATAATTCAAGGCAGACTTTTATTTTTTTAAAAATAGTAGCCACACAAATTTAAAAACCACAAATTTTATTATTTTTAATAATGTTATTTAAACCAACATATCCAAAACATTGTCTATTAAACATGTAATCATTATTGTTAAAAAGCCTTTTTGTCAATATGCCTTACATTCCTTTTTCATACTTGGCTTTCAAAATTTGTTTTAGATTACAGTACAGCTCTATTCTGACTAGCTACATTTCATGAGCTCAACAGCCATATATGACTAGTGGCTACTTTTTGGACAGTGCAGGTCACCATACTTGCTACTTAAAAAATGGTTCTTGGACCAACAATATCAGCATCAGCTGGGAGCTCCGGAGAACTACAGAATCTCAGCCCTGACCCCAAGCCTACTAAATTTTAAAAAGATCCTTCAATGATTCATATGCACACTCAACAGCACATATGTACTGTTCTAAAAGAAGGTATATAAAGAGGCCGTCAGAAAATTCTTATCAGGGAAAGTTGGCAGAAACTGCTCTAGTCATTTGGGTACACAAATCTTCACTCACTTTTTCAGAATTTATTTGTAATTCAGAGAGATGGATTCAAAATGACAACACCTAAGGAAATAAGTGAACCAACTTAGGAAAGTCATCTCAAAGATGTTACAAGTATCTTCCAAACAAATGACCCTGAAAATTTTGTGAAGCCATCTTGACATGCATTCATTATCGCTATCCTGTGTTTCTGTGTGTGCATATTTGTTTTGTACTACCCCTATTTTTTCAATAAATCTAGACTAATTTCCTTGATAAATATATATCTTCTGTTTGGACAAGCATGTTTACAAAAGAGATTATGCAACAGAAAAATAAACTTACTCTGCTGATTTAGCTGTTATCCACATATTAGATTCAGCAAATAATTCATGACTTCAATGACACTGTTCTGAGAACAGCTGGAACTTGAGTAATCAATTATAGATGCATCTCCCCCAGGCTCCTAAGAAAAGATGGGAATTTATTCCATAGTGCTAAGGATTTTTATTCCCTTAGCTACGAGGCCATGTCAGATTGCATTTGAAATGGTGACCAAATTCCCAGTGCTATGGCATTTTGCACGCATGCATAATCAGGCAGTCAAACTTTTATCTGGGTGATTCTCTTGTGGCTACTTATCTAGTTAAAATAAGTCTAAATATATTTTAATGAAAAAACAAATATAAGTTCAAGGGCTAAAAATAGTTTATTTTTATGTCTTCTAGTATTTGTTAAATAAGTGGTTAAATAAAATACTACCTAAGAACATGGGCTTTTGAATCAGACATGTCTGGTTTCAATTCCTGATTCTCTCACTCCTTACTTGAATAAGCTTGAGCAGAATAAATAACATCTCTGAGCTTTCTTTTTCTCATAGTTAAAATTGAAATGATCCATTTTACTGACTTATTTAAGAATTAAATAAAATGAGAAATTTCTATATAAAAATTACTTGTTTAGTGGGTTTAAATCATATCAGATTTCACAAAATCAAATTACAAGAAAACCTCAGCTTGTTATCTACTACTCTTACCAAAAAAAGGAAGCCTTAATCTTAAAGACTGTCAGTGTTGTTTTCTTTTCTGAACTTGACTCTTGAGATGTGCAATTCTGCAGCAACAATAGCACCATTATCAATATCAACAGGAATATTGTACCTTATATTTAATGTGGGGTCCTCTGCTGAAAGCTTTGCAGGAATTTTCTTATTGGTACCTCACAAGAAGTCCATGAAGTAGATATTGTTACTATCTTCAAAGAAGAGATTCATAAGGGTTAAATCACTTCTCTAAATTCATACCATGTGATGGCAGAGACAAAAGTCTGGACTAGTAACAGCAAAGCCAGCTCATCAACATAAAAACATTAAATAGGTTATTAGAAAGATGACTACCTGTGTGATATGGACACATTTCATTGAAAATATAAGACCGTAAAGTACAGCTATTTGCTTCATAAAATTTTAGCAAATTAAGTTATTTAAAACAACACTCTGCTTCTTTACAAGCTCCCTTATCTATGTTGTAGGCTGACTTGTGTGCCCCCACCAATTTATATGCTGAAGTCCTGGACCCTTAGTATCTCAGAATGTGGCTGTGTTTGGAGATAGGTCTTTAAAGAGGAAGTAATTAAAGATAATTTAATTAATTGAGGATAAATGAGACTATGAGGATGTGCCCTATAAGATGAGCCCTAATCAGATATGATTGATATCTTCATAAGAAGAGAGATTAGGACACAGGCAAACAGAATAAACACCAGATAGTGGACACGGTGAGAAGACAACCATGTGCAAATCAGAGAGTTCTCTGAAGAAACAATTCTTCCAGCACCTTTATGTAAGTCTTCTAGCCTTCAGAATTGTGAGAAAATAATTTCTGCTGTTTAAGCCACACAGGCTGTGATATTTTGTTATGTCAGCTCTACTGGACTGATACAATCAATGTAGTTTACTTCCTGGGTTCCACTGAAGAATGTCTTCTGACTATACATACACAGCCTAAGTTATAATGCTTTGAATTTTTCCTGGTCCCAATCAGTTCTTCAACTTGAAAGGACTTCTTTAAACTATTTGATTCCAGTCCCTTCAAAACCTATAAACATCTCACCTCTCAGAGTATACTAGGACTTGAGAGTCTCTGACGAAGACATTAGCAATGTTTTCTCTCAATGGAAAATGGTTACATTTAGTTTCACTAACAGGTTGTCTGGTGGTATTTTGGGAAGTTCAACAATACGTATGTTTTAGTAAAACAATGAATCTCATTTGATATCATAAGTCAAAGTCTTCAATTTTGAAACCACAAACTCAACTTGACCTTTACCTCCGGAACTCTCCAATAATGATGGTGAGATGACTCTCACATTGGTTTTGAATTCTGCATTATTTTCATCAAGATTCCAGATGCTAAATGGATTCTATCTCCAAGAAATAGGACTGCTTCCACTTATCCTGTGGTTATTTGATCAAGTTTGAAAACTTAATCTTTGGTAAAAACATGTTTTATTTCCATATTTTCTTGTTACTTTGCATTCTAAGTCTATGAATCTATATGAAGATAAGCAAAGTGCCAAGAAATCTGTCCTTTACAATAGCTAAGAAGGTCTAATCATAAATACCTGGACACACTTTTATCGTCTTGCCTTTGTGTCCCTGAGAATTGCTTGCTCAGTGTCTGTCAGGAGTTAAGAGTTTTGTCGGGAATTTGATTGGTGATGGTTAGTCTCTTGATTAGGGACCAGAGACATGATGTTGGACAAGCACCACCATTCCTGATAGATGCAGTTCTAATGATGTACCGGTATAAATCCAACTCTGAGTTCCCTCTGTGCCAGACATCTACCACTTACATGTATTTACTGTAATTCTAATTTGTGGGGATATTTTTCTAAAGGTTACAATTTCAGCAAGGATAATCTAAAATTACAGCAGTCACTTTGAAGACCTTTTGTTATGAACAGAATTGTTCCTGTGAGAGGCACCTTAGAAACGGAAATAGGAGACTTTACTTAACAGTTTTATAAGGTGTGCACAAAATTGATCACCCAGGCCAGAACCCTTTTGAGAATGAAGGCAGCACGACTTATACATGCCCTAGGATATGAGGTATAAAAGGAAATATATCAGGCAAAAGCATATGTACCATTACTCAATTACTAGTATAAAATTAGGCATTGCTTTTATTTTGTTGGTCATAAAACATAGTTGTTAACCACCACCGATAACAAAACAATTCTTTTTTTGGAAGCTTCTCGGAGGACCGACATATGACTTAAGTTTAGGGCTACAAAATAGATTCAAATAAAGAACCAAACAGACCTAAATAAATTTTGATAACCTTGCAATCTGACATATCAGAGATGTTTTTCTTTTGTATCTTAGACAAGCGAACCAACTAGGCATGTAAATAAATTTAGCTGAAATTTCCTGTGATATTTAGTAGTTGTGTTGTGACTCTTCACTAAACATCTAAACATCTAAATTAAGAAACGGCTAAATACTCAAGTGAGTGCAAAAAAAATGAGTAGTGGGAAAGGGAGACGTGTGTTGTGAATGATATACATACTAGGTGGCAAGTCCCTGACAAGTAGAGTTTCCATTTTATTTTGTTTTCGTTATTTCAATGTTCATAATTTAAAAATTGAGTTCACTTTGTCACACACTGGGACACTTAATCTTCTTTAAAATGACATTGTTGAACAGTATCATATTTCAGGTGGAAATTGAAACCAGACAACTGAAAAATAACACACATCATGCAAATGTTAATCACAAAATATCTTCCAAACTCTAGAATTTAAAACTAATGTGACTAAAACATTTATGACATTCTTATCTTTACTTAATCCTCTGTATTTATAAATACCATGAAATGATTTATATTTTATAAATTTGTTTCTTTTTAAAATTGTTAAACTTTTAAGTTGGATGATAAAAATAGTCCTACAGAATAAAAAGTTAAGTATCTGAATGTTTTTCCATGTTTCTTTTTATTTTGCAATGCTTTCCAAAATTGATCAATTAGAAACAAGACAAACTGAAAACATAAAATATTTTGTTTTAATAATTGTAAATACTTTAAGGAAGAGGAAAACACATTAGAGTTAAAAATTGCAGATCTTTTGGGAAGACAGTACAATTAATAAAATCACATCATAAATATCCAAACTATGTAGAATAAATACTCTAAAATTTATTTGAGGTCAATAATGACTCTAAGCTAAAAGAGACATTAAGGAAAACACTGCAAGCATCTATTAAAAAGATAAAGACATCTTCTTAGATTAATGTGTGTGTGTGAGAGAGAGAGAGAAAAAGAAAGAGAGACAGAGAGAGAGGAAGACAGGGAGAGAGAAAGAGAAGCAACCTATGTTGGAAATGTTTAAATGCGATAAATACTACACTAAATAACATAATAAGAAATAAGCTGTCTTATTACATTTAATAATAATTTCTGTTTAAAGCTGACTTACTATATTTAATATTATTTTTTGTTTAATGATTGAGTTAGTAAAAATTAATCCTAGATTTCTTAGACTTAAGTATGGTATAAAACTATTTCTTCCCTAAATATAGTCTAAATACATTTTACTGTTTAACTCCACATTTCTGTATCAAAATTGAATTAAATATTGAATCTACATATAATTTGAATTTTTGAGTTTCTATTTATCTCATTAATGAAAACAATTTCTATTCTTATTTCTCCCTTCAACAAACCAACACAACTAATTCTTCCCTCCTTTAAAAAGTATTATTCTTTTTGTGGTGCGTGGGTGGCTCAGTCAGTTGAGACTCTTGATTTCTGTTCAGGTCATGATCCCAGGGCTGTGGGATTAAGCCCTGTGTCTACACTGAGTGTGGAACCTGCTTAAGATTCCTTCTCCCTCTGTTCCTCTCTCCTGCTCATGCTCTTTCCCTCTCTCTAAAATAAAAAGATTTTAAAAAGTATTCATTTTAAAATGCTAAAATCTAGATGAATAAACTTACAGATTGTATAGCTGATAAATAAGCAATGATATTTAGAATGCTGTCAATATCTGTAAAGTTTAATTCCTAAGACATTATTGAAATTCAGCTGTAATTCTGATTCATCTAGTGAGGAAGCATTTCACATTCCTTGTGTTTGCTTGACTGACATGAGTTTTCTAGAGAAACAATAAACTGCATTACTATATTTCACTGTAACAATGATAGTTGAGTTATTCGCTACATGAAACCAGGTGCAAAATAAGAAAGAATTTATTTCACTTCTTTAGCACATGATTGAAAATAAATTAAAGCACAATGCTGCAGAACACTGGAAAATATGCCATTGGGGAAATGTCACTGGAGAATTTAGGCTTTGAAAACACATTTGAAAATAACTTGCATTTTCTAATTGAACAGTATAAAATTCAATCACAGATTAGTAACAAAATATGATGTTTTTTTTTTTGTTTTTTTTTTTTGCTTTTCATCAATTTGTATTTAAAAATTAACCTCCAGGGGCACCTGGGTGGCTCAGTTGGTTAAGAGTCTGACTTCGACCTAGGTCATGATCTCACGATTTGTGAGTTTGAGCCCCACATAGGGCTTTGTGCTGACAGCCCAGAGCCTGGAGCCTACTTCAGATTCTATGTCTCCCTCTCTCTCTGCCCCTCCCTTGCTTAGGCTCTGTCTCTGTCTCCCCAAAATAAGTAAATGTTAAAATATTTTTTAAAAGTAACCTCCAAAAATAAGGCAAATAGCCTGTTTCTTCTATTTTAGGATGGCAAAAACCCTTGAATTTTATATTTTAATCTTAGATAAAATAAATAAAATTCTTTTCTTCAAATGAAAACATAATTTTAGGACAAATGAAAAACTTTGTTTTTTCATCCAAAATGCAACAGGAAGGCAATTTCTTCAGAAACAACTTTAAAGAGTGTAAAACAGAAGGATAACTATAAGCTGTCAAGGGTGTGGAGCTACTGTGAGGAGCAATAGCAGAAAAGCGGAGATGGGGAATCCAAGCAACCTAAAGGGGACACACATGGAGTGAGTCAGAAAATATGGCGCCTACAGCATTGTTTGGAAAAGATACTGGTGGATACGTCCCGGTAACTCCGGTTCAATTCAAGACCAAGTGAAGCTTTCTACATGAGAGTCAGGGAAAATGTTAGGAGAACATGGAAATTCATGACAGTTCAGGAAAATACCACCTTTCTTATTTAATTATGTAAGAATTCAAAACTTTCTTGGAACCAACTAGATAATTATCTTTGTACAGTACCACACTCATACCTTATTCAGATATGAATAATTTTAAACGGTAATTGTGACATTCAGCTTGAACTCTAAAGCTTTATGTTCTAAATACTGATGGTTAAATCGAATACATTGTGATTGCTACTCGTATTTTCCTACAGAAGCTGGTAATTGCTCTGTAGTATTTCAATGACAAATTATATAAAGTAATCCAACTTAATAATTCCATTATAAGACAATTTATAACTGTTGACATTTTCTCAGAAATACGGTACGGAGGGGAAAAAGTCACGTTCTTTTCTCTCCATATATGCTCGTAAAGTGGTTTCCCATTTTGACTTTTTGTTCTCAATATCTATTCGGTAGCAGTATTTCATGAGATATTTTTCAAGAGTTCAAAAACGGGTTTTGTGTGCCAATGCAGTTCTCATTAATACCGAGAGTCTAACTGTGTCGATGTTGCATGTAGTCCACAGTAGTGGATTCTTGAATAATGGTATCTGTTGACATTATCCTTCTACTATAGCATATTTGTTTAGATGCCCTTGAAATTATACTACAAGATTTCTCAGCTGTAACTTGAAAGCCATTCTTTAACAAGAGCTGTGATTGTTCTCTTCTATTTGGTGTCTAATGCCATATACATCTACCATCTGCACACACTGAAACTGTTCCTTCTGTGTGCTTGAAGGGAATTTATTGTATGTCAGAGGAAAATATGTTTTATTCATCAAAAACTGAGTGCCTATATACCTATAGATTTAATTCCTGAATTGATTAAACATGCATTGCTAGTAATATGCCATGGTCATCACTGTGCTGCAAACATAAAGATATAATGTCTGATGTTTTGGAAGCCCGGGCTAAAATATGCAAATCAAAAAGCTATAAAATGACATAGTAATTCCAATTTCTTTAGTCCACTTTGGACAAGTAGGAGGCCTTGCTGAAAGAGGGCACTTAAGAAGCTTACAACTTCCATCTAGCCAGTAGACTTGACTCTTACCTTAAAGGAAACAAGTTGCAGTGCTGTGGGGGGTCCACGTGACAAGGAACTAAGAGCGGCCTCTTCCCATGAGCCAACTGGAAACTGAGGTTTCCAGTCCTACACCCAAAAAGGAACTCAATTGTGCTAACAAACACATGAATTTGAAAACTGATCTTTTCCTTGTTGTACTTTGGGGTGAATACAGACCTAGATGACATATTGATTACATTCTTAGGTGAGACCCCAAGACAGTGCACTTCCTTAAGCTGAGTCCACAGAAACTGTGAGATAATAAATGTATGTGTGAGTTCTTAGGTTGTTGAATTTTTGGTAGTTAGTTATGCATTAATAGATAATGTATACTGATTCTTGAATAATAATATTGGTCGAGATGTTGAATAGGTGTAAATGTGCAGTGAAGAATAAAGCTCCAAGTAGAATAGGGTTAACAAGGAAAGGAGATGAGAAGCAGCAATATTCTTGTAGGAGATTGTAAGTGGTTTATGCTACGGGAGCTTGTGCTCCAAGAATGGTTTAGAGGGAAAATTAGGAATCCGCCAAACATCCAGAAGAGGTTGCATATTGGCTTTTAATCATATCAGAGTGTAGATGGCGTAGAGGCAAAGGAGGTTTGGGTGTGATTTAGGTGTCTCATTCTTACAAAGAGGAAGAATTTAGGGTAGGTAAGATTAGTAATATATTACTAATAGATAATATTTATTGGGCACTTTGGTGACAGGAAATCTTCTACATCGTTTAGCATCCACAAGTCTCATCTTTAATTTTATGTTATCATTTCTAATATGAGGAAGTTGAGGTAGAGAGAAATTAAGTCATCGTGAAGGAGGCAGAGCTAATAAATTACAAAGTCAGGATTTGAACCCAATCCGATGTGCTTCAAAGGCCATCTGCTGGACTATGGCGTGCAGTGCCTCTCTGGAGGTTCCAGAAGCCGTTGCTTACATAGAAGAAGGCCAATAAGAAAAGCATCCTTTCAACTTCTGACATCCTGGTTCCAGTCCTAACCATTTATTGCACTCCCTTGTGACAATGTGAATGCTGTTCCAATTCTGGTCACTACTTTTTTCTCAGTTCTGTCTTCTCTTCTCCTCAGTATTCTTTCCATTAAACATCTCTCTTGCCTGAATCACCAATCTAGTCCTCTCTTCCTGCCTTTTCCCAGTAGGATTTAAAATTTAGTTTTAGGTTCAACAAAATTATTTTCTTCAACCCCCCCTTCCACCCTTCCTTTCCTCCTTCCTTCCTCCCTTCCTTTCTCCCTCCCTCCCTTCCTTCCTTCCTCCCTTCCTCCCTTCCTCCCTTCCTTCCTTCCTTCCTTCCTTCCTTCCTTCCTTCCTTCCTCCCTTCCTTCCTTCCTTCCTCTCCTTTTTATTCTTTATCTTCTCCCACCCCTGATCATTCTTCTGACTGGCCTATACTCATAGAGGATGAGTCAAAAGAAGAAAGGATATGAATTAAAGGTGCTGGTGCATTTCTCTTCTGCCTTGCCTGTTCCATAGAGAGTTTTGCCACACATGCCTGTCCTCACTATCAGCAGGTAAGAAAAAGAGGAGGGGCATTTGGATTTAGAACTAAGGTAGATGGGCCAAAGGCAGGCTGTCCAGTGTTGTTTTATTATAGGCCATCCAGGCCTAACTCTCACCTAAATAAAGGAACTTTACATGGGATTCAGCTTAGATCAAGCTAGAGGAGGTACCAAACCTTCATAGAGAGTTTCTGGTTGCCTTAATTGTTTTGTTTTTATTGTCGTTGTTCATAAATTTTTCCCATGGCACTACTTTGGCTCTCTGGATACTAGATCTACTGTTTACCAGCAATGCAGCTTTAAGTTCCATGTTTTTTACCTCAATTTTGTCACCTCATAACAATACCATACTCTTAGAATTTAGATGACAAAACCACAGTAAAATTGAGACACTCACTCCAAGAATGAAATATTGAAACTCACAAAAGCAGTTTCAGTGTGTAATTTCTTTTAAAGCTGATGTTTTAATATAGGTGAGGAATACCAATTATTATCTTCTGATTTGAACCTTGACCAAGTAGATATAAGCAAGTAGAGTAAAAGAAAATATTTTCTAAAACTCAAAAGCATTTTTATTTTTTACTTTTTAAAGTGTTTTTAATTTTCTATTTATTTCTGAGAGAAGACAGCATGAACAGTGGAGGTTCATAGAGAGAGGGAGACACAGAATCTGAAACAGGCTCCAGGCTCTAAGCTAGCTGTCAACACAGAGCCTGACGCAGGGCTCGAACCCATGAATCGTGTGATCATGACCTGAGCCGAAGTCGTACACCTAACCGACTGAGCCACCCAGGCACCCCAACTCAAAAGTATTTTTAAATAAAACCAGTAATATAATATAAGCACAAAAAATTACCTGAAATGAGTGTTTACCTAATTACAGCATAATAACAATAGGTGCTTTGAAAGTTGGACATAAATCAAAATCACTATCAATACCTCTTACTACTATAAAGAGGACTAAATACTCACACATCAAACTATTTTCACTGATTGCTTTTTTTTCATGCAATTGTAATGACTACAAAATATTTGGCATTAGACATTTTTTGGATAGATTAGCAATAGGATTATTTTTTAAATTTCTGCCTCATTATCTCAGTAGGTAGTGCTTAAGTCTATATATATTTATTTGATTGCTTTTGTAATCTCTGTTATATCCTTACCTTTGAGCTGGTTACAATTCTTCCCATATTCAACTGCGAAGCAGAATTAAACAAGAAAACCACTGAGTTAGCAATTTATCATGTTTAGCATCCATATTTTCATGGATGAACCTAAAAAATAAATTTCATTGCAACCTCAGGCCAGGGTCTGTACGAGATTTATACTTAAGCGAGATAAAATCTGCTGTCCACTCACAACAGAAAATGATGGTACTAGCGGCTCACTCCAAGCACACATGTCAGCTCTAGCTCCAATGTACCCAGCCACTGTGTCACTCTTTCTGACCATGGCTGCTTCAACTATCACACTGGGGACTTACGTCCCATCATAAACTTTGTCACAACTATTTAACTGTATACATTCTAGTTTCTTTATGAATAAAAATGGGAATGAGAGGTAAACCACCTCATCAAGCTATTGATAAAATTCAATCATGTAATACGTAGAGTGTTTAGCATAATGTCTAAAAGCAAGAAAGCAAATAATAATAATTTTAATCAGGCACATGCAGGTACTACTCGCAATTTGTGGAGATATCCCTTCTATTTTTATAACATAAAAAGACTACACATTTCCCCCACATCGGACAAGCCTTTATAATGACTTATGAATAGAATACAGCCACTGAACAGAGTTTGGTGGATGAGGGTGGGGAGAGTAAAAGAGAAATGGGCTGAGAATGAGTACCTTGGTATACTAAGTATACCTTCATTGGAAGTATTTAAAAAATGAAAAAGAATAGCATCTCTTTGACCACAGTGATATATCTCACACCTTAGGATTAGTTCTAACTTTTCATGCTTTGACATTTCTGTTTGCTTTAAACAACAACAAAAACAACACCCCAAAACTTCACTAAATATCTTACATCGGAGAAAAGAAAAACTCCAGACACACAGCTATGGTAGTATGCGCCACATTAAAGTTTAAAAGCACCACGCATGGATAAATATGATTTCTACTTAGTCATAGAATTCCTTAAGATTTTCCAATTTTCAAACTTTGCATATATACGGGGTGCTCAAATTTATCAGAATACATGTTCAGTGAGGTGGCAAGTCTTTTCAGCAAAAACAAATGCATAAGTGAAATAAAACTCCTTAATATTTAGGAAGGATGAACAAAGAATTAAATAAACTTTAAATATGGTGGCATGCAATAGCTTTATACTTGGTGCAGAGGATAAAATAAATCATTTCTGTGAGACTTCTTCCTAGACAAAAGTGTAAATGGAAAGATAGGAATATACTCAATAATTTGCTGATTTGCAGATACTACCCTGGAGAACATATTGATGATTATAATCAGTCCATTAATTTTTATATACTTTTGCTGAAAATCGTACATAAATTGAATATAAGAAAGACAGATAATAGAATCACATGCTATTAGGGCAAACGTGTACTCTCAGCAAGCAAACTAAAAGTTATTATAAAATTTCCAGTTATATATTTCTGCTTAGGCACAGTGCAACACAATTTACATATTATTTTAAACCATGATTTTGTCATTAATTGAATGCATTCTCTATCAATTTTAAATCAAATAGCTGCCAAAAAAAGATAAAGATTACCCAATTTTTCAAGTTTAATGAGCTACAATTTTATTTCAATTCTATTGTTTGCAATAGCTACCATTCTTCCTTGTCTTTTACTTTGGGTTTTAAACTCTAAGCTTAATACAAATTTGTTACTTCCAGCTAAAAGCCCAGAGATATATAAGAAGATAAAGCTCTGATCTCTTCCTCATGTTCATGCACATTTCGATAATCTCGGAGTTCAACTCAGCTTGGTGTCTGTCTTTTTTCCTGATCTGACACTGAGATCTACATCTTCACTCATTGCATCAACACATCAGGCTTTCGTGTCACTTGCCACACATAACGAATCAATTAATAAGAGCACACATTTTATGATTCATATTAACTTCCTATTTTGTTTCCTTGAGACAAACTCAAGAGGCCAACTTAGCAGGAGTGACAAGAACCGTCAAGTCTGTGGGATGTCTCCATTCCAATGGCATTTATAAATATCCCAAGAGAAGAAGAACTGCTTTCCCCCCTGAAGACTTTCTTCTAAGCAGCTATGTGGCAACAAGTAAGGCAAAAAGAGATTCATCAATATTCGGTTTACTTTCCCTGGTTAGAACCATCGTACTAAGCAGCAACTCCACAATAGCCAGGAAGGTCTGTTGTGGCCTTTTTATTCACAGCCCATGTCCTTCCAATTGGTCTCCTTTGTGGAGTCTAAATATTCCTCGCAAACTCTTTTCCCAAATTTGACCTTGACTTAGAGTTATCTAGATCACAAGTGACCTTACCTTCACTACTAGAATGCTGTATGGCAGGATTCCAAGTGCATAGGGGATCTCACGAGCTTATGGTCCAGTTGGTTGGATCCCACGCCTGTCCAGGCTCACCTCAGTGGTCAGGTAGCAAGAATGTACCATCACTTCAGCCTGTTCTTGTCTTGAAAGCTCACCGTAACTTCCTTACTGGCACACGTTTTATTGAAAGCTACCAACTTGATGTATTTTCTGTCTATTTAATATACATTGCAGGTAGAATGGTCTATACTATATTAATACACTTTCTTTAGTGTATGTATAATGTTTTATATTATATTAATAGTTCATATTATTTCTGTTAAATTATGCATATAAAACAGGATAGTTTATTATATATTTTCCTCTAAATTCTCTCTCTATACACATAGTTTATTATATATTTTTTCCTGTAAACATCATTTCCAAATACTTGTTATACTTAATATTGAACCCATATATCTTCCCAAATTAGGAAGTGAATTTTGCTCTTAAAAACATTGCCCATAATTGAAGAAGAAAGACTGTTTTTTTCTCATTGCTTAAATTTTTTTTTGAAGTTTATTTATTTGAAAGAGACAGAGACAGCAGCAGGGGCAGAGAGAAAAGGAGAGAGAGAATCCCAAGCAGGCTCCATGCTGCCAGCACAGAATCCCATGCAGGGCTTGAAGCCATAAACCATGAGACCATTACTGAGCTAAAAGCAAGAGTCGGACACTCAGCTGACTGAGCCACCCAGGCACCCCTCTCACTGATTTCATTACAACTTTTCTTTCCTCTGTAAAAATCTGCTTATGATTTTGGAATATTAACTTTACTGTTCAATATCATTATAAAGGTGATTCCTGTTGATGATAAATTTAATTTAAATTGTAAAAATAGAACCTATAGCATCATAGCTGTCATCTTGATTTAAAGTATCTATTTTATGTGCTTTCTCCTTTATATTTTTACTTTCTACTGTTGATGGAATCTGTCGTGATTATTAATACTACCATATACTCTGCACACACCTAGTGATCTACTTATTTATTTTTTTATTTCTGAGAGAGATAGAGAGAGAGAGAGAGACAGCGTGAGCAGGGGAGGGTCAGAGAGAGAGGGAGACACAGAATCTGAAGCAGGCTCCAGGCTCTGAGCTGTCAGCACAGAGCCCAATGTGGGGCTCGAACCCATGAACCATGAGATCATGACCTGAGCTGAAGTTGGATGCTTAATCGACTGAGGCACCCAGGTGATCCTCCTAGTGATTTAGAAAACATAACTTTATCATACTTTAACAAGCACTGTTTTTATACTTTAATTTAACTCTCTTAAATTATTAACGTGAAATAATTAAAAAGTAAAACAGTATTAATATCTACTTATGAATCAAACTATTTTGGACTCTTACACTTCCAATATCTGCCTATAAGGCACATCTCTTGTTGGTGAAATCTTGAATTTTTGTCCATAGCTCAAAAGGTAAAATAAAAATAATAAAATAAAATAATTATAATAAATCTGTTGCATTGCTTTATCTAATCATGATTTATAAATAGCATTTATTTTGTACCCATATTTACAATTTTTATAATATAGTTATTTTTGTATTTAATTATTCCCATGCTCATTTTCAGATCCATTTTAATAAAACTTCCCTATTGTGGACTCATGGTAAGAATCAATTGTTGAAATTAATCAATAGAACTCAGAATCAAGTAGACTTTGTTTTAAATGTTGTTATACATGCAGTATCTTCCATATTTTAGAGGATATTCCAAATTTCATCACATGATAATAACTTGTCTGGGTATAGAATTGTCACACCCAATTTCAAAAATAGTTCTATAAATATTCAGTCTTTTATTCATTATTGATTCAACAAATACTGATGAAATTCTCTAACATAGTAGTCACTATGCTAGAAATTAGAAAAATAACAGTGTAGAGGTGAGAAGGGAATTAAATAAAAACATCCTCAAAACACTTTCTGTAGAAGTTCTTTAGTTGAGGAAGATGCCCTCTATTTCTGGTTCACTCGTCTATCATGAATAGGTATTGAATTTTACCAAATGCTTTTTTATTCATCTCACAATAGAGTCCTTTCTTTTTGTTACATACCGTATCAAAGATTCTTAGTTAATTTTGGATGAGGGCAATAATAAGGGAAGAGATAGTCACTTGGAGTGCCTTTTAAAAAATAAGAAAAACATTATTGTAGTATAATTGATATAAAGAAACTATACACTTTTAGTGTCTATAATTTGGACATATGGGTATACTTATACTTCGTGAAACTTTTGAAACAGTCAAGGTAATATATATGTTCATTATGTCCAAAAGTCTCCTTTTATTTTGTATTTTGTTTGTTTGGTTTTATAACTTTTGCTTTTTGTAGCTTTGCATCTATTGCTATGATCATGTGACTTTTTTTTCTTTATCTTGTTGATGTGATAGATTACATTACTTACCTTTCAAAAGGTAAGCCAGCTTTACATACCTGGCATAAACCCCAATGGTCAGGGTGTATAACACCTTTTGTACATTGCTGGCTTCAGCTATGATATTTTGTGGAGGATTTTTGCATCTATCTTCATCAGAAACTTTTCTAGCTTCCTTGTGGTGCTTATGTCTGCTTTTGGTATCAGGCTAACTTTGGCTTTACAGAAAGAGTTTAATTTGAATCTAATTTTAAGAGTTTTAAGCAGAGAAATATGCATTTATATATTTGTCTACTTTTATTAAATTGGCATAGGCTGTTGTGTGAGTAATTCGTTAGAGGAGGCAAGTATTTAAAGAGAAATTTCAGGTTGAAGGCCTTTTTCCTGACTCCAGCAGAGATGGTCATGCAGGAACAAGGGGCGATGGAGCAAGGGTGATGCCACGAGGCATCAAGACTTGATCAGAAATAAGTTCTACAAGGGCGCCTGGGTGGCTTAGTCAGTTGAGCGTCCGACTTTCACTTAGGTCATGATCTTGCTGTTCGTGGGTTCGAGCCCCGTGTCGGGCTCTGTGCTGACTGCCAGCTCAGAGCCTGGAGCCTGTTTCAGTCTGTGACTCCCTCTCTCTCTGACCCTCCCTTGCTCACGCTGTCTCTCTCTCTCTCCTAGAAATAAATAAAAAATATTAAAAAAAAAAGAAATAAGTTCTACAGAATGAGCTAAAGGTAAGAATCAAAGTTAAAAACATGTTTTCTCATGTGAGCCATTGGGAAAATGCTGGGGTCAATAACCAAGGTGAGAAGGGCTACAGAAATATGAGATTAGAGGGAAATTAGCCTATCTTTGCACAAGTTAATCAGTTTACAGTCTTGAGTGCAGTCCTTAATTCATCTTCAGCAATAGAGCTCTAATTTATAGGGAATCTATTCTAATGAGAAGGCCAGGTCAGAGGACACTGGTGTGACATTTCTGCATGTCTTCTCTCTGTCCTTACTGTTTTATAACTAGGAGGCTGATTTCTTAATTCACAATTTTCTTCAGTCACATTTGGAGGAATATTTAAAAATATAGGTTTTGTTAAATGGCTGATGATTAATTCTTACAACAGGACCCATTTTCTTGTGAATGGGTGCCATGAGTTGGCTCTGAGTATCCTTCTTCATTTCTAAGTGAATTCTACCAAATATTATATAAATATATCAGAGTATGTAGTTGTCATTTCTTAGTTTCATCGTTGATGAAAATAACTTTTAATTTTTGCTTCTTATAAAGATATTAAAGGAATATCTAGGTGGAAATAGAGTATTAGAAGCTAGTTCTAACCCTTCACCTTCCCCTTAAGTCTCAATGCCTACTTATTAAATGTATATGTATTTAGACCACTCTTAACTTTAGGAGTATGCATAAGAATAAGATTTTAGAGGTGCCTGGGTGGCTCAGTCAGTTAAGCATCCAACTTCAGCTCAGGTCATGATCTCAGGTTCGTGGGCTTGAGCCCCCCATTGGGCTCTGTGCTGACAGCTAGCTCAGAGCCTGGAGCCTGTTTCAGATTCTGTGTGTCCCTCTCTCTCTGACCCTCCCCTGTTCACGCTGTCTCTCTCTCTCTCTCTCTCACAAATAAATAAAAACATTAAAAATTTTTTAAAAACAATAAGGTTTTAATACAGGTCATGTGGCTATTGAATACACTTGTCATGGCCATTCATTTCAGAGTTTCCAATTTGGAATACAATTACTAAAGTTGATTATGTATAGCAGAATTGAAATGAAAGTAGGCATTAGAGAATTTTCATTTAATAAACTTATTAAATTTTAATTAAAAAATATCTTCATCAGCAGGTTGTTATTGAGCCCAGAGCACTCATTTTAGAGTTTAATAAAAATAAGTCCAGAGGAGTTTTCCTTGTTAAAACATGTTTTATATATAGTTTTAATCTGCCTGATTTAAAATAACCTTAAAAAGGCTAAGAATTAGAATGGAGTCACATAAAACTATTTTGAGAATGTTTTCAGAAATTATAGGCCTACTTTGTACTCATAAAAGAAACCTTATTTGATTTAAATTTTTTAAAAAACCCAAAGTGACCATTTTCACATTTCAGAAGTGATAGTATATTCTGATCTAAAAATGATTTATGTGATTTGCCTAATAACTTTTCTTTGAGTAAAATAAATGAAGACAAACTTGGTTTTAGTGAGTTCTAGTGGAATAAAAAAATCAACACTTAAACTTTTATTACTTACAGTTAGGAATGACCATCACCAAGAGAGTGTGTTTTAGAAGAAAGAAATCAAGATCTACTGAGTGCCAAATTTTGTGCCAAGTGATTTACACATATTATCTCTTTTAATTCTAATAACCCATTGTTTACCTATATTATGTAAGCTATAAAGGATGCACAGATTAATTGATTAAGCTATGCAACCTAACAGCGTGGCTATGACAGAGCTTACTCTGCTCCATAACATCAATTGGGTCAATTGTTCTTGAAATAAAACACTAAAAGTTACTTGAGTGCTATTCTCACATGTATTTTATAAATTTATTCTCACATGTATTTTATAAAGTAGTTGATCACAGTATATATATATACACACAACTAGTTACTCAAGGCAAAGTGTGACCTTGAATTTATAGTACACTACAACCAAACCTATTATGGCTACTAAAAAAATTTATTCCATGTTTTAATAACTTCATTTTTTATTTTTATTTTTAAGTGTGTTTAGTTATTTGAAAGAGAGAGAGGAGAAAGAGAGGAGAGAGGGAGAGAAAGAGAGAGAGAGAATCCCAAGCAGGCTCTGCACTGTCAGTGCGGAGCTCAATGCGGGGCTCAAACTCACACACCCGTGAGATCGTGGCCTGAGCCAAAACCAAGAGTTAGATGTTTAACCTACTGAGCCACCCAGGCACTCCAATAAATTGATTTTTGACTTAAACTAGAAATGGTAAAGGATATAGGGATAATTTTATAAACTTCAAGAAAATTTCTTTATTTTTAAGGTAACTTTTACAATGCTTAATAACAGCTTATATAAAATCTATGCTTCTCATGAGGGTCAGCAACAACTAAACCCGCTAGGTAGAAACATATAAATGTTTTAAAATATTTCCAGATAGTTATTTAGCACAATCACAAATTAACTTAATTTCAATAGTTCACATGGTTCTAATGAAAAGATAGCTTTTCGCTATTTTGAGTCGTAATATATGCAACTAGATATAAATATGGAACTATACCTAACTCGAGATTTTACCACTTTTTGTGTGTATGGATCAGAAGCCTCCTAGGAAAGCAGAACAGAGAAAAATATTTGAAACAGAGGGAATTTAATACAGGGAATTTATTGCTCTGGTCATGTAAGATCCAAGCCAAACAGAGGGCAATGAGGTAATATGAAGATCAGAAGCAACTACATTTGAGGACCAAAGGAGAGAAATAAATCACGGCAAGAGTATGCACCATAAATTAGTCCTGCCTTCCTTGTCTAAATCCAACAACAACCAGCTGGTCTGAGAGCTTGGATAGTTTACCTGTGAGGATCTCCTATCTTATGATAGAGAGCTGGACCAGAAAAGACTGAGGAACTCATCTGGGAGCAAACAGACCACAGACCAGCGAGGCTGGTTTTTTATTGATGACGAGCTACATGCCTCTTATCTTATGACCCATAAATGCTTTAAAGGAAGTTGAAATTATGTATTTTAAATCCTTTTTTAAACTAATAAGTCACAGTATTTTCAACAAGTTCTTTTCATGTAAAGTTGTCCAGATATTTTCTTATTTTTATATCATGTTTTAGTTGGTCTTACCTTTAGAAAATGTAATACCACATCCTAAATATAAATTTATTGCAATTATGTAAGTGTAATTAAAGTTCCGTAATAAGACAATGCCAATTTTATTCTCAGAGAAAAATACTCAAAGAATTTAAAAGATGGAATAATAATAAAGTGATTCAAGCCTAAGGGAACAAAGTAATCAATATTCATTCTTCAGAAGGCCTTAGAATGTTTAGTCCTTTCCCTACAATAGATTTAGACTGATGTAGGTACAAACATTTGCAAAATGAGGACAGTAGACTTCCTGCCACAATTTTTTTGTAAGTAATATTTTATTAAAACAAAGTATGCCCATTCATTTAAATTTGTCTTTGACCATCTTAGCTTACAGTGGCAAAGGTGAATAGTTGTGACAGAGATGATTTAACCCACCGGGCCTAACAAAGTGGTCCTTTATGGAAAAATCTTGCAGACTTATATGTATTTGTGGGATATTCTTTTCCTTAACTAAAACTTCATTATTAGAAGAGTCTCATTTTACTGCTTGTATCACCTGCGAATAGGAAACAACAATCACAAAACCAATTCTATATCTCTCAAATGGCCATGAAACGAAATATATTTCAATTCCATATGAGAAAAAATCACTATATCATTAGAGCCATTTTTAATACCAAACTAAGTTACTTTTTAATTGTGTTAAATAACTTACTTATCAGGTATTCTTCAGAAAAAGTTATTTTAAAAATGTTTCTATGAAGTGGATTTAATTCACATTTTTATCTAATAGGAGTTCATGTTATAGCTAAGATCATATGTATTTTTTTCTGTAGTCATTGCCTTTTTCATAATCATTCCATTGTCGTTAACTGATGTCTTTAAATTGAAATTCTTTCTAAAAGTCTTGGTAATTTAATATATATTTGTTTTAAAATGTTTAATTACAGAGAGAGAATAAGCATAAGTGGAGGAAGGGCATATACAGAGAAAGAGGGAATGAGTAGAGGAGGGATAGAGAGTGAGAGAGAATCCTAAGGAGGCTTTGCACTGACATTGCAATGCCCAACGCCAGCCCTGGACTTGATCTTATGAACCATGAGATCATGACCAGAGCCGAAATCAACAGTTGGCCATTCAACTTACTGAGCCACAGAGGCACCTCAATATATATTTTCATAATACAAGTTCACAAGCAAAGTCAATTATTTGTAATCTAAGTACTTTGTTCACCACATATTTATCATTGTGAAAATAACCTTAGTTTTGAATTCTGTTCTTGGGGTATAGATATGATTGTAATTGAAGCATTAATAAAGACATATATTAAATAGTGATCATTTCAGCTTGCACATGGTAGGACACGTGAGTATATCTCAGGAAGTTTTAGCTAGAAATCAGCTTCAGAATGTTTGGTTATCAGGAATCATACTTTTGGAAACAATAGAAGTAATATATTGTGAGGTCAACTTCTAACAATTGCATTAAAAGTTCTTAGTGAGACCAATTTAAAATTTTATTCCCAAACATTTGTGGAATGCAGAAATCAGAGTACACAAAATGAAAGAGTGTTTAATTGCCAGTTGTTAAGACAACAAAAAGGAAGGGGCGCCTGGGTGGCTCAGTTGGTTGAGCGTCGGACTTCAGCTCAGGTCATGATCTCACGGTAAGTGGGTTCGAGCCCCATGTCGGGCTCTGTGCTGACTGCCAGCTCAGAGCCTGGAGCCTGTTTCAGATTCTGTGTCTCCTTCTCTCTCTGACCCTCCCCTGCTCTCTCTCTCTCTCTCTCTCTCAGAAACAAATAAAACATTAAGAAAAAATTTTGATTAAAAAAAAGCCAACAAAAGGGAAGAGATGAAACACAGGGTAGTGTAAAAAAAAACACAGAATATGCTGATAAAGTGGTGTCTAAAAATCATTTGTAATATAATTCCTCAAAAATTATATTTAACAGCATTCATACAGAGTGCAAATTTCATTTCACATGATAATTAACTAAATATAGTACCTACACATTAAAAAGACATGGAACTGACTTAATTTCATATATGTTTATCCTTGAGTGTAAAATTGAAAATGGAACTCAGATTTAGTAAATTATTTGTTTTTCGGTCTTGTTCTGGACCGGAGCCAAAATTCGTCGCCTAGATTTTACCTTTTTATCTGCTCTGGCAGCCTGGAGGAAAGGTCAAGCAGGATGTGGGGCACGGAGGGAGTGCTCTCCACCTCCCAGTGCCCCTCTCTGAAGTTCATTCCTTTCTGAGAGGCTATTTTAGGCTTGGACCTCCATGAGTTCTCTTCAGGAGACGTCTCCCTCAACTCCCCCATTGGCAGTTTTAGGGCCACCACTGCTGCTACCTAACTGGATAATATCACATGGCTTTTGTAGTGGCTTTGGTGTTTGTTGCTATCTTGAGCCACCAGTGGTGAGTTATTAGAGTACCCCGCTGATATCAAGCAGTAATCTCTGCTGATGGAGACAGCCTTCTCTCACCAGATACACACTTTCCTAATGAGGACCTGAAAGCCGTGCTTTTATTACTTCCAGTATTATTATTTTGTACCAAAGTCTCAATTTTCCAGAACTCCCATATCCATACATTTTAGCAAGGGTTCTATTTAGGGCCAAAATGGGAAATAATTCAAATGCCACACTAGTAATTATTCTCCTTAAAGACACTTCAACAAAATTCTTGGAGAGGTTAGAGCAGCTCAATTTGTTTCTGCTTTCAAGGGAGACCTTTCTCTTGTGTCTTATGTCTGCTTTCTCTTGTGTTTGCTCTGTTGTAGGCAGTAGTAAGCGTCTGTTGTGTCTTTTCCTTCCACGATCATGTCACATGTTGCTGCTGGTGATGTACCTGAAATTGTCTTATAGAGCCATTCTGTTCTACAGCGTAAGGTTCTGAGCCATGAGTGGGGCGATATCTCTAGCCTCAAGTGTGAAATATACGATTCCATTCAATTATCCAGTGCATTTCAATCTCTGTAAGCACACATACGCACACACACACACACACACACACACACACACACACACACAGTAGTGATTGGTTCAGTGAAGAAATGTTGTCCTGAGTTGGTCCAATCAGAGGGATACTTGGGACTGTTATTTATCACAAAGAGAAGCTTTCTTTGCATGCCAGCTCTGAAACCAGGAGGCAAGAAAGTGATCTGCTGGGCCGTCATAGAGAGAATACAGCATAGGAGTCAGAGTTTAGAATATCACAGAAACGGTGCTGAGAAGACAAAGTTTGAGTCCTGAATATACTGGTATCTGAAACTAGGACTAACTACAGATCTTTCAGTTTTTGAACCAATTGTATTTTCTGCTTAAACCTGATTGCACTGAATCTTCTGTCAATTGAAATTGAAAGATTGCAATGCAAATGTTAACAGATCAATTTGTTCCCCTGAAAGCTGATCACTGGGAACCCTCAAGCATTCCATTACATCAAGTGTGTGTGTGTGTGTGTGTGTGTGTGTGTGTGTGTGTGTTCAGGGGGTATGTAGCCTAAAACACTTTCTGCAAATAGGAAGTACTTATCACATGAGCAATTTCAAGCAACTTCTATGATATCACTAAAATTAGAGTTTAGAAGAGATGGGTATGATCGATTCTTTTGAGTCACCATAAGTCATTCTTAGCATGTAACACAAATCATTTCTCCCTGACTTCTCCTTGCTCTATTTTGGAATTTATGCAGAGTTTTTAAATTTAGTATATGGACCCCTAATTTACAATCTGGCATGTAAGGAGCTTAGCAGTCTTCACTCCATCCCAACAGCAGGTGAAAATTGGACAAACTAAACAATATTGATGATTGTTAGGTCTAGCAGAGAAGTAAAATCATAGCAGACTGCTGCCCTCCATGTTGGAGAGACAGATGGACATATACAGAGAATCGAAATTGACCTGGAAGCTTCTACAGGAATCAGTGGTGGAATAGGAAACCCTAAACTATAATTGATGAATTACTGGAGGTTCATTGTGCAAAAGTCTGACCATGAAACATCCAGGGAGATTCCGTCATTGGGAGAGGCCGTACTTTGTTAGTTTTACCTCCTGGAGGTCTACAAGGTCCTTAGTGTGGCTCTAGAGAAAAATCTCATGCTTCTGGCAGAGGGAGGGTAAAAGGAACCATTTTGAAATACTCCAGAAGATTCTGTTCTTAAAAAGGTCTGCCCTGAGGAGAAACTATTTTACCAGAGCCTAAACTGCTGGGGTTTTATCAGAATTTAACCAACCGTGGAAAGGGAAATACCCTATTCCAGCTCCTTCCAGCCATCCTGTTTCCCAATTAAGAAGAAGGACCCAAACAAGAAGCACTGGTCAGGGGCACCTGGGTGGCTCAGGTGGTTAAGCATCCAACTTCAGCTCAGGTCATGATCTCACTGTTCCTGTGTTCGAGCCCCGCGTCGGGCTCTTGATGACAGCTTAGAGCCTGGAGCCTGCTTCGGATTCTGTGTCTCCCTTTCTCTCTGACCGTACCTTGCTCTCTCTTTCTGTCTCTGTCTCTCTCTCTCTCTCAGAAATAAATAAAACATTAAAAAAAAAAAAACATTGGTCAAGTTCACAGCCTCAGGGCCAGCTTCACCAGAAGACTGATCTCTAATTACAGGACTTCAGGATGCTTCCTCTCCCCTCATACCTCTCACTAAATTACTAAAAAACTATTTACTGCAGTTCCTTTTACCCAGCATATTATGTCTGCCTTTTAACAAGAAAAAATTACAGTGCATACCAAAGACAAACAAGCACAGTTTGAAGAAACTAAACAAGCACCAGGATATCAGATATTGTAGCCGCTCATTTCATGTCGACCCAGACAATAGTGTGACAACCACACAGGATGATTTGTTGCAGCAACTCAGTAATTAGTAACTAAGCATGATGTCCCACGTTGTAGACTATCATACAGTAGAGGATAGATATACTACACACACACACACACACACACATACACACACACACCCATATGCAATGGAGTTGGACAAGAAAATCTCTAGGCTCTGCTTCTCTCACTTTACAAGTACAATCCTGCTAATAATGTTCAAGTTTCCCCCATTATCAGAATCTATTGATAATTGAAGTATCCTATGGCTTTAAATGCTTGCCTCGGCATTTTAGTGCCAACTAAAGGAATCAGTATATTTTTTTAATGCTTTGATGTAATCATGCTTTTAATAGTGTTGCTTGAAAATATGGCCAAGTTTTTCTCATTTGGCAAAGACAGAAACCAGAAGAGAAGAATAATTAACCAATTCCTTGGGTTTTTTCATTAAAAGACAATAGTGAATATATTTGGGGATTTTAAGGGTGCTATTTTAGATTAAAATATTATTACTAACCTAAGTCACCTTTCAGTTCCTTTAACTGCCAATTTAAGAAAGTTGCAATACTGAGCTATGTAACAATCCAACTTTTTTTAAAACTGTTCTCTTTTACAATCAGATACCATATGTGAAGGAGCATATTCAATTTTGAAAAACCTGTTTGCTTACGATTCAAGCCAAATGCAATTCTCACTAATTGCTTTAAACTATTCTACAATAAGGAGGTTTTTAAAATGTTGATCCCAATATGTGTTTAATGTGAAAAGTTAAAATGAAATTTTAATATATTTCGATACTTTAATCCTGGAATAATTATCCTTTGATATTTACAAGAACCAAACATAATTAACCCTAAAACATAGTTTCAGATTTGAAGAAGAGAATAATAAAAAAGGTAGTATTAGAAACAGTAAATCAAAGCTAATGAAGCAACATTAGCACTTTTATGTTGTAGGTTCTAATTAGAAAGTCTGTTAATGAAATTGGGGCATTTACTTAATTGCTGTGAACAATTATTTTCAAATTAAGCTTGGCAATTAAATAGCATGATTAAGCTCAGAGTAGTGGATTTAGGTAGGGGTATGCTAACTGTTTTGCATGCTGTATTATCTATGGCAGTTTAAACTCTGAGTATCTGCTGATTAACAAATGTAAATGGCGTGCAGTACTTCTTGGTCTTAGTGATTTATGCAAAGAAGTTGCCTACTGCTTTAAATACTTGCCTTGCACAGTAACTTAAAACTACTGGAACCCCAACCTCCAACCTGCCCCACTTAACTTAAATAGATTTTTTTCCTTCCTATAAATGTCAAACTTCCTGAAATATGCCTCTACATTTACAGCCTCCATGTGCTCTAACTCTTGCTCTCAGCCTTCAGCATCATCCCATATAATGCCAATTGCGCAAAATAGGAATTTCAAATTCATTTAACACCAATGGGTTTTTTTATCCTTAATGATAATCTTTGAGATAGTTACTGTAACATTTCTAACTTCCAGGTCAAGTTGAGGGTCAGAAAGATCTTTTTTAAACCCTATCAAAGACATACCATTGATAAATGGCAGGATGGGGATTTAAACATACGTTCACTGACTGCTAATCCCATGCATCTTCTGTAAAATAGAGCTTTTTCTCATCATGTCTGCTAATTGAAATGGGAATATTTTTTTATATTTCCCACTGTACTACATTTTTCAGAATCTGAAACTGCTGACCACTCTTTCATTCTGAAATACCAGTGATTTTCAAAATCACCAGTTTTTCCTAGTTATGCTTCTATATCTTAGATGTCTCCATTCCATTTCTTTTGCCAGCTTTCCAATTCCTATAGGTTAACAATGCTCCCTTCTCAAACTTTACATTTTCTTCAATCCTAAGTTATAAGAATTGATTCTACAACAAATCATCCTGTGCAGTTGCCATGTGTGAAATTATTATCTCAGTTCCACATGCACTCTTCATTTCCTCCTCTGAAAATAGAGCTGGGCCCTTCCAATATTTGTACTTTGTTGGCTGGCACAACTTTGAACGTTGTCAGAGGGTACCAGTGGAACAGTGAAGGAAAAATAGGTATTTAACTTCCAGAGCCCTTCTCTGGACAGGGTCCCCCAGTGAAGTTTCTCTAGCACTCAGCTCCTTTGATAAATGGCTTTTTCCGCACCAGTTCTGCAGTGCAAGGAAGCCAGCAGTTTAGCTCAGCAAAGTCTCAAATGGCCTTGCTAAGAATTTCAACATTGGGCACCTCTAGTTAGCCAGCTTGCCCCAGAATTACAGAGGGCCAATTTCCAGCAATTTCTGCCAGGACAGTTCCTCAGATTCTTCTGGCACTCAATGCCAAGAGGACAAAGCCTTGCCCTCCCTACTGAGATCTGGATCTCAGATCTGGGGAGACACTCATCCATTTGTGCTCTATCTCTGCCTGCGTGTAATGCCTTATGCTTGTGTCTTCAATCTCTTATTGCCACACTCTTTAGATTCTCTCTGTCTCTTCTTATTAGCAAATCCCCTGAGAACGTTAAACCCCTGATGTAAAAACGTTATTTGTACTAAACTTTTCTTTTTCAAAATATGGTATGGTTTCTGTCTTCTAGTAGAACCCTAAATGATGCATCCACAGACACCTATACCTTCTAACAATCTAACCCTCCAAAAGCTGGAGTTTCTCTCCTATTTCTCATATTGCTAATCATCCAGGAAATAAGCTACGAGTGGGATTTAACTTCTGTTGCTTCCTCTTAATTAACCAATACTTTCATATAACATGGAGGCATGTACAAACACACACACACACACACACAAACATGCACACATACACACTCATTCACTCAATTTTTAGGTTCTCTTCATTTCCGAATAACAATTCCAGGCCTCTTTGCCTCTTTGTTATGTGATCAAACTGTTTTAGCAAATCTTAAGTATCTCACCTTCTCCACAACTACATCTTAACTTTGGAGTGCTGCCTGAGAAAATCACACAATTATGTAGTGTTGTACAAAAACAACTTATTGGTCTTGCACGCTCAAGTAGGCACTCAACAAAACAATTCTATTCTCATATTTGCCACCAAGAATTTTGAAAATTCTCTCCATACTTCTCAAGTCTCCAACATGTTAATCTCTGCCTTTTCCTCCCACCACACATAAAATATAAGCTATTTGGAGAGACAATGTATCACTATTTGCTTAAAATTATTGCTCCATATAGTATTTTCTAATATGCCTCCATCCAATTTTTTTTCATTTTATTGATATTATAAAGTATCTCACTGCTATATTCTTATATGAAATGAATTTCTATTTTATAATAATAGTTGTTTCCTTTTATTATGACTTCAATGCCTTCCTCTGTATTCATCCCTTCTCATCAGTATTTATACATTTTTACATCTATTCCATTATAAAAAATAACAATAATCATGACTACCAACACAATAGCAATGTTATTCATCTTGTACATTCTCATTCCACATTCACTTTTTCAAAGAACACCACTAATATCCAACTTCTTGATCAACCCCAAAATCTGGGATCTCTTTTTCTATCATATGTGAACAATCACAGAGATGTTTTATTCTAAAATTTTCTTAAATCTGTTTAATTCTCTTCATCTCACACCAATGTAAAAGTCTATATTCCACCGAGCTTTCCCTGAAAATTTCCAAGCTTCTTCTATTCATTCTTAGCTAATATGCCAGTTTCAGATTAATGCCTTATATTGTTCCACAATGGTTATAGGAAAAAAGGCTACAATACTTAAAAAATTCTCCTGGGAGCTTTAAAATCCCCTCCCATCTCTCCCTCCTGTCACCCCCTTTTTTCTTTATTTCACTGGATTCCATTCAATTTTTCCTTATTCCAGTGTTTCTGAGTCTATGACTTTTCCCCACACCCAGATATTTGCAAACTTGTTTCACTGGGTCTATGTTTCTAAGGATGATAATTACATCTATGTTAATGTATTTTTCTCAATAATAATATAAATACTGAACATATTTCCACTTCAACATTTACTGGTATGAAACCTGAATATATATTAAGTGAACTTATATACTGGGTTTTTAATGTCAGATAATTTTTTAATGTTTATTTATTTTTGAGAGACAGAGACAGAACACCAGGAAGAGCAAAGAGAGATGGAGACACAGAATGTGAAGAAGAGGCCAGGCCCTGAGCCATTAGCACAGAATCTGACTAAGGGCTCAAACTCACAAACCTTGAGATCATGACTTGAGTTAAATTCAAACACTTAACCGACTGAGCCACCCAGGTGCCCAACAGATAAATTTGTTAGTGACATAACCAATAATTCATCTGAACTTCTTTGTTATCTGTCTTTTTAAAAAGATAGTAGTTTGTTTTACTGCTTTATTTTTTTATTTGTTTAATTTATTTCCATATTGAACTCTTGGTTGAGGATAGAAAGCATAAACAATGATGATTTTGAATTATAGTAACTTTAATAATAATTCTGGAAATAAACAACAAGATGACTGTCATATTTATATACTACATTCATTTTATTAAAATCATGTACGTTGCATCAAGATTTTTAAACTTTCAAAACCAATGTGAGTGCTAAAAGGAGAAAAAATAGTAATTATATTTTTATATTTTTATATATTTCTTGGGAATAAAATATATGCATCCATGAGGTGCTAATGAGTTATTTGTATTTTTAAATAGCAATCTAAAATCCTCTCTACTAGCTCATTATTTAGAAACCAAATATAAACATTAGGATGGAACACTCATTTATTTTAGCCAAAAAAAAGAAAAGAAATGCAAGAAGCAGAAACAACAGCTTATGAAACTATTTTGTCTATGTTAGACATCATGAAGTATAATTATATTTTAGTCTACATTTATTATATATCTAGTCCTAGACCTTTTCCACCAAATAATCTATGCACAATATCTTGTGCATTACCATATTATTCTCATATTTTCTTAATTGTTTAAAGTAAACAATATGCTTTCTAGTTGTTTAATGGCTCAAAGTTGCCTATCTAAAACATGTGTTTGTATATTGTGTTTATATTGTTGTAAACTATTCTATTAAAACACATTCGCAATACAAACTTTAATTAAAAAACATTTCTCTATAATTTATAATGTAACTCCTAAAAGGACAAGAATTCTTAAATTCTTAAGAGGATTTCTATAATTATATTGTACTATTAAAGAAGTCCTCCAGCAAAAGATTAAAAAAAAAAATACTGCATTACTACAAAGAATCAAGTGCCTTCGGGCTTGCAATGATTATGTTTCCTTTACATTGAAGTCTCTGCTCTAAATCTGCTTCCAGGCTTCACCCACAGTATTTCTACTTTTTTGGTCTAAGTTCAAATACCATTCCCTTCAAGCTTTCACTGGTTCACCAGTCTCTGTTAGGTTAGTGGGTATTTGCCCGTATGGTACCTTAAACTTATTTTAAAAAAATACACATGGACTTATCTGTTACCTTTTGATTATCTGGAAGAATTTAGAGTTCAAAGATCTCTGCCTGTTTTTTTACTGCCGTGTACACCTATCGCTTGCTAGGTTTTTTCTTTTCGTATAAATGAATAAATGACCTTCCAGTTGGTCTACCTCCCTTCTAATATGTCCTCCTCAGATTGTTTAGCTTGTAAACATTAAGTCATCTATGAAAAATTACTATATTGCACACCTGAAATTAATATAACACTGTATATTAAGTGACTGGAATTAAAATAAAAACTTGAAAAAACACTTAAAATTTTTTTTTAATGTTTTATTTATTTCTGAGAGACAGAGACAGCGTGAGCAGGGGAGGGTCAGAGAGAGAGGGAGACACAGAATCTGAAGCAGGCTCCAGGCTCTGAGCTGGCTGCCAGCGCAGAGCCCAAGGAAGGGCTCGAACCCAGGAGCCGTGAGATCATGACCTGAGCCGAAGTCGGACGCTTAACCGACTGAGCCACCCAGGCGCCCCAAAAAAACACTTAAAAAAAAAAGGCTAATTGTTGAGTCAATGGCTCTAGTTTACCTAGAGCAAAAATTGCCATTCATTCTGTCCATTTAATTGGGGATTTACACTGGGGATTCGATTTTAGTTCATACTCCCAAAGGTTTTGGGCCTATTGGCATAGTGGAGCCTCGGTGGTTTTTGGACCGATCTTTGACAAGCACCAATTTACAGAATCTTAGATCTTATTCTGAGGTCCTTTGAATGGTATTTGATACCCATTCTTTTCTCACCTGTCACTCATTGATCATGTGTCCCTTTACACAACTGTTTGCAGTACTCCATAATACCATGCATTTTCATGTTTCCTGTTCATCCTTTTCTTCAGTTTGAAAAATCAAAGTTTATTTCACAATTGAGGATAAATGTAAGTAAATTGTCCCCACATTTCCAAATTTGCGTTCGCAATAAAAAGATTTCACATATAGAAAGGCCAGGATGAGTGCCCTATACAACACACTGTTTTCACAAAAGTACTGTGTATGCCTACATACACGACGTCAGATCACAGTACCCACCTGTTTGACTAGTATAGTTACACTCACAATATAAGTTTTGGAATGGATTCCATTCTCCAGATAGATCACCTGACATGTCAATCTATTTATTTTGTTATGTTTCTGTACCTATTATATTATATAGTCATCTTATGCTATTTGCCACTGCCCCAAATGAACTATGTGCCCCTCTAGTTCAGAAACTGTGCATTAAAAAAATTAATTAATCTCTGTGCCCAACACAGGGCTCAAAATCAAGACCCCAAGATCAAGAGTCAGATGCTCTACTGACTGAGCCAGCCAGGTGCCCCGAAGCTGTGTTTTATTCATCTATGTATTCCTAACCAAATGTAGTACTCCATCTATTATAGGATTCCAATGAGTTTAGTTAAACCACACTAAATATTTGCTACTATTTATTATTTTATCTTTAATAGGGGTTTAAATAAGTAATGTTCATACAGCACAGTGGGAAATCAAATAGCTATGTCCTGGTTAAGGAGATTATAGGGAAGCATTACACTGCTTTCAGGCCCTGCTAAAAACAGCCAACCAGTATCTTGCTAATGCCTATTTAGGGTTTCGGTCCTGCCTATGCATGACCGAATTCTTTTGACCATGTTATCTATGGAATATCTTATCTTGTTCTCCACCCTGCTTTGGGCATCTGCTCTTCTGTAGTCTTGGGAACACCTTGGGTTTTTTTTGCCACTTTTCTATGCTTTCTATATATCCTACCAGCATGTAGCCATGGACATATTGTGCAAAGATTCCCTATAATGTGTGCCTGATAGATACCGACACTTGAGAGCAGCTGGGGAAGACATCCCTTAGCCTCCCTCCCACTTCTCTTGACGTGTGGAGTCTTGAATAATCTTTTCTGTCATCCTAGGCTTTGCTGGTCAAAGCAGAAAGCAAAACCCATAATCAGTGACTCTGAGGTGATAAGCTAAACTACACGATATCTTGCTCATTCCTCCTATAATCAAGGTATTTCAATGTAAGAGAGGGGACAGATAAGGCTCAGAAAACTTTAAACCAAACTCTAATTAAAGAGAAATAAAATTCCCAACAAATAGGTGCAGAGAACCCATTGAGTTACGTTTGCTCATATCACGAAATTTTATTATATTCCTTTTCCCATTATATTCTTTTTTACTCATCAATTTATTATAATGTGCTTTAAATCATCTGTGCCTTTATATATGTTTTCACTCCCTGTATTAAAATTAATTCAGCTGCTTCTATTCATACAAATAAACTTGCAAGCATGTAGGATACTACAGGCCTTAGTAACGCCTAGCTCATAGGGATGTAGTAAATATTAAATGAGCTAATACATGTAAAAATATAAGAATCAGTGCCTGGCTAATAAAGAATAAATGTTGGCAAGTTTTGTGATTTCAAAAAGATAGTATGTGTAAACTTATGTTCTCTGAAGGAAAGTTAGTACATTTCTATTTGAAAGAAGGAAGTGATTTTAAAAAGGTAAATAAATACTGGAGACAATTTTCCATGGTTCCCTCTTTCTGTTCGTTTTTTAAGCAAAGGCATAGGCTGCTTTTATTCCAGACTATCTTTCAGGGATTTTATGTAGCCAGTAGCCTTCAATGATGGAGATAGTATCCCTTTCTGGAGCAAAAAGCAAGTGTGTTTAGTGTCTGGTATAGCAAATGTAACCATTCCCTCGAGGACAGAGGTCAGGTAGGTTCATTATAATAATTTTAAAAAAGGGATTTTTTTTTTTTTAATGTTTGGAGACTCCCTCCTTGGTAATGCACCCCCATCACCTTAGAACTTGAAGAACTGGCACAGATGCTAACTCTCTGCTCCTGCTATTTGTGTATGTTATAAACCATCCTTTGTCTCTGACTTGGAAGTCTCATGCTTTCTGCCAGAATCCATGAAAACGCAACAGGCAAACTCTTCAGCTTCCAAGTAGATACAGGATCCAATCCTTCAGAGTTCTTGACAGAATAATCAGTAGAAACATGGTTGTTGGAAGAGAAGTGAGGAGGATTCTGATACCTGGGAATATGTAGTAAATATGTCAGCTAAATCTTATAATCAACTCTTACACAATGAACGGTTCTTTACTCTGGCTTACTCATGAGGAAGAACTGAATAAGTTCCTGCAGGCCATAACCAAGATGAGCCTACAGGTTCAAAGACAGCTATTGAGCCCTAGTTATTGTTAATGTCCTCCAGATGGAAGAATCTGGACAATCTGGTGGTCAGCTTCAGGGACATGCACCCATGTTGAGTGTTAAAGGAAGGGGAATAGGTGGGGTGCCTGGGTGGCTCGGTCAGTTATGCATCTGAGCTCAGCTCAGATCATGATATGGTTTGTGGATTTGAGCCCTGTGTCGGGCTCTGCACTGACAGTGCTTGGGATTTTCTCCCTTCCTCTCTCTCTCCCCTTCCCCATCAACCTCTCTCTCTCAAAATAAATAAATAGATTTTTTTTTAAAAAGGAAGGGAAAAATGTGACTTTTGTAGACATATGCCACACAATTCATTGTAACTGGCTGGTTTAATCAAAAGATGAAGAGAAGGGTCAGGTATTACTTTTGAAGAAGGAATAGCAACGGCTGCTCTTGTTTTAAATCTCAGTCCTTCGGCCATCTAGCTTGCCATTTTAGATCTTTTCATATATGACAGGAAAAGTCCCATCTTTTTGAGTGGACCCTCACTGTTCTAAGGGATATTTGACGCTCCAGGGCAGCTAAGGCAGAAAAAGTCCTGTAGGAAATCATAGACTAGTGATTGATTTGTATTCATACTCTTAGTGCTCCAACAAGTCACTGGAGAATGACCAAATGGCCCAAAGAATTCTATCTAAATTTTTAGGACCAGCCTTACAGCTTTGGAAAAATCTCCTAGCCCTTAAATTGAAATAAGGCAAAAATTTAAGAGATGTTATTATGAAAATAGGGCAGCAGATGTCTTGAATTAGGCTGGACTTGTTATATTAAAAAAATGACTATGTGAGTCACTTTAAACAATTTTAAACAGTATTTCTGTTTCTTTCTTTACAAGGTCAATGTGTTTATCCCTGGGACTCTATCTCTTGAGTAGTAGGCAGGCATTAACTTGTCTCTCTTCTAAAGGGACAGTGACTTGCACCTTAAGGGTAATCATAAATGCCTCCAAGTATTAAATTAAATACCACCAATAGATCATGCAGCCTTCAAAAAAATGTACATACATCTCTCCAAAATCAAACTAGCTTTACTTACTCAGGGAAGCTTCCAGAAGACAACTAGCTCATTATCTATGGGCAGGCTATGGTAATATTCCATCAGAGGGAGTCATTCAGTTCGAGAAGATTGTATGGAAATTGTTCTTAACTTTAGCTCAAGTGATCAAAGACAACATTTTGGCCTTAGAGAGTATTCAAGTCACCCTCCACTCACTGACTGGTGTAGTGGGTGATAGAAATTTCCTAGACTTTCTTCTTGCTAGGCAACCTGGAGTCTGCACAATTAGCACATCATGTTTTTCCTTAATTAATGTCTTGGGACAGGTGGGAAGGTCAACAGAAAAACTTGAGAAAGTCACCTGTTCTGTTAAGGTAGACTCTCATGATTTGTGAAATTTGTTCAGTTGGTTAGATTTATGGTCTTGGGGGACATGTTTGAAGCCAGCACCACAGATTGGCTTCATGCTGCTCTTTGCAGTATTACTGGTAGTAAGTTTGTTAAAAATAATTATGGAAGAAATTGAGTAGATTTTGCCCCAGTGTCTAGCAGTAAGATTAATCAGAGAGGCCAAGGTAATTGTGGGAAAAATCACTAGAAACCAAGATGGTGTAGATATAGCAGCTGTATAGTGTTGGATAATAATTCTCCACTGATTTCTCATGATTTTGAACATGTTGCAAAACAAAGCCTTGACTGGTTGTGTTGAGGATTATCTTTTCCAGGATGGGTGTATAGCAAACTTCCTTGGAAAATAGATACAGTATCTCCCTATGGAGAAAAGGGCAGGTTTGCTTACTGTCTAGTATAGTAAAGATAATATCTTCCATTGGGGCAAACATCAGTCACGCTTCTGTGCAGTATAAGATATCTGGTTCCCTAAGTGAGAGTTACTCCTCTTGCAGCACAATATCTAATGTACGTGCAGATATCATGTGGCCCTTTTTGTGTCATCCGGTAGGAACTGAGGCTCAGGAAACCAGTGTAAATGATGATACCCTGGCTACTATTATTTCTATGAGTAATAGAGTGTTCTTTGTCTCTGACTCAGAGCCTTGTGTCTCCTAGCTCCTATGAAACTGTGGAAAGCTAACTACTTACCTTACCAGTAGGATAAAAATCCTGTGTCCTTCACAGTTCTTGATATTACACAGATATAATTGCTAAGAGGGATGAGTTGAAGCTCCTTCTTTTCATTACATGGTGCAACATAGTGGTTATCGAGTGCAATTTAAATACAGATTGCCTGAGCTGCAATTACTTATTAACTTTGTCATGGGAGGTGAATTATACCTCCCTTCTTTGCCTTAGGTTTGGTGGTAGGCTGGGATCGAAGATTTCTGCTTTTGGTATGTACATCCTGTTTAAACCTCTCCCCTTGAGTGAAGGAAAAACTTGTGAATATAATGGAATTTTATTTCCATTATCAAGTCATTAATCAGTTGTCTTTAAGTTTATGAAAAAGAGGATCACCCTGGGTGCGGCCAATGTCATCTGGTGAACCATTTTAAAGAGAGCCTTGAGGTCAAAATAAAGAAGCTTCAGAACAAGTCAGAGCTGCCGCAGATATTTTCCTTTTGGCCTGATAGAGGAGAAGCAGACAGCCATGTTGTAAATTGTCTATGAAGAGGGTTTGCCTATAGGAGCTCGGAGCCTCGGCCCTACAACCACAAGGAACAGAATTCTGTGAACATCTGAGTGAGCTTCAAAGAGGACGCTGCGCTCCAGATGAAAACCACAACATGGTGACGCCGTGCTTTTAGCCATGAGAGTCTCTGAGCAATGGATCTAGTCAAGTTGTGCTCAGACTCCTTTACCTTCAGAGACCAGGACATTATAAATTCGTGTCATTTTAAGCTGCTAAGTTTGTGGTAGTTTGTTGCACAGCCTAGAAAACAAATGCAATTTTCTTGCGCTCTGAAAATGTGGTTAAAAACAGTGTATTTTCCTCCTAGATTCCCTGAGAGGATTAAAGGAGTAAATACACATTAAAATGACTTCAAAACTACTGGCACACAGTAAAAGCTAAATAAAGGTTGGGTCTTATTATACATGATTGTTGTAAATGTGCCAACATTTGCTTTTATATCCTAATAACTCGATTGGGGGCACCAGGACATAGAAGTTTTTCACTTATGTAAGAAAATGATCATGATTTCTCTAAATCATTTATAATACACTGTGAAGGAATTTGACTACAAGTGAAACGTTAAGTGGAAAAACTATTTTAGCTGCTTACAAGCTTCCTGAAACTCTCCAAAGCAGCCACATGCTTAACACAACCTGATGCAAACTGTGAAGTAGGCAACATTGCTCCTTTAGTTTCGAGACCTCCACCATCACTTCACCACCTTTTAGAGCTTTTTAAATAAATGTATATCTGTGTGTGTGTGTGTGTGTGTGTGTGTGTGTATCTGTATATGTGTATATATACGTATATGGACATGCATATATATATCTCCACACAATTGCATAATTTTAAATGGATGCATAAATGTGACAAAAATATAGATGTTTTCATTGCAGTCAAATTTAGCTCTTTTAGTTTTGAGTTTGGTCTTCTCCCTCCCGTGGCTTCTGCACCTCCCCTAAGTGACCTCACCTTTGCCAATATCATATATTCACCTGCAACCACGAAACAGCTAATATGCACTATACTACACACACATGTGCACACACACAGAGGTTTTCCTGTCATTGTTCCCTTCATACTCTTTTAATGTTCACTTATCCAAAAAAAAAAATAGAACATGTCCTTCCTGTGAATGGTCTCTTAGTGGGGACATGGGTGGGAGTGCATCATGGGAGGAGGGACGAAGTGGAGAGGTGGTAGGAAGCACACACCGACCTCTGCACTTACACCACAATGAGGGGGAGTCACTGATGGGCAAGTGGCTGTCTTCAGGAGAGCACCAGAGTGTTTTTGGTGCAGCAGCTGCTGGTGTTTCGTTGGTCTTCCTCAGATAGCAGTTACCAAAGTGATGAAGTATGTGGTCCTTGTGGCCATGTTGCAGCCAGGGACTCTGATTTCTGTATCCACTTTCCTCTTAAAATTGAGGCCCAGTTTTCTAGTAGCATTTGTTAAAATGAAAGCATAAGGCAGAGCCTCATTTACATTTAGGTGAAGCAACTACGCCGACGCTGAGATATCAGGGCACCATGGCTGCTGCTGACAGAGATCAACTTTCTATTCCTGTCTCAAGTCTTTAAAGGAATGACTTTGTAAAGAAATAACATCATTGTCCCCTACATGGCCTAAGAAACCAATAATAAGGAGAAGGTGTTTGTGAGAAAAAAAAATGGACCTTCTACTTTGAGCAAGGGTCAGGAAGGGTCATGGATTGAATCGTGACCCTACCCCCTAAATTCATGTATAGAATTTAGTATAGAAATGCTAATCTCAAAGTAGCTCAGAATGAGAACTTATTTGGAGACAAGGTCTTTACAAATTTACTAATCATTCAAATGATTAGATCATTTACTAATCAACTTAAAATGAGGCCATTAGTGTAGACTTTGTTTAGTATGACTGGTGTTTTAATATAAAAGGACAATTTGGGGACAGAAATGCACTGAGGGGTAATGCTATGTAAAGAGACCCCAAGGAGAAGAGTATATCTCCAAGCTAAGAGAAAAGGCCTGAACAGACAAGCTTCTACCCTCAGAACCATCAGAAGAAACCAAATTTTTACTCACACTTTGATCTCAGAGCTCTGGCCTCTGCAACTATGAGAGATTTCTGCTGTTTAAGTCACATAAATTGTGCCACTCTGTTACGACAGCCCTAATGAGGCAACTTCCAGCACACAGGACAAATATGACCCACTGCCTGCATTTATAAATAAAGCTTTATTGAATCACAGGTGCAGAAATTTCTTTACGTATTGTCTATGGACACTTCCACATTAAATGAGAGAAGCTGTGAACAGAGACCAAGTGATGCTACAATATTTATTATCTGTCCCTTTACAGAAAAAGTTTGGCAACCCTGAGACAGAGTTCTAATCAGACCATCTTTCATTTCCAAGAATCCCAGCTTCTCAAGTCATTCACCTTCACCCAAATTCATGCCCCTATGTCTCCTTGGGTAAGATTCAATTCCTCCCCAGTTTCTTCTCTGTAAATCTTTCAAGACACTTTCTGGACCCCATTGCTTACCATTTAGAACAGTCGTCTATAACATCAAACTTCTCTCTGAATGTCCCTTTATCTCTTGCACAGGTGACCAGTTGGTCATGTCCTGTCTAGCTTGCTCAAATATTAATGAGTACATAGTATACTCTGTGCAGTATTCTACGCAGCTTACGTGTGTTAGGTCACTTGTTCTTCACAAAAATCTTTTGGGGCAGGTACTACTATTATCTCCAATTTACATGTGAGAAATCTGAGGCATAGCAGGTTCATGTTTATGTAACACGGACAATGCCAGGGAGTATGATAGAGCCCAGCTACAAACCCAGGCCGTATGCCCATGATCTTCTACTCTTCATTGGTTTGCTGTTTTTTTCGCATATTCCCTCCTGTGCCACATATAAGGCCAGGTCTGCAGGTAGACTTGTCACACCACCTGCTCATCTCCTCTAGCAGATTATTTCCCTTTACTTATCTTTCCAAATGATTTATCCTTTATTCTCCCTATGATTTACACGCAATTGGACTTTACCACTTCTATCCCCCTTATTTTTTGCTGCCATCTGACCTCCTAGTGCCTTCCCTGAATATATATTTATTAATTTGTCTTTGTGTTTCTTTATTATCCTTAACTCATCATAATCTACACCTAATTAAGCCCAACTCGCAGTCTATCTCATGTCTGAGATCTCTTCAGCTCTCCAATACAACAGCTTCATCCTTGCTCCCATAAAGAGAGAGACTTTTCTTTCTATTTACCAAAAATATAGATATATACTTGGAAGGAACTTCATCAGCTTTCTAACTACTAAATCTCCCAATATGCCGTGTGAACTTACACATCTGGTCTCAAAGACCCAGACTTCTAATTTTATATGGAACTCAACCCTTCTTTTTTACTCAAAGCCTTTGAGCCTGCAATTATCTTTCTCTTGACTGATCATTTTTTTTCTTTTTTGTATCATTTCCATAACCATTCAAAGATGTGGTAATATCTATATATCCAGCTTAAAATAAAAGCACCTTCCTGGAGCTTACATCCTTTAGCTATCAGTCAAAATTTTATTGCCTCCTGACGAGCAAAACACCTCAGAGGTTCTCTCTAGATTTTCACTTCAAGTATAGTAGATTAATCCCTTCCAAAGAAAACAACATAAACATGAAAAATACATGGAACAAGTTTTGTAAAATGTCAAAGCAAAGATTACACTGGACAGAGGCAAGCAAGGAAGACTTTATTATGCAAAGCCACTGCAGTAAGAGAGAAATATTAGAAAAGAATCTGAGCTCAACTCTATTGACAAAAGGCCATTCGGTTTTTTAGAGCTGAGGGCAGGGGGATATTCAGGCCATCTGTGCTCACTAATTGGCTTTACCCAAAGGGAAGATAAACTTTTTTCTATCTTGTGATGGGAGGTAGTTTTACAACGTGGAGCCAGGTGCCCCACTCTCCCCCCAGAAGTTAGGTTCTTACCTCCTACTGAGGAAGAAAAATAAGGGAATCTATCTTTCTTGATGATGACACTTCAAAGAAATGGTTCTTGGGTCCTTGAGAAAGAAGTTCCTGGGCTGTAAAACTGGCAAGAGGCTTTTAAAAAGTATTTCCATAGCAAAGGACAAGAGCCCGGAGTCATGAAGAATCCTGTCTAAAGTTTAGTCAGCTGAGGGGAATTTTAAGGCCCTTTTGGCCACAAGCTTTCAACAGCACACAGCACAGGAAGGAAACACAGGGAGAAGCTTTAGGGTTACCTGTTATTTGGAGGATTCCAAGCAATGCTGTAGTCTTAGCATTTAGTTGAGGAGGCAGAGATCCCAGTTACTGGCTACTTAGAGAGGTGTAATTTGCAGGGCAGAGTAACTTAAAAGATGGAATTTCACAGGGAGCTGAGAGAGAGAAAGGAGGTTGTTCTCGAAGTTTGCATCAAGAATCATCTTGGCTCCCTGGCTGGGGGGCAGGATCAGCAGGCTCAAGATAAGACTGTGAAGTGCAGCAGAAATCACCTATGACCTTGGGAGCTGAATAGTGAAAACAGAGCAGCACTGAGGCTGTTAGGAAGAGATTTAACCTAGTATTACAGATATTCAGGTGAGGTTTAGGAAGGCTATGTTACACACAAAGAAACACACCCTACAACAACATTCACAATCAAAATCGGCCTGGCCTAACAAAGAATTTTATTATATAATTTCTAGACCCAACATGATAAGGCCTAGAAACTAAAAGTGCAATTGCTTGAGCGGGTAGCCAATTAAGCCATTCTATTCTTTCTTACTGATTATCCTTTCCTCTGTCTCACTTCTATGGCTTCATGGCGGGGGGGGGGGGGGGGGGATTTTTTTATGACTTGGGAAGTGAAGGGAGAAACAGTCATCATCGTGTTGATGTCTCCTAATATGTACCTGCATGGTAAATAAGCACTACCTAGAAATAAGNTAAGGCCTAGAAACTAAAAGTGCAATTGCTTGAGCGGGTAGCCAATTAAGCCATTCTATTCTTTCTTACTGATTATCCTTTCCTCTGTCTCACTTCGGGGGGGGGGGGGGGGGGGGGGGGGGGGGGGGAGTTTCTTATGACTTGGGAAGTGAAGGGAGAAACAGTCATCATCGTGTTGATGTCTCCTAATATGTACCTGCATGGTAAATAAGCACTACCTAGAAATAAGATACTTCTGTACTTCATCCTAACTGAGGAGTGACCCAGAGAGTGCTGAAGGAAAATAGTCCCCAGTTTTGAAAACCTCACATGACACAACTAAGTCTCCCCCTAATTAGGAGAGATGACCTGATGTATTGCTCTATACTGATATCACAAACAGCTAAAAAGTTGATCATCTGATCAGAAATTTGAAAGAACATCATTGAAAAATCGATAGCCAGGAGGCCCAGAGAAGAGGCTGAATTCAGCCTGTAGATTCTAGTGATCATCTTCCCTTAATCAATTTGGTGTTGGCTTGGAGGGCTCTTGTACCCAAAGTGGCTTGGTTGGTAAGGAGAGAGGCAATATATAAATTAAGAATAATTATAGATTTAATGTACATATGTAAAGAAAATTACTCAAAAATTCTTTTATCATATATCCTGGAGATGTTTTGACCAATATAACTGACTTAAAGATCTTGATTTCAGAATATGAAATAAAATATTTGATTTGCTATAAAACAAAATAGTCTGAAATACATAAAAAATGAAGTCTTTGAAATGTACACACATATACACAAAATGTATATATTTCTATATGTTTCTGTACATATACATGTTTTTATTACTGATATTTTAGTAATAAAATGCATATTAAATACTTTATTGTTTTAGAAATAGCAATAACCTATTGTAATATTTACAAGTGACTTCCATTTTTACATACATTTTTTTCCATAACACAAATCAATGCTATGAATTTTAAGCTCATCTCCTAAAGAGGAGACTAGTTTAAAAGAGATAGCAGCAGGAAAAATGAAGTCTGACTCTTCAAGAATTAATTTTAAGAAGATTAATGTAAAAACAAATCCTTAAAGGACATTTCTAAAACCAAGCGTACTTTTCTGAAACCAAGTGTACTAAGGAGGACGAGATTATCTTTAAAGTACCTAGGGCTGAGAAAAGGACAAGGGTGAATTTTTTCATTACAAGGGTATTTCTTGAGCAATGAAGAACTGTCAAATAAGAAACATGAGGAAAATATGTCTTGAGTAACTCTGTCTATTCACTGAATTTTTTCTTTATCCCCTCTTACCAAACAAATTCCATCTCTCTCACCTTTTCATCTGTCCCTCCAGATTCTTCCTTCCACTGAGCTAAGAGTCCATACTATCATATACTGAATTGCTGTCATTTTCTTCTCTGTGCTTAATTAGCCCTCCTTAGTCCTGTTCATCAAGGACTGCTGAACAAAAGCATTGGTTTTCATTAGGTTAACTAACTAAATATATACACACACACATACATACATACTTGTAAATTTATCAGCCATCAACTCCCAATTCTCCTTAATTCAAGTAAAACAATGCCCATTCTGCCCATTCTAGCAGGTCTTTTCAATCTTCATTTTTCTTCATTGGCAAATAATATTGGTCAACTCTTTATACATAAAAGTATCTAAAAGAGAAACTGATCATATAAAAACTAGCTATTTAGAATTGAACATGGTTATGTCTGGATGAAGATAATCCTGCAGTTTATCTTCTATGGACATGATATTGAACTTGGGATGAGACCTGCCTTCTTGCGTTGTGATTCATGTCCAAATCAAACTAAGAATGAAGGATCCAGGTACCACACATTCTCAAGAGAGCTGCTGACAGCTTTCTTTCCCCTCCCAGTAAGGGACAGAGGTTGAGAAAGTACAGAAGAAAGTCCTAGAGGCAGCACTGTCTCTAAACTACAACAGAGGTATCACCTGCCCAGGAGGCCATGCATTTTTAGAGTCTGCTTTGGCCCTCTTCTGAGACAACTTGCCAACCCCACCCCAGTGCCTAAAACACCTACACATAGACAGACACAGACATACAGACACACACAGACACACAGACACAAACACACACACGATCCCAGGGTCTATGCCTAGGGAATGTCTCCATCTAAATCTCAAGGCCCATGGAAAGGTAAATACAAACTGAAAAAGAAATAAATAAATTCTCCTGGTTGGAAATAAGGGAGGAGACACTCTTCTTTTCCTAGGGCATTTACTTTAGAAAACTTCTAAATCCTTAGTCCATATCTTTGAAATACGTGTAGAGGTCCCTGGGTGGCTCAGTTGGTTGAGTGTCAGACTTTGGGTCAGGTGATGATCTCACGGTTCATGAGTTTCTACCCCATGTTGGGCTCTGCGCTGACAGCTCAGAGCCTGGAGCCTGCTTCGAATTCTGTATCTCCTTCTCTGCCCCTCTCCCACTTGTGTGTTCTCTCTCTCTCTCTGTCTCTCTGTCTCTCTCTCTCAAATATAAATAAATATCAAACAAAATTTGGGGCACCTGGGTGGCTCAGTGGGTCAAGTGTCAGACTTCAACTCAGGTCATGATCTCATGGTTCATGAATTCGAGCCCCACATCAGGTTCTGTGGTGACAGCTCAGAGCCTGGAGTCTGCTTCAGATTCTGTATCTCCCTCTCTCTCTCTCTGCCCCTCCCCTGCTTATACTCCTTCTGTCTCTCTCTCCCCAAAAATGTTTTTTTAATTTTTAAAAATTTGAATTATGTGCAAATCTTTCTTTTAAAATGTTTATTTGTTTGTTTATTTTGAGAGAGACAGTGAAAGAGAGAGAGAAGGGGGGGGACAGCAGAGAGAGAATGAGAGAGAGGATACCAAGCAAGCTCTGCACTGTTGGCACAGAGCCCAGTGTGGGGATTGATCTCACTAACTGATTGATCTCACCAACCTGAGCTGAAATTAAGAGCCAGAAGTTTAATGGACTGAGCCAACCAGATGTCCCTGTGTAAATCTTTTTAAAAGCTAAATAAGCCTCTTCCCAGTTTTAGAACCCAGGGATGTTTTTCTCAAGGACCTGGGACCCTCTGTTTGAAATACAATCATTAAGAAATACAGAACCCCTATCTCCTGGTTTATGTGGGAAGGTAGGAGCCTGACTTCTGTGGTTACCTTCCTTTAAGTTGCAAAACTACCTATTGTTAAAAGATGAGGAAAAGTTTGTATCTCCTTTGGCCAAAGCCAATTAGCTAACACAGATGGTTACAACTACCCAGTGAATGTAGGATGAACTGTAAATGACAAATGATGTTTTCAAATTCTCTTAGTTGAGGACCAGTTTTGTTGTTACTGAGAAAATGCCGTTGCCATCTCTTAGTTGTTTGCTTGGGGTGCACATCACATTTCAGTTTAATGATTATTAAGTATTTAAGCTGTTTTCTTTCTCTTCTACCTTTGTGAGAAGTTTCTGGATTGGGAGGAGATTTTGTTTTTAATGATATTTTTCAAACACTCAAATAACTCCTTTTTGATCATAATTGAAGAAGCTGGAACCACGTAATTTTCAGCACAAAGTCCCCAAGTCTGTATTACAGTTTATGTAGCAAAAACAGATTTCCTGAGGGCAGATCATAGAACTGGGTGCACAATATGAAATACGTTGGGTGCCCAAAGCTTGTCTCTTTGGGAGAGCTTGTGCTCATACAGCTGTTTTCTTATACTCATGAGAACTCTCTAAAGTAGCCTGGGTGTAATGGAGGAGGATGGGCCACTGCCTGGTATAGACAGGGTTCTCTCCTCCCTACCATGCTCCAACTCCCACGAGGAGGAAATTCTAAGTTCAAACTTGACCTTTCAGTTCTAGATTCCTATCAAACCCCAAAAGCAGGAAGGGAGTCGTCCTCTAGGGCCCCTGATAGATATTGCCTGGCTTATGACTTAAAGTGAAGAGAAACTTCGAAGCTGATGATATTTGGACTTTTTTGGATGTCCCTGCATAGTGGGGATGGAAGAAGGACAGTAAGTGGGAAAACAGTCAGGCCTTAGGAAGAAATAGAGAGAGGCCCCCATGGAGTGAAAGGCCATGAGTGTTTATCCCAAAGATTTTCCCAAGCGATTGGGAAAAAGCTAAGGGAACATGTGATATAGTCTGTTGCTTTACACGTGGTGTTTTATTTTGTCTTTATGAAGGTATATTTATCATAGTAGGAGAAAAGAACTTAGTATATTTTATAGCCATTTTTCTTAATTTAAAACTTGTAACTATTTAGACATATAAGGGATTCAATGTGCACTATTGCACATTAAACAATAAGGACAGATTGTGCAGGAGAATCATCTGCAAACATGGACAACCATCCTTGTGTGAAGCAGAGTCTGGCATGTTGCTCACTGGTCCAAGCTCACTGGGGTTTCAGAATCTCCAGGCTCTCTCTAGCAAGGCCACTGAGTGAGAAAAACAATGGTATAAGACTTCTAGAAGGACCTTGACATGTGTTCCCTGGAGTTGTGGATGTATATTAAATTAAAGAGACCAGTGACTAATTATTCATCTGCTGGTTTAAGAAGGAGCAACATATGATATCATGGTGTATATGACCCTGAGAGGAAAAGTAGTCCTAGACCCACAAACCCAAACCTCTCAGCCATTCTCTGTGGTTCCTTGATGTCCCAAAAGAGGCCTCAGCTTCTCCAATGTCCACATGTGAAGGAGCTGAAGGAGGGGCCAAGGGGGTAAGACTGCTCTCCAGTGACTGCTGGCAAAGATACACAAAGCCCCACCTCAACAGGACAGGATACATTCTAATGAGGCCAGATACTCCACTTTTCTCTGGCAGTGACTGCTTATGTAAGAAAAGCTTGTCCATTATCCTACCCTTCTGTCCCCAAAACACTAGAAGTTCTTGATCCAATGATCACCAGGGGAGAACATTCCCTTTAGGAAAGACACCCTCCAGTGCACCAAGGTCTTGGAGCGTGAGGAGTGTTCACCACAGCTCAGATCATACTCTTTTCTGCCCTTTATGTACTCTGTCCACAAATCAAGTATGTGCAGAGACTACATTTCATAAAGACAAGTGGCCACAATGCCATGGAAACTGTCAAGATAATGAATGACAAAAAAAAAAAAAAAGAGAGATAGAAAGAGAAAGAAAAACAGTTAAAATTAACAACCTCAGAAATATAAAACCAATATATACTCATGTAACTTGAGATACCTCAATAAAACAGAAAGGGACTTACATGTATATAAGTGGTATCCCACAAAAGTATTGTTTTGCAGTAATGTTTTATACTTTCTTCATGTTAATATTTGTATTCCTCAATTTCTCTAGAGCATGGTTCATTTCAAAGTGCTGTCCATAGTACTGAACTAGCATTGTACAAACACCTTCCATTTTTGTATCCTTACACATCTGTTTCTCTCTCTTCTATAATAAAAGAGGATTATTTTTACCCACTTTGATGACATACCTTTTAAAGAGCCTGCTAATGCAACATGATCTAAATTCAAATCCTAACCTTCTCATTCCTCCCATCTCCTGTCCTGCTGGAATCACTTTTCAACTGAATATCTCATTTCTGTGAATAGTACCTCAATTCCAATATCAGGCTAAAGTAATAAAGCCACTTTCGACAGTTGGGTTTTTCACAATCTCAATAGATAGTATATCTCTAATATATTTTTATTTCAGCCTCAAATACCCTATACTCAGTCTTTTTTCGAGCTAACCACAGCCATAGTTATGACAAACTTCAGAAATAAAGTGGTTTTTTCCCTATTTATACAAATCTTGCTGTTGGTCTATCAACTTATAATAGCAATATATTATAGCACTTAAAAAGCATTTCACTAGCTTTCAAGGCCTTCCATATCTGCGTAATACATGTCACTTGGCTTATTTGTTTTACTGGAAAGCCATTTATGTCCCATAAAAGGAGTTCTCAACAAACTTTTCAATTGTCATGGCTGTCCAATTTAGTTTCTAATATATATCTTCTGTTCTAACTAATTTGTTTTCTCATTGTTTCTCATCTCCAAATTCTCTATTCATTGTAACTGCTGTTTCTGGCCCTTGTCACCCACTTCTCTTCTCTGACACCCAAACCCTTATTGCTTTTCAAAGGACACCAACATTTTAATGTCTTTATTAAGCCTCACCTGACTGCTTAAATCCATATTAACCTCCTTGAAAACATAAATAATTCCAGTTATTCAGACAGAGAGGATTTTCTATAAAGAAGTGTTTAAACATGCATGGGAGGAATGAAAAGGCAAAAACAGGAACCAAGAGCAGATTTAAAAGCTTCAAGAAGCAGCCAGGATTCCTACATGTGTAGAAAAAAGATAGATAGAGAGAGAGAGAGCAAGTGAGCAAGCAAGAGAGAGAGAGAGAGAGAGAGAGAGAGAGAAGTTGGTGTTATTAAAAGGCCAGGGTAGCTGGGATTCAGACCTCTCATGAGGCTCCCCCTCAGCCCAGGTCAGCCTTGTCTAGCATCTTCAAATACAAGGAAATGAGACTGGTGCTATGCAATGGAAGGAGAAAGATGAAATTGGAATGAGCAAGTACTGGAAACTGCTGCCATTGTCAGGGTAAAGAACAGTATCTTGGGTGATGCTGAAAAAAATAGGCAGCAAAGAGCCTTCACTTCCTGTATCGCCTCCTACTGGAAGAACCTTTGGTTGAGTCAGTTGACATAGGAAAAATGTGATAGGGAGAGTCCCACACAAAACATTATAGAGCATCACAAAACAGTATAGAATGGGGATCTGCAGCTTAGAGAAAGTTGCTGTATAACCTGCACACTTATCAAGCTTTCAACATATCAGGGAAATTCATGCTGGATTATATACTGCCTACATATTTGAAATGTTATTCTTGCTTAGAAACACAGCAGACAATGCCAAGTACAACATTTTGATTAAACCCATGTATTTATAAAAAAGTTACAAAATCAAAAAATGATTTATAAAAATAATTACATTTTTCATATGAAGCTGCTGATTGACAAATTGACTTAAATGTGTCATATATCTTTCATGCTATTTAGTGGGTATTCTTTAAGCTCTGTCACTCCCTAAACTACCTCTTGGGTTATCTACCTTGATTATCTTGATTCCGTGTTTGAATAGTTCATGGAATTGTGTTAACATTTACAATTTAAATCAAATTTTTAAAATTATTCCAACAGTGCATGTATTGCTAATTATTGCCCCACCCTTACTGGAGAATTCCAGACTTACCATCTAAACTACTCTCAGCAATTATAACATTGCTGCATATTCAGCATTTTTAAGCCTATCAGCAGCACATGCCCATAGGGAATATATATTTTAAGATGAAATATTAGATCATTCAAGGCAATAAAATTATATTAATGTTTTAATTAGAGCATTAAATGGCTTCATTTGGCATTCCCGCTGTCACAAGGTCATTTAATTATCCTCCAACAAACTGACATAATGTCATTTTATTCTACTATGTATAGTCTAAAATAAACACTTCCAAATTTTGGATTTCCTCCTAAATCTAAGTGGATATACCAAGGTAAGAATTATATATCTGTATATTATTCCAAGATCTCTAAAGCAACAGTACCAGTAAGATATAGAAAGAGATTTATTATAATGAATCGGCTTATGCAGTTACAGAGGCCAAAGAATCCCAAGATCTGCTGTCTGCAAGCTAGAGACCCAGAGTGCTAGTGATGTAAGTGCAGGTTTGAAAGCCAGCAGGCTCTATAGCTGATATTTCAGTTCAAGTCCAAAGGCCAGAAAAGATCAATGTCCAGGTCGTGCAGTCAGATAGGAGGAGTTTCCTCTTATTACAGTCATCCTTTCTGTTCTATTCAAGCCTTCAAATGATAAAATAAGTGCTCCCCACATTATTGATGGCAATTTTATTTATTTCTTTTTTTTTTAACTTTATTTATTTTGAGAGACAGAGAGAGCATGCCAGCAGAGGAGGGGCAGAGAGAGAGGAAGAGAGAGAATCCCAAGCAGACTCTGTGCTTTCATCATGGTGCCTAACATGGGGCTGGATTCCATAAACAGCTAGATCATGACCAGAGCCCAAATACAGAGTTGGAAGCCACCCAGGCTCCTCTTGAGGGCAATTTTCTTTAGTCAGTCTAATTCAAATGTTAATTTCATCTAGAAACACCTTCACAGAGGATGTTTACCAAACACTTGGGCACCCTGTGGCCTAATCAGGTTGATACATGATATGGACTGAGAGTGTCCCTTAAAAATTAATATATCAAAGACTTAATTCCCAAAGTAACTTTTAGGTGGGGCTTTGGGAATAATGAAGTTAGATGAGATCATGAGAGTGGGGACCTCATGAAGGGTTAATGCCCTCATAAGAAAAGACAGCAGAGAGCTTACTGCCTCTCTCGTCCATGTGAGGACACAGCAAGAGACAGCCATCTGCAATAGGAACAAGGTCAGCCAGCTCTTTGGCATTGGACTTCACAGCTTCCAACCTGTGAGACATAAATTTGTGTTGCTTAATCCACCTGTTTATGGTACTTTGTCAACACAGCCTGAGCAAACTGACACAAAAATTAACCATCAAAATATGTAATCATACGTAAATAAGAAGAGGAAGAAAATGCTGAAAACAGAAATGCTAGTGGGTTTCATAGAAAGGGTACCTATTGAGTAATCTAAAGACTAAAAAAATAAGATTGCTTGAAGGGTTTTAAAAGAGGAATTAAGAAGTGCAGGTGCTCTTTCCTGCCTCAACAACAAAGCTCCAAGCAGTAGATGAAAAGTTATAGGTTCTATTGATTATAGACTAAACTCAATCAAAATTTTAAGCTTATGGAGTTGTTGATTCAGACATGTTCTGTACTCACCTGCAACAGATAACACTGAAACATATGGTGTGGTTCTGTCGTGAAAACAAGGTCTACACAGAGAAATAAATGTGATTTGCCTTAGTCTAGTTCCTAGGATGTCTTCAAATATCTCTATGCCCTAGCTACATTTCCCAAGGCAAGAAATTGGAGGATTTCTTTTTGTAAAAGCTTATTGGCCAATGGGAAATAACTCCAGAAACTGGCATTTGGGCCCCTCTGTTGAAAAAGCAAATCCAGGGCACCTGATGGCTTAATCAGTTGATTACCAGACTCTTGATTTCCATCATGATCCCAGAGTCAAAGGATAGAGACCCATTGACTCCTTGCTGAGCACAGAGCCTGCTTGAGATTCTCTCTCTCTGTCTCTCTCTGTTCCTCTCTCTCTCTCTCTGCCTTTTCCCCTGCTTGTACACACACTCTCTCTCAAGTAAAAAAAAAAATAATAATAATAAATTTTTAAAAAAGGAAGGAGACAATCTCACTGGGTTCTCATAATGCCCAATTAAGATTTTTGTGTTTCATTATTAACTATGAAGACACAACTGTGCAATGTTTATTGTTTTCATGAACTGTTTAGTTTTTTTCTCTGCTTGGTACAAGGCAGGATTGTATTTTCCTACTGATTTAATTTAGGCATGGAGCAGGACTGCTTTGGTCAGTAGACTGTGAGTTGAATAGATTTTTTTCTTTCTGGACAGAAACATTAAGAACTTGTTTCTGCCAGTCATTGACCATGACCTATAACCGCCACCCCATCAGCCAGGGTCACCAAGTGAACATAATGATGACACAGAGCAGATCCCCAAAGGCAACTTTGATGAACAGATAGTAAGAGACCTAAATTAAACTTTACCTTATTGCTAAGATTGTGGAGACATATTTTTTTATTTCAATATAATGTAGTTATCCTTACTAACATAACAATGAAAATTCCCAAAGACATTTGAGGAAAGCCTCTAATGAAAGACATATATCACAGCAAACAAAAGGGAAAGAAATAGTTTACAGAAAGAGCAGATATACTTTGAGAAAAAGAAATTTGAAAATAGAAATCTTAGAGCCATAGAAAAATACAAAAAAAAAATGGGCATTAAAATAAAGAATATTCAGATAACAATGAGTATCTCTTTGAAAATTAAAATAAGAAAGAAGACATGCAAAATATGATAAGATGTAAGTTGAGGAAATTCTCAATGGACTAGGGAAAAATAAACATTCTTTTAAAGGTAAGAATAAACTCTTCATGAGTTGCAGAATACAATAAAATAAAGAGGAAATATAAGTGAAATAAATAAGAAAACTTTCCTAAATTAAATAATACATACTATTCCATATTGAAATAAAATGACAATTGAAAAATAAACAGCTCACTAAAGGATAAAAAGTGAATTTACAACCTCATATCAAGGTACATTATTGTGGAATTCGAAATTATTAAGGCAGAGAAATTTAATGGTCTTCATACTTCGTAAGAGCACAACTGAAACATACAATGTCAAAGAAAAGAAGCCTTTACAAATCTGAGAAAATATTCTTTACAATTCTTATGTGGTAAACCCATCAGTCAAGAGAAATTGTTAACTACCTCCAGTGTGAGTATTCTCAGGAAGCTACTGGAGATGGTGTTTGATCCAATTGTGGGAGTAAATTAAGGAAGAGGAAGTCAAGGAATCCTGTCATTGGAAACAGGTGATGCAGCAAAAGATGGAGGCAAATGAACTTTTAAAGCGATGGACAATGAAAATGCTCAGGAAGAAAGCTGTGTAGAATGACAAAAGAAGACACCAGGAGATAGAGCCACAAGAGAGAATAAAAAAGAAAGAAAAGGAGGAAGGAAAATAAGGAGAGAAGGAAGAAGAAAACTTTTAAAACTTTGTCTTTGAAAGTAAGGAGATTCTTCATATCTATTCATGTGTGAAAACTGATTTATAATAAGTACATAAAATTAGCAAATGAAATAAATGATAGATTATAAACTTTATAGAGAAAATAGAAATCAGTAGGAGCAATGTAACCATAGCATTCTCTGTGTCTGAAATTTGAGTACTTACTCAGACAACGTAATGTAAAAACTGAACATAGATATCAAAAAATTGGTACAATTTGGGGGGGGAGAATTAGAGAAATGGAATAAATATATGCATGTAGGCATTACACCTTTAATATATCCTTTTTAAAGGGTTTTTAAAAATATTTATTCATTTTTTTGTGAGAGAGAGAGGGAGAGCTAGTGTAAGTGGTGGAGGGGCAGAGAGAGAGAGGGAAACACAGAATCCACAGCAGGCTCCAGGTTCTGAGCTATCAGCACAGAGCCTGATACAGGGTTAGGACCTATGAACCATGAGTTCAAGACCTGAGCTGAAGTCAGACACTTAACAGACTGAGCCACCCAGGTGTCCCAAGAATTTAAGACATCTAAAACCTCATTCCATATTAATATCAATATGTAATATATAAACATGTGATGAAAAGCAAGAAATGGTAGTAAACTTAGAAGTATGGAAGTAAATAGCAAGAAAAGGAAGTTGGTGATTTTAAACTGACTGTGGGGAAAGTGAATTTAAAAGAGGATCAAAATAAAAGTGAGTGGTGGATTTTTATAATATTAAGCAAAAAAGTATTTAGAATTGTTATATTCTGAATATTCATCTCCCTAATAAAAAAAATCATATGATAATGAAATAACTAAATAGCATAAATGTTTTTTGAATATATAAATAAATATATATTTATTATTATATTTATTCACCTTTGGGAAGAGATTTTGATAGAATAGAAATAAAATTAAAATGATGATATTACTTAATGGAATAAAGAAATGAATCATGCATTTATTTATGCATGTTTATAATATATATTTTTTATTTTTTTTACTTTCCACTTTACTGGAAAAATAATGTGCACAAAGTTTAATAAAATAAAACTTTTGTCAGAAAAATTATGTTATAGTGACAATAAACAGGATATTTTTTAAAATATTTTTTGAATGTTATACAATTATTCTAGCAATGGATTCAAATTGAGAAACCATTTGAAGAAAAATAGAGATATTATTGAACAAAAGTGATAAAAGTATCCATAAAGAACCCATAATTTGATTGATTATTTCACAGACAAAAGATCTGAAAATGTAGGCTCCAACTATTAAAGTTTACCAACATTTGAAGTTCACATTTTTTATTCTATACAGTTCTTAATATTGTGTATTTCTTCACAAAGAAGTTTTACATATCAAGAAATAATAAATCTTTTAAGGATCAAAAAGAAAACCATAAGCAAAAAGTTCAACTTCACATTATGGTGAATCTTATGCTCACATTAAAGGCTCCAAATTCAAGAAAACATAGTGGCCTTGAAAAGAGCTATGGACATGCCAATAATTACAGCCTAGAGTCTCTGACTAAAGTCTTAGATGTAGCCTCAACCCCTCCTCTGAATTTCTGATGGTCTGTAATAACTTGGGAGGATTGACACATCACTGAGGAATACAAATTTAACCACAAATGGAATAGAAATATGTTTCTGTTGTATCCAAAAGAAATTAAACTGCTATCGAATAAGAAAATACAATAAGTTATACATTTACTTTTTTTGATATAAAATGTTATTAATAAACATTCTTCAGTTTGATCTGTAAATATTAATCCAAGTTTTTAAACAATGGACATATTCAGAGTTTGTATAAATAAAACTATGAATGGCTACAATAAACTATTCTAGATAAAAATTTATACAGCACCTGTGTTATGTTAAAATTTGCCTGCATGTGTACTATAACAGCAAATATGGTTTAACATTTGCATACTAGCAATTAAATCGTAAAATGCATCTTAGTATTGTATATGAAGGATTGCCTCTAGGGACTACTACTGGTTAGCCTTGATTCATAATTTTATATACTTAATGTGATAACACTATAATTAGTACACTTGGTAATTCAGCTAATATTTCCCCTGGTCAGCCTGATTAAGGACATATACCATATATATTGGTTGTACTATGTCCAATAATTATAATTTATGCAATGTGTAAATACAAATAGTTTAATAGATGGAATGCAGAGTTACCTAATGAGTTATGGAAGAAAAGTGTATTAGAAATCAGAACCCAACAAGGAAATTACTTAATTTTGTCCTACTAGTATTTTTTGCTGTAGATACTCAGAATTCTAGCAAATATTTTGCATGCCATCATGATATTACAAATATGAAATCAAATAATTCTTGTATTTGTAAATGCAATATATTTACATTTATTCGTTTTAACATTAATGAGAAACATAAATATTTTAGATATAACAAGCCTTAATAAAAATTTAATACAGAAATACCTTGAGATTGTTTTTTCAAGCTCAACAGGCAAATTTGCAAGTGTTAAGAATCTGTTCAGACACAGCACTGGCAATGCAGATGTTTTATACAAAGTTTTCCTGATCTTTCATTTCTATTTTTCTTTTTAATCAATATCTATAAATATATTTCTTCCACTTACATTCTGTTTTTAAAGCTAAACTTATTTAAAAATATGTTTCACTTTTTGTGTTGTGTGCTTTGTTTATTTTTGTTTTTGTTTTTTTTAATTTGAAAAAGAGACAGCAAGCATGGGTAGAGGGGCAGAAGATGAGAGAGTCTTAAGCCAGCTCTACACTCAGGGCAGAGCCCAACATGGGGCCTGATCCCAAAGACCTTGGGATCATGACCTGAGCTGTAATCTAGAGTAGGATGCTCTGCTGACTGAGCCACCCAGACATACCTTGTGTTGCATTTTAACAGCATATTTATTATCCCAAGTTCAGGCCTTGTTCATCATGGTCCTAAAGGACCCTATTTTAGGGATGTATATCTACCCCAGGACAGTTACTGAAACTATAGAATGTGGCATAATTCTAACATATGTGGAAGAACAAGGATCAGTTTCATATATTTCCTAACTAAAATCTTAGTAGTGTGAAAATATCAAATGAGTGGTTAGATGAAGACCTTTTTTCATACTACTAAAAAATACTCATAACCCATTGCTTGGGAAGAGCAAAGAATAATTAGGTATTGTTCTACCATTGACCCCTATTAGCCTTAGAATGTATAATGATACATATCTTTTTTAAAGAATTAGGGGAGTATTGTGTTTCAGAAATGATCAAGAGGTTGCATCTGCTAAAAGGTCAAGGAAGACCATGGCTTACAATTGTTTTGTATCTGCATTTAATTACAATTATTTGTAACTGCAATTAAATTTAACAACATGGATATGATTGGTAGTCTCAGCTAAAACTTTGTAAAGATGGCTGTAAGAAAAATCACACACTCAAAAAGATGGTTAAGAAAAATAATGACAAATTTAATACAACATTCTAGGTAGAAGTGTAAGATGACCCCTTACATTTTGGTCGGTGGTGAGTGTACCTTTAATGTGTAATCACTTCCCTTTCAGTGTGAATGAGGTCTGCAAATATGCTGGAGTAATCACTCCCGTAATTAGGTTGTTTTATATAACTGTTACAGGACCAGGCTGGATCTCTGGCAGAAAAACCAAGTGGCACTCGGAGATTTTGGGCGATCGGAGTCGTATTTTACACTGGTGAGCTCAGAGATCCTTCTCCAGAGATCTGAGTCCAGAGCACAAGCATGGGGGACAATTTATCTTCTGTTACTTCCGCATTCCATATTAGTAGTAATTTGGTGAGCATGGCAAACAGGACAGGAAGAACCCAGAAGAGGAGTCTCTAAGCTAGGACTAGAGCTTATGTTAGTCTGGGGGGCCTTTTTATGGTGATAACTTTACTTATTTTTCCAACATAACAATATAGGATAATCAGTTCTATAATTACACTTTAGTATATAAGACTACTTAGCAGCAGACTAGAGAGAGTTGGAACAATGCCAGTCCTGAAAAGGTAAACTATCAGATTGTGAGTGGTTTTATGGAGAAGGGCACATGGCAAAGAATTCACTGCATATGTGAAAATTTTAACAAGTACACTGCTAACACATATCAGGATATGCAGAGTTACCTAATGAGTTATAGAAGAAAAGTGTATTAGAAATCAGAACCCAACAAGGAAATTACTTAATTTTGTCCTACTAGTATTTTTTGCTGTAGATACTCAGAATTCTAGCAAATATTTTACATGCCATCATAATATTACAAATATGAAATCAAATAATTCACATAAAATTTTCACCAGTGTTGAAATATGATGTTATGCCATTGGACAGACATGTACTAACAATTGTACTGTATCAGTGATTTGAGAAATACAGCAGAGGTAGTAATTTTAAGGCCAATGGAAATGGATGGCTAGTGAAGAGAAGGACAGAAAAAAAGATTGAGGATGATTAATCATTACTTGAAGTCTTTATGTAATTGTCAATGATAAATTTGTTTATTAAGAGACATTCATCTCCATCAGCTACAGAGCAAACAAAGATCAGGACTAGGCTCACAACTTAATCACAGAAAGAGCTGAGTTTTAGAGAAGTTTAAATTCTCAACCTAAACACACATGTTATGCTAAGGTCCAGCCTTGAGTGGGAAAGAATGAGACCCTGTGATAAGAAATGGGGACATCTGTGATAATGCATTCGATATTCTTGATTCCCCAGAATAGCCTCAGTCTTCTGAATCTCAAGAAATGGTGCATTCCTTCCTTTTAGTGCACAGTAGTCTCTCCTTGCTGGCAGAAAACACAGACGCTTCTGTCTTGAGAGTCAAAACATTCTCCTCAAGGTCTACTCTCCTCGTCATACATATGCTCCATAAATGGATTAAGCCAAAATGTAACCTGTCTGGTGAAGTTCTGAGTCTACTAAGGATACAAGGGACTCTGAAGGAAATATAGATATAGATATATAGAAATATAATTTGCAAAATATACCACCAGGAAAGGGCCTTAGATACAGTACAAATATGCTGCCAAAGTGTCATCAAAACTCAGGCAGGCAATGGCCCAGACTAAATGAAGTAGATGTATGAGATATTCCAGTGCAAAAATTGGAAGTATAGAACAAAATGTTCAGAGATAGAATATAGCAGAATGGTTACGCTAGGAAAGACTGGACCACCTACCAGATGACTATGTCCTGAAGGGTGGCCCAGGAGATATTCTAATGACTGAATTAATACAGAATGCCTTGGTGAGAGGGTCCCCAGTGTCACTGAGAAGTTTAGTGATCAATCTGCAACTGGATTCCTTGTGTGGGCAGTATATTCTGTAAATTCTATACTTATATATCCATATCTATACCTGTATCTGTATCTCCTTTGATCAACTTTATGTTTCATTTGCCCTTTTTCAGACCTACATTTGCTCTCTTGGATCCTACCAGCACATATTGACTAGATCCTACAATTCCTTGAGAGACAAAGTAGGGTATGCCATTTCAAAACTTGGCTTACTGATAGCAGTAAGGAAGATAATAATTATAGAAGCCAGGTGGTAGTTCTTGACTGACAAAATCAAGGAGGGCACAATCATTACTAGTGACAAGACTGGAGTGACAACCAAGGACATCCGATCCTCTAAGAAACAGCAGAGGTAGTTAATCAGAAAAAAACAAACAAATAAACAAACAAAAAACCGAAAACAAACAAACAAAAAAAAACCCCAGCATCCCTAGAAGATAGGAAGCCAACAAGGAAACTGGTCGATCTATACAACCAACAGCTGTTAGTGATTGAGAGCTTGCACTGAGCCATATTAACAAAAAGTCAGAATCTCTTGAGAAGAGAAGGGGGCGAACGTGGATGAAAACAAAAAGCCAGCCAGAAGTCCGAGGCCAGATACTCCCCTTGCATGCTTCTGGCTTCTGTAATCTTGCTCGCCTCTGGCATCAGCAAACTATGCAGGAGCACAATGGTAAGTGCCCTCCTTCTTCCCCCCTGGAGACCGCAATCCCGCCCACCTGTACAGCACATAGGAAGTTTCCGAGTACCCAGAAGGTGGCCAGGCATAAAAGTAGGCCAGCGCCAGGGCTTGGGGCTCAGCCTCTTCTGCGCCCTGGGCCGGCACCGGTACGGAATAAACAGTCTTTTCTGATTCCCCGAGTGTGTGACCCTTGTCTCTTCCTGGGCGCCAAGCATTTGCTGTAACACTCTTGCCTAGTTTATACATCTGAAGCAAAGAATAATCTAGTTCCTTCAAAAGAATGGCCCTGAAACTTTAACGCCAGTGTATGTAGCCATGATTTCCTCAGTTCTTCCCCAGTGGAAGTTAGGGTCAGTTTTTCAGGCAGGACTGGAGTGGGAAAGAAAAATACTCACAACATTGGTAGACTATTATACAGTTCATTGATACTGATAGTAGGGAAATGGAGCATCCTCAAAGCCCTTTGTTAGAAAGAGAAATATATGGAAACTGAATAATAAATAGCCCTATCTCATCCTTGATCACTGGGTCCGTAGACCCTCCTGTTATTTTTTTTCTCTCAGTACCTAAAGGACAACTTTAGTAAGTAGCACAGCCTACATATTGGTTTCCTGGATGGTGGGATAAGAGTGGGGAAGATCGAAGCAGCAGTCTGAGAAGCCCTGCTAAGATTACAAATTAAAGACGTTTTACGACACATAAATAAAAGATAATTGTGCTACCCTGAAAGATTTGAAAAGGATGCAAAGATAATGCTCCTTAACATACCTTGATTTAATTCATAGACAGGTCTTCAAAAGCCAGACAGATACAAGAGAATGACAGTACATCATTAAAGATTCAACTAATCAGGATCCCTAATCGTAGTTACTCTGCTAAATATGTGGTATCTTTGCTATAGAATATTATCCTAACCTCAGATACATGGCATGCAAACATTTACTTGTTATATACCAACTTTTTCATCTCTATGAAAAAAGGGGATCAAAATCACCTCAAATTTATGCAGGTAAGAAAATGGTGTAAATATGCAATCTTGCACCAGAGCAATGCTAACTCTACTCTGTCTAAAGAGAATAATACTGTGTAGATATCCCAAAGCATATCAAAATGATGCACTATATTGACGGCATTTTGCAAATAAGATGAGATGAGGAGGAAATGACGAGTGCATTGTAGGTCCTTGCAGGACAAGTATGTTATAAGATCCTCTGAAGTTTCAGGGCTGGTGTATCAGTGAAATGTTTAGAAAGCCAATGGTCTGGGTCACGCATTCCCATGTAAAGGAAGAATCACTGTAGCTCACACTTCCACCATATGAGAGTCACAATATTCTGGGGTACATGCTGTTCTGGGGTCTATATAAAGACAACATATTTTACATTTGGGATTTTGTCCTAATCTATACGTATGGTGTAATAAGAGCTACCGTGCTTGATGTATATACTTATATATCTTTTTCAGAAAACAGGAATGTGTTGGAAACAGCACGGTGTACACCAAGCAAGCACAAGTTTCAGTTATTTACCTTTGTCTTTGTCAGCCTCTCTTCCTGTCTTGTCTCATCGTCTGCTCTCCTTTCCTCTTCTTTCTCTCTCTTTCAAACAGTCAGGTGGGGGGTTGGGGGTAGAGGTGCCTTGAAAACTCCCTGGGAGTTTCATGGGAACTTTGAAAACTCCTGGGGAAGAGTTCATCTAACGTGGACACTGTTTAGAATGGCCATTGCTTAGGTGAAAATGTAAGTATGAAAATGCAAGGGATTGCATTTTAAACTGTTTCCATTGTTGTTTTGTTTACTGTTTGCAAATAATCTTTTTTTTTAAATGTTTTATTTATTTCTAGGAGAGAGAGAGAGAGACAGCGTGAGCAGGGGAGGGTCAGAGAGAGAGGGAGTCACAGACTGAAACAGGCTCCAGGCTCTGAGCTGGCAGTCAGCACAGAGCCCGACGTGGGGCTCGAACCCACAAACCGCGAGATCATGACCTAAGCGAAAGTCGGACGCTTAACCGACTAAGCCACCCAGGTGCCCCTGCAAATAATCTTTTAAGTAGTCCATCTACCAATCATTCTTGAAGTGTGGGTGGTATCTGAATCACCTGGAAACCTTGCATTTGGGAAACGCAGAGTCTTGGGCACCACCCTAGAAATACTGAATCCATGACTGTGTGGCTGGGGCTAACAATCTCTTTTAAATAAGGCCTCCAGGTGATTCTGATGCAATACCAAAAATTTCCTCATTGTTTCTTATTATTTTAAAACTAACCTGCTTTTTCTTATTAAGGTAGAAATAACATTAGTCCAAATTATTAAATTCTCATTTTAGACTGTTAATCTAAAAGTTTAATAGTAATTTATGTCCAACATGAGATTCTATTTTCCCGAACAAAAGCAAAATCAGGATCATTATATTTTAGTATAATCGAAAACGTTACTTGAGTTTCCTCAAATACATCCCACATCATTGTGCAATCCTTGTTTTTTTCTATCATTCTATAATTAGCTAATTCCAGAAACTAAGTTTTTTTAATGGTTCATAAAAATAAATGTAATTATATTCAGGTAAAAAAAACAGGTTCAATTACAATCAATATTACCTTGACTTACAAAAAGAGTAAGAATAATTAAAGGAAAGCAATTTAGATTTTTAGTTTTTGAGTTTAAATATCTTGGCAACAAAATAGGGGTGGAAATAGCTAAGAGAGAAATTGAGGTTGAAAATAAAGTGTCTTTCAGTTGCATGACACAGATCCCGCGGTAATATTGTATATAACCGCCACCGCCGCCACATCCCCAGCCACCACGGCGGCCACCACCACCACCACACACACACACACACACACACACACACACACACAGGGGGAAAAAATCACCTTTATTATCCACTGGAGAAAAATTCATGCTGTGTCACATCAAGACAAGCCGCTACTATTGCACAGTAATTGGCAGCTGATAGTGTGATCCTACTGTTTGTAATCCTTGTTATTTTACAGGCACTTTTGTGAGCTTTCAAATTATTTTTAAAAAATTTTAAATCTTAACGTGTCATGTAGAATGGTCTTATTGGACCCTTATGTGATTTACGTTTTTTTGTTTTGCTTTTATTTCTATCGTTGTATTAGGACACATTATAATTCCTTTATTTTTCTTTCCACGAGAGCCAAACGAACTGATATTTCCTCAAGACTCCATTCCTTCCAATTCTAATACACCCTACATACATTTCCTGAAACTGTTTTGGGGGGGATTCTTTTTGATCCCATGTTTTTATACTTTCGTCAATCATTACTTCATATTTTCAAATATTTATACAAGCTCATTTGTCTTTCAGCCGAGTTCAAAGTGAACCACTTTTACAGAGAACCCCCGTCTTTGATTTTTCATTTTTTCTGCACTTGGTTGTTGATACACACTATTATTCGCAGAAGAATTGATTAAAAGTTGGGTTTATCTGCAGTCTCTCCAAAGGTCTTCAATTATTGAAATATAGATATTCTTATTCACAAAAAGTGACAGGATTCAAAGCTCCCCACTTTTTCTTCCAGAAACCAACTGATCTAGCCAAAGAGTAGTAAGAACAGGGAGAAGAGTCATCAGCATCATAGTGACAGCAGGACTCAGGAGAGGCTGGAGTATAATTAAGCAGTGTTTTCTGGTGCTCAGACCACCAGAAGGTTTGCTCCATGCTGAGATTTACCTCTAATGAATCTACAGGGAACTGGAGGCTCTCTGTGCCATTCTAAATAAGCCTTCCCAGGTTTGCACATACATTTATGACAAAGGTTGGAAAACATCGTGCTGACAATTATAACTATGCAAATATTGTTAAAATTCAGGGCTAAGATTGCATGCTTCTTTTTTTCTTTTTCTTTTTCTTTTTTTTTTTTGCCCCCCAAATACAAAAAAATTTGGCTGCTCCATGTGCAGAGTTTTTTTCATAGTAACAGAACAACAACCTATATTAAGACTGCTTAATATTAAGTTCACACATTTGGGAAAAAAACTAGACACATCAAAGAGAAGATCTTTGTAATAAAACAACACATCCCACCTTTCATGGACTGGACTAGATCTCTAGACAGTTTTTATCTGTAGATGAAAACTTTTTCAAAAAGTCCACAGAGAGTGTGGTTGGCCTGGGTTTTAGAAGGGGTTGAGGCTGAATCCATATTGAGGCATGTTGTGGGTCGTCGTAAACTAAGAGTCAGGTTTTGCAAACTGACTGTTAAATCTCTTATGTTTTAGATAATAAAATCGACATTTCACGTTCTGTATAAGCAAACAAGAAACGGCAAAGGTAGATATTAGAATGTGAAGCTGATATCATGGCTGCTTTTCTTCCCAGACATACTGAGACAGAATTGATATATAACACGGTGTAAGTCTAAACTGTGCAAACCCTGGGGCACCTGGGTGGCTCAGTCGGTTAAGCCTCTGACTTCGGCTCAGGTCATGATCTCAGGTTCGTGAGTTCAAGCCCCGCATTGGGCTCTGTGCTGACAGCAGCTCAGAGCCTAGCTCAGAGCCTGGAGCCTGTTTCAGATTCTGTCTTCCTCTCTCTCTGACCCTCCCTGCTCACACTGTCTCTCTCTGTGTGTGTCAGAAATAAATAAAATATTTAAAAATATTTTTAAAAATATTAAAAAAATAAACTGTGCAACCCCTTGATTTGATACACCTATATATTGCAATATGATTAGCTGCTTTGATGTATTTTTAATTTTTATTTATTTTTTGAGAGAGAGTCAGAACGTGAGTGGGGAGTGGCAGAGAGAAAGGGAGACGCAGAATCTGAAACATGCTCCAGTCTTTGAGCTGTCGGCACGGAGCGCCACACCGGGCTCGAACTCCCAGTCTGTGAGATCATGAACGCAGCTGGGCTCACTTAGACTGAGTCACCCAGGTGCCCCCTGATTAGCTGTTTTTAAAAAAGACAATATGGAGCTTCTTTTTAATGAGTGTAGGGAAAATCTTATTTAGTATATTTTTCATATTTATGATTTGGATGCATCCATAAACATTCACCCACAAGCTTAAAATTGGGAAAGGCTTTGCATGCTGCCGTGTTACAGGCAGGCCAGCCGTTGCAGAGGGCAAGCCTCGTTTTCTGGTTTCTCTGCCACACTCACTGCTCTCATGTCTCATTTGAAAAGCTGTCCTGGGAATCATAAGCTTCCTGCTTCTCCGCTGCAACGCTGTGGGCAGACATCTTCGAGGCCCTTTTCTGAGGTTATGATTGGATTTATTGGGTTCATTCCTTTTAAGCTCTTGTCCTCATCTTTATGCATCTTGATGTATTCTGACCATCCAGTGTCACGATGAACTTGAGATGTGGTGACCGTATCAACAATCCTGAAAGTACCTGGAAATTATTCACCTGTAGTTTTCACCCCACTTCCTGGGGTAGCACCTCTACCACTTCTACCTGTAGCTTCTTCATCAACATGAATTCCATGCAACAATAATCGTATATTAATCAGCTATCTGATTTTACTGCTATAGCAAACTTGCTCTATGGCATCATTTTAAATCTGTATCATTTTAAATGAAGTAAGTATAATTATTTTCATACTCTATAAATCACTTGTTTTTCTCTCACTTGGATTTGTGGTAACATAGGGTACCCAGAAGTCATAAAAAATCTTGGGATCCAAATAAGATAAAATCCCTTTAGCAACTGCAATTGTGAAAAAATAAGCATGCTTCAAGTATATTTAGGGAGAGAAACATAGATATTCGATGAATTACTGAAGGTCATCTGTAACACAGCACAAAAACTGACGGACTATTGCCTGGAAATTGTTGTGGAGAGGTTAAAATGCCTATGTGTACTGTCAACTAAGTATATAATGTGATTCAAATAAAAAATAGACTCTTATTAATCTAGCAATCTCACTTTTTACACTGAAATGCTTCCTATTATATGTACATCTATTTCATGTGTTTTGTCTCTATGCTCCATTGCATAATAGTTACGGAAATAGGGTCAGATATTTTATAATTACAGATGGTTTTTATTGTTATAATACTAAATGGCTTTTCTATAACACTAATAATTCCTGAAGATAGCTTGAGTTTCCTCTACTTGTAAATATTTTTCAATGTTATTTATATTATTAATAGGTACATGATAGCTTTATATAAAAATTCCAAATCAGTATTATATGAGACAGGCATATAATACAGCTGCCTTCATTAGATTGAGAGTTTTAATGAAAACATTATCTCATTTTGTAGTATACATTCAGTTTAAGAATTCACTGTCATCATAGCTGAAATACAAGAGAATCTGAAAATATGTGTTAAGGAAATGTGTTAAGGACAAAATAAAACTGCCAATGTACCACCTAATGTACCATATAAATCCAGATGTCAATAGATTTTGTACATATGATACAGTCATCTTATCTTGAAAGTCGATTCAACAGAAAAAGGGGAGAAATGTGGTCACAGTGTATTTTTTAAAAAACTTAATGAGTTAAAATTTATTGCTCATGAAGAGTAAAATGAAAATATTTCCATGAAGTGGCTCATACTCTGTAACGTAAAGACCCAAAAGATACACTTTGTTGTGTCTAGTGCCAGAGCTAGAATTCCAATACAATGAAAACATCTTAAGAATGATGAACATTTACACCCTGACTGAGGTTTTATTCAAGAGCAGTCACCATTGTAACACAAGGACCAATAATGCATTACAGCTGTTTCCTTCCAGAAGGACTTTGGTGTGAGGCACAGTCCAAATGCTGGCAAACATGATTGACCACAATGGTCACAATGAAAACAATGTTAAAATAAGAACTGCTGGGAGGGGCCCCTGGGTGGCTTAGTCGGTTAAGAGTCCGACTTTCGCTTAGGTCATGATCTCAGGGTTCGTGGGTTCGAGCCCCGCGTCGGGCTCTGTGCTGACTGCCAGCTCAGAGCCTGGAGCCTGTTTCAGAGTCTGTGACTCCCTCTCTCTCTGACCCTCCCCTGCTCACGCTGTCTCTCTCTCTCCTAGAAAAAAAAAAAAAAAAGAACTGCTGGGAAAGATAAACGGCAACTTAAAAAAAAGTAAAATAACTTATAATTTCATTATGCAATGTGTTCCTGAATAGACGAACACTGAGAAAGAGAACACAATATTTAGCAATGACTTTTTGTGTCTTTTTAATACAGTAACAACTCTCTGATGTAATTTAATTTTAAGGTTTTAACCATTAAAATATTTTTTATGTTTTTATTTTATATTTGAAAGAGAGACAGTGTGCAAGCAGGGGAAAGACAGAAAGAGAAGGAGACACAGAGACTGAAGCAGGCTCACAGGATCCTATCTGTCAGCACAGAACTGGACACGGGGCTTGACCTCACAGAGTATGAGATCATGACCTGAGCTGAAATCAGAAGCTTAATCAACTGAGCCACCAGGGGCCACAAGGCTTAACCATTTTATACAATGGTGTTGGTTTAATTGAAGTGTCTATTTTAGTATGCTTCTTTTTACTTCATAACCCTATATGGATAAGTAGGGCCTTAAACCATTCATTTAAATGATTATGCCTACTTTAGATTATTGTTTTTATTCAGAAACATAAATGTAAATAATTTTTAAATGAATGCAACACTGAAATTATTTATTATAGTTGTACAGTACTCACCTCCTGATCCACAGGGAATACTTCCCAAGACCCCCAGATGCTTAAAGCCACAGATAGCTCCTAACCCTGCATACACTATTTTTCCTATACATAAAAAATCTATGATAAAGTTTAATGTATAAATTAGCCACAGAAGAGATTGACCACAATAAACTGTGTTAGAATAGTCATAGCAACATACTATAACAAAAATTATGTGGTCTTTCTCAAAATATCTTACTGTACTGCATACACTCTTATTTTTATGAAGATGGAAGATGATAAAATGCCTATGTGATGTGTGGAGTGAAGTGAATGACCTAGGCACTGTGACATAGTATTAGGCTGCTTTTGATGTTTTGACCTTGTAAGTCAAAAGGAGGATCATCTGGTTCTGGACTGCAATTGACCACAGATAACTGAAACCATGGAAAACAAAAGAGTGAATAAAGGAAGACTACCGTATGGGCAATTTCTTGGGTGGCCATATTTGTTTAAACACAGTTATACCTAATGAAAACTGTTCCTTACCTTATAGAAACTTTGTTATACTAAAATTAAAGGGCTAAAAGTATTGTCTGTGTTGTCTTCATTTTGACGGACGATGTTAAAGCTGGATTAAGGACAAATGAGGTTGCCAAATAACATGCTATTTGTAACCTTGTTAGTGATGGGCACAGGACTCCTGAATCACAGTAAGGGCCATTTTTTCTCACAATTGTAAATGTTATTATTTGAAAAGTCTAAAGAAGACAACTAAGGACAGAATGATAGAATCCCTATGGGTAGGCCAAGATTTATATTAGCATAATAATGTTGAAAGCTTTCTCAGAAATCTCCTTCCTAAGCGCAACTCATTTATTACAAAGTGTTGATAGACCCAGGGATGGAAATCCCTTCAGGAAGCTCAGTGAGTGTCAAGTTCTAGACAGAGCTAATGGATTACAGAATGAGACCTGAGTCCAGAATTTTAAGCCCCTACATTTTGAAAATGTCTTATTAATCATTTTTAGACCTTAACAGTTTCATCACTGCCAAAAACAAGTTAGGCCAAAATTAAATGGAAGGCTGGAATCATCAGCAGAATGTAGAATTCATCCAGTTCATAAACAGTGGAGAGTTGATTTCAAGACATCTGGCTAGACTAAACTGCTGGAGACTCGCTCCAGCTGGTCCATGGGTCCCTGAAGGATGGACGATGTCAGCGAGAGTGAGAGTCCCAAGATTCTTTCTGATCACCAGGCAGGCATCTCTGCACTGTCGATTTTGGGGTCTTTATTTATAGGTCAAACAATAGCATGGCATCAGAAAAAGGAATTTTTATAATGGAAAATTCTTTTTGATAAGGTGCTTTGAAAAGTGTACAAAAACAGGTTTTTCAGAAGTATTCTTGCAGAATTACCCCAATCATAGTGCGGTTGAGTAAATCTTACAACTATGGAAATAACAGGATGTTCTTAGTGAAAAACAGGATGACATACATATTCTAAGTTAATAAGGCTAGGATTAGGACATAGGTTAAGTTGTATATAGGTAGGCTAGGAGTCATTCTGTCAGGCTCTCAAGAGGACGAATGTTTTTGAGCTGGTTAATACGTTGTTTGCGGAAACCTTTTTGATTGATGCTGAAAGGTGTAAACACCATGGAGGCCCTAAATGTGTCGGCCTTTGTTTTTGGGTTATGTGTTAGCTACTCTTATCTATCCTCATCCCAGCCGCCAGTGTAAGGGAGTGTGTTTGTGGAAAGTAGGCCCTAGGGAAGGGACTGCCATACATCACCAGTTACAAAAGGTATAAGTATTAACTTAAATTCCACCCTTATCTCTTCCTTAACTCTAAATTAGGCTCTTTGTCTCGGGGCCAGGCTCAATTGTAACTCTTGTGTTCTTAACCCCCTTTATTATCTAAGTCTTGGATCTGCAAGGCCCATAGGAAAAGCCTTTTGACAATCATCCTCAGTGCTTTCATCTAAAATCTCTTTTGAAGAGGCAGGAATATGTTTTTCCTTATGAGGAATCTGTGTGTGGAATATCGATCTGATCTGGAGTATTGTGAGGCCTGGTCAATACCAGCAGGTTCATTTCCAACATGAGCCAGTAGTAGCAGAAGGAGATACCAGTTTTCGTTTCTCATGGCAGGAGCTGTGCAAACGCTGTCATTTCCTCGCTGTGGCTGTCATCCAGCAAGGCCGGTGCGGCTCCCAGCACTAAACCTTGAGAAGCCTTTAGAAAGTTGTGGCTAAAGTATCCATCCACCAAATGGTGATTTTAAAACTTAATCAAGGGGCTCCTGGGTGGCTCAGCTCAGTCAGTTAAGTGTCAGACTTCGGCTCAGGTCATGATCTCACAGTCTGTGGGTTCGAGCCCCGCGTCGGGCTCTGTGCTGACAGCTCAGAGCCTGGAGCCTGCTTCAGATTCTGTGTCTCCCTCACCCTCTGCCCCTTCCCCACTTGCTCTCTGTCTCTGTCTCTCAAAATAAAGACATTAAAAAAAATGTAATCAAGTACAAACATTTACCAGGGTAGTCTGAAAAATGGAGACCCTCAGGATGCAATCCCCCTCATTCAGTTTTGCAGTGAGGGCCAGGGAATCTGCATGTTTCATAATCATCCCAAGTAATTATGGTGCAAGGGCCAGTAGGTGACAGCTTGAGGAATGCTTTGTGATACGTCTATTTAAGTCAAAACAACTGGCTTATATATAATCTTGTCTGCACTCTGACTCCCAGATAGTACCTATTTCTCCATCACTTCTGGTAACCCATTACCAACCACTTTTCTTGCTCAGGATTTCTGAAAGCAAGATCGATTTTTTCTGTGTAAGTGTTCCTGCTAATTGATATGATTAGTGAAAGTGATAATAGTTTATGATATTTATAAGGGGATGTTTTTGTCTCATTTAGAACATAGTTGAACTAGGCCTTGGAAAAAAGATGAGAGGCATATGGATCCTGAGTCCATAATATGAAGGCAAATAAGTTCAGAAAATGTTAAATGTACTTAGCAAAGACCTTTGCATATGAGATGAGGAAAACAAGAAGGAGAGAATTCTATCAGCTTACCTGGTGTAATGGATCTACTGGTATTTGTGAGAAGTCAATTAGATCTGGGTAGAGAGAGAGATTAGCAATTTGTTTTCTGATTCTTCCACTGAGGCCGTTAGCCTAAATATATTTATGTTTTTTCATAAATTTGAAAACTAGTTAAGGAAAGTGTATATATCAATATAGTCCTTAAGCCTAGGTCTGAAAATATTATAAACCTATATTTATTTGGAATTTGTTTTCTTTGAAAAAAATCAATAATGCTCAATTTAAGGTGAGTTTAGTATTGTGTATCACTTTGTATTTTACAAAGTATTTTATATTGCAGGTGCATGTTATGCACAGTGATAAACATAAACACACACACAGACATAGATACAACATGGATATAAGTCAAATCCCAGGCATAAAGTACTTCTAATTAAGATAATAACTATTGAATAAGACTATTTAACAACCACAATGTAGTGAAATTAGTAGGGGAGATATTTAAATAATTTAACAACCAGTGGGTATTGGCCAGTCAGAATAAATGCCCATTATCACTTAGAATTCAAATATTAAGTGGTTGCATGTTACTACAAAGATGTAAAGAGAACTTTCTGAAAATAAAAGGAAAGAATTAAGTTTGCTTGTATAATGTGGAGAAAGCTAGAAGAAAAAGAAAAGGAAAATACCAAGTTGGAGTACTGAGAGAATAATGTGAACAAAAACAAAATTATAGAGGGATGCCTGGGTGGCTCAGTCAATTAAGTGTCCCGACTTTTGTTTTTGGCTCAGGTCATGCATGATCTCACGGGGTTTGAGCCCTGCCTCTTGCTGTGAGCACTGACTGCAGGGAGCCTACTTGGGATTCTCCCTCCCCCCTCTCTCTCTGTCTTTCTCAAAACAAAGAAATAAAGTGTAAAATAATTATTGAAGGCCAGTGCATATTTTAGGAATGTATATTTGGTGGGTTTCTGTTATCAGTTGTATGTGGTTGGTAATGAGCGGCGAGAAGGCATACTAACGACTTATTGGATCCTCATATCAGCTTCAGAGGCGGGAATAGCAAATCCTACAGGAGGAAGATGCTTATGGCTCATGTTTCATATTTCCGTGGGAAGGAAGTAAAATAAATGAGAAAAATGGCAAGTGTGGGAGTTATACTACCGTTATCTGTATGGGAGAGACTGATTGAGTTAAAAACTCATTCTCTAGTAAGTGGTTTCCAGCTTCTCTCTTTTATGCCTAGCAATTTTCTAACAGGGTGTGTTCTACTCTTCTTCAAAGATGTAAACTTGCTGGATCAGGTTTTGTGTTGCAGAGATCTGTAAGATATGATACAGCTGACTTTAATTCAGGGGAAATTATTACCATGTCCATTTGACAGTTTCTAAACATCTTTTATCCAGTTAGTTTTATTATTATAAATACATTTCCATCAACATTTTCCCCATCTCTTATTTCTTTAGTGAATGAAAACTGGAAGATGATATTACATTTGAACCCTGAAAACTTAAACATTATCCCTGTTTTATTAATTAAGAAATAGCGACCCCATGTCATATCTCCTATAATCCATAAAATCTGACTTTGAGCTTATGTCTTCAACTTATGGTTGGTATTCAGAGAGATGAAAGGCTTATAAAGAAATAAGTCCATACAGATGATTGAAATGAATATGATCTTCATATTACATAAATGCTTCTTTCAGAAAAAAAGTCAGATTTACATATCTCATCCAAAACCAAAAAAAGTATTTTTAATATTTGGTCAAAGTGGAACATAATATTGGACTCTCTCTATATAGCATTTTTGTTGAACTAACAACAAATTCCAAATAACCACAACAGGGTCTCTGACTTTCAAAGTGATCCTAAAAATTTAGGCTACATTTAGAAAGACTTAAGTTGTAGGGACTATTACATCTCCACGTGGTCCCAAGGCAAATGAAAATTTCTGTTTCTAGTCTTTTCTTGTGGTTTTTATTGTGACTGTGTTTGTGACTACAGAGCATAATATGCTATATAAATGTTTCTTTATTTTTCAAATTAAGAACATGAATAAAATAACTGTAGTGAATGATGTTGAAGATTCATAGCAGTTCATTAATTTATAACACATCATTACAAAAGTAAGTCATGGTCATCTGACAACATTTGGAAAACATAAAAAAAAAATTCACCTATAATCCCCACTGCCTTGAGATCGTCAATCCTTATTATCATTTATTTGTATTGCTTTCCAATAATTTATATATAAAGTAATGCATAATATATACACACAATGGTTTGCAAAAGAACTCTACAATATACTCATATAGTCTATGCCTATTTTTAGTGGAATATTCTACAGTACACATTTTCTCTTATTATTAATATTACTCAGAAGCTTTAAAAGCTGTATTATACTGTATTGGTAAAGACTGAATGACAGTGCCCCAAAATAAATGTCCTGTGAATGTAACATTATTTGAAAAGGAGCCTTTGAAGATATAATTTAGTCAAGAATCTTGAGATGAGATTATCCTGGAATAACTGAGTGGGCTCTAAATCCAGAGGCACAGGTCCTAGGAGAAAGAAGAAGACGAAGAAGCACACAAAAGAAGGTTTGTGAAGCCTGCAGCTGAGATTGGAGTCAGGTAGGTAGAAATCGAGGAACACTGAGGATTGCAGATTCTCCAAGAAGCTACGAGAGAGGTCTGGGACAAGTATTCCCTCAGAGCCATTGGGAAGAACTAATCCTGCCAATGCCTTGATTTTGGACTTCTGGGTTCTAGAAACATGAGAGAATAAATTTCTGCTGTGTTAAGCCATAGTGTTTGTGATAATTTGTTAGGCAGCCCCAGTAAACTGATATACGTCCTGTGGATATACCAATATTTGTTATGCCTAAATTTATTTTCAACACATTATCTATTAATCCTATAATGTGCTACACAAAAAGCTTTGTGAGCATTTCTGATTATGGCTATAAATGAAATATCTAAACATTGAGTTTTAATACTTTTTAACAATAATAGAGATTTCCAAACTGCTCCTCAAGGAAATGATAGAATTTGTACTCCAACTGGTAGTTAATTATGATAGATCTTTGTAAAGGACTAGGTGGCTCTTCTTCAAAAGCACAAATCGGAAATATTAAAGGGGTGGAGCACCTGGGTGGCTCAGTGGATTTAGTGTCTGACTCAGATTATGATTTCGGCTCAGATTATGACTTCACTGGTTTGTGGGTTCGAGTCCTACAGCAGACTCTATGCTGACAGCTCAGAGATTGCCTGGGATTCTCCTCTCTCTCCATGTGTCCCTCCCCCACTCATGCTCACTCCCTCTCTCTCAAAAAGATTAAATACAAACTTTTAAAAAAGGAAATATAAAAGAGGTGCTTTTTGGAAATGAAAGTTATCATTATATAACTTATTTTTGTACTTCTATCAAGATCCTATTATTTTAAAAAAAAATTCCTATTCTTATATCTTACAATGTAGGCCGAGAATCAGTAAAACTTTATTCTTCAGTATGTGTAATTCCCACTAAAACTTCTGTTCGTTAGTGTAAACAGAAATTAATAATAAAATGAATGTATCATGATTAATCTCGTTAAGTGTGTAGAGATAAAATTTAAACATGTTTCTCATAAGTTCCCTTTAACACTGACCTCTGAGATTTCAATAAGAAAAAGGATTGTATGATAAGATACAAGATAATTGTGTTTTCATCAAACCTATTTAGATAATTTACGATAAGATTACCAAGTTAAATTTTAAAATTCAAATATTTATTCCAGATGTCACTCAGTAATAGTAAAAAAGCAATTTATGAAAATCTTACTCCCAAGCAAATACTATCTCTACTTTTCCATATTAGTTCTTCAAGGCAAAATAAAATAATTAATGTGAGCATTTTAAAAGATAAAATTATTAATGTTCTAATTTAAGAAATGATCAATATGGTTGCATTCACCCTATAGTGAATAGCACAGATATATTTTGGTTATTTTTGACTTTTAATTTCATTTTTTAATGACACCTAACCAGTTCGCATAAAATATCTAGTTTCAAATTCATATAAGGATATATAAAAATTTGCTTCTTAAGGGAAAGCCAACTCTGAAATACAATTGCTCAGCTTACAAATTCATAAGAAATTGGGATTTTTGCCTCATGACAAAATGCAAAATAAGAATAATCTCAAAACTGTCCTACTTCTGTCACTTTTGTAAAGGAAAATGGAAAAATACATCATGGCCAATTACAGAATTAGATCATTTAGGATGACTGTCATTTATGAAGCCCAAGTCATTTTTAATTGTGTTGTAAACTGTGTCAAAAAATGTAAACATTCATTTTTCAAGTAAAAAAAAATTATCAGTGTAGAAATCTGTGGTGGTTTCTAAGAAATTTAATCTTTATTAAAATAGTTTTCTTTGGAAGCACCATGGTGGCTCAGTCGGTTAAGCAAGCAACTCTTGATTTTGGCTCAGGTCATGATCTCATGTCTCGTGGTACCAAACCCTGCATCGGGCTTTGTGCTGGCAGCATGGAACCTGCTTGGGATCTTCTCTCTCCTTCTCTTTCTGCCCCTCCCCACCTCACATGTGTTTTCTCACTCTTTCTCACTCTCTCCCTCTCAAAATAAATAGATAAACTTAAAAAAATAGTTTTCTTCTTACAAGGAAAATATTTCAGCTCTATGGGGGAGAGAATCACTCAAAACCCAAATGGCATGAAAGTATAAGCCTTAGTACCATAACTGCAAGACACATAATACCAGATATCCCTTGATTTTTAGATTTATCTTTGTTAGAACAGCTTGATGGCTATTAAAACCAGGTAGGATATTTTTAAGGGAAAGGTCAGATATGCTATTTGGTAAATATTATACACATACATTACTTTTATAGTTTAATAAAGTTTAAAAATATTATATATGTCAATATATACCTCATAATTTTATTTTTAAAACTACCTGAAATGTCCTCACTAAATTAAATTTGATTAATATTGTATATTAATTGCCTGATCTTGCAGAAAGGAAATAGATGAAGATATTCATATCCACCAAACAAGCATAATATTTACAAAAATGTTCTAACTATGAAAAATCTTATATTTATATAATTAATACATACACACACATACAGAATATCTCTTTGAACTTATCAGGGAACTTTGAAGATAATGAAGACTTCAGGGAGCAAGAGACTCAAAAGATGGAAGGTAAAAGGTAATTTCAACCTGTTTCCTCCGGGGAACTTCACTGATTTACAAACTGACCTAAGTGGTTGGGAAGTTGAATACAACTTCCAAGAGGCACATAGGGATAAGAAATCAAAAGTTAAAGTTTAGATTTCCCCCAAAATAATATGTCTGGGTGAACAACTGCCAATTAAAAGTATACAAGCTAGGTAAACTAGAAATAGGCAAGCTCACATGAAGACTGAAATCCAAACCCAAATTATATCTCTTGCTAATTGGAGGAACATGGTCTACTTGTAACCTAACTTCAGGGCTTTTATCCTAAACTTCCTAACAGAGGCAAGAACAAACAAAAAAAAAAAATTGTGGAGGAAGATACCATCATTAGTGTCTCAATATTGCTCTTTTTTCATACTAAATTCCAGAATTTGATTAAAAAATTAATACGTTCATATTATTAACACTACTCCCATTTTCTTAAATGCCAGACATGTTGCATGAACTAGTACATTCCCACCTGAGTGGAACAGAACCCTACTTGCCACAAGTTAGTTTTAACTTCACCACATGGGAGAGATATTGCCCTTGTGATGCTATATAACTTGACACCTAACTCACCACCAGCAATATGTCCTGTGTTTTATCTGGCTGGCAAGAAATTCAATTTCGAAGTTTTATCATGATATTCTGATTTCTTGGATCATTTCCTATACCATTTGTCACAGTCTGGGATTTCCCAGAAGCTGACTTTGATAAAAAGGTTGTAGTTTATTAGGGTGGTGTTCCCAGGAAACACCAGCAGGGAGATAAGTGAGATATGTAAGGAAAGAAGCAAGTACAAATGTATCAAATGAGGAAAATTACAGTTGGAGCTTAATCCCATTGAAGAGACCTGAGAAATGTTGTCCAACATGCTCTACAGAGTCTGAGAGGCAAGGACTTGGAACATTTGCGCACAAGCCACTCTACAGTGTAGCATGCAGGCTGCTCTCAGAAGATGGTAATTCTCCCACATCTGGCCTGACTCACCCAGAGACTGCCGGTTCCAAGGCCTCCAGTGACGTGCTGGAGAGTGAAAAATGAGCTAAGATGTGTTCACATAGTAATGGCAAAGGGGCTATGGATAGAATATTGGATAGAATCCCTTCCAAACTCCCAAACGTCCATTGTTTCAAATAATTTCTTTCATACTATAACTGATACAAGGATATAGTCAGCTATATTCGGTCAGATATATTTAAAAAGATAGAAGGAGAGAGAGAAAAACTTACTGAAAACAATCAACCCATTCAGAAGTTTTATCAGTGGGCCTTATGGCCACATGCTTTTTGGATCCTGTGATGAGTCTTAGTCACAAGGCTCAAAGACATTCTCAGTTTAATTTTTTTACTGTTTGAGATTAAGAACTGGTCATTTTGTTCCATCCTGTATATCTAGACTGTCTCTACTTCCTTCCCATCATATTTATTTCCAAGCTAGTCTTTCTTCCTTTCTTTCTCACTCTCTCTTTCTCTCTCTCTCCTTCCCTCTTTCTCCATTCAGCCCTTCCTCTCTCCCTTGCTTTTCTTTCTTTCTTTTCTTTCCTTCTTCCTTAGAGTCCCTATTTCTTATTGTGCCTGTAGTATAAACTGACTGAAGTTGCCAATGGTGCTAAAATTCTGCTTTCCACCCTTTACCCCCAAAGCTAAAAGTTCTTAGTTTAAGATTTATTACTTGTCTCTCAATTTAACACAGGTAGGAATATATTCAAATATTTCATATGGCATAAAATTAATTACCATTTTTCTGCCCTCAAATGTTATCATCCTTGTATCTGACATTTATCAATACAGCTAATTAAGCATTTAATTAATTAATTTTTTTTTTTTGCTGACACCATGCTACTGCATACAAAAAGGTGGAGCAGATGCAATAGGTACTAAGACACTGCAACAGTGCACACTGGGCACAATGAAGGATTGGATTAAAGAAAAAACAGAGGGAAAGATGATATATTGTCATGCAGGTGTGGGGGGGTCAATAGGAACTATTGACTAAATGGATTGTAGGAAAAAGGGAATAGGAGTATTAAAAGTGAATTTGAGGTTTTTCTTTGGCACCTTGGAGGCCGATGATGCCGATTACCATAATGGGAAGGTTAGGAGAAGAGTGGAGTTTGAAGGTGTGGAAAAATGTAGAGGCCTTTAAGGAGTCTTCAATTCAGCATCTAAGTAGATATCTCAAATAGGCAGAGATAGATATTTATAGATCAAGAGGGGTACAATTATAGGCACATAAGTTTGGGAAGCTGTCATCAGTAGAGACCTTTTAAGACCATTTGACTTTATGAGACTTTATAGAAAGAAAGTATAGATGAAGAAGTGTGGCAAACCAATCCCAAATCCTAGCCCTTCAAAATTACAAGTTCTTGGAGCTCCTAGGTGGCTCAGTCAGTTAAGCCTCCGACTTCAGCTCAGGTCATGATCTCACAGCTTGTGAGTTCGAGCCCCATACCAGGCTCTGTGCTGACAGCTAGTTCGGAACCTGGAGCCTATTTCGGATTCTGTGTCTCCCTCTCTCTCTGATCCTCCCCTGCTCACACTGTCTCTCTCTCTCTCTCGGAAATAAATAAAACATTTAAAAAATTAAAAAAAAAACAAAAAAGCAAAAAAATTTACAAGTTCTAGCAGAGAAGGAAGGAATAGAAAAAAACAAAAAAAGTTATAAAAAATGGTCCTTGAAAAATAGGAAAATATGGTGTGGAGAAATGTTTTTTGTTTTGTTTTATTTTCTCAAAATATCTGTATCAGAATGTACAAAGAGAATGAAATCATTTTTACCTTCACAAAAATGAGGTATTTTTATATTAGATGTAAAATATTAACGTTTGTCACAATATTCCTTTAAGTAAAAGTGCCAATCCTTTAAATGATTAATTGCTATCCATTTCCTTTGAACAGAGTATCATTTTAAAATCAACTACGGAATTAATATGAGGAGGCACATGAAACCAGAGCTTAAAAGCTTCACTAAATTTGAAGAAAAAAACAGATAACAGAACAATAGAGTTAATCAAGAGAAATTGTATAAGGGAAAATTTGTGTAATTCTTGCTGGTAAAATAGCAATACCAGTATTTATGTTTTCGATTACAATTTAGTGTACAAATTTCAACTACATAAAAATGTACCTAATTTATACATACTCAGAAACTGCAAAGTTTTAGGTAAATACAAATATCATAAAGTTTATAATATGTGGATAAGATAAACGAAATTTTATTCCAGTACACATAATACGACACAAGGATTATAAACCAATTTATGCATTCGCGTATGTCTGCGTATACGTATATATGAAGACACTCAGAGCTCCATTTCTCTTTGCATGACCTTTCTTGCCACAACTTCAAAATCCAGAACAAATTCTGCCTTTTAATTCTCTAACTTTCCTGCCTTTTCCTGTTGCTTACGATGCCCTGTTTTCTACTTTACAACTCCCTTCAAAATCCAGCTATCTAATGTACAACTATGGTTAGTGGTGGTAAATGTAGCCAATTGTTCCTATTATTTCATTAGCTAGATAATGTGTTCCCTTTCTATGGAAATGTAATGCCTCACTCTCTATATACATCTCCTACAAAAAGACCACAGGGAATACCACTAATGCTGGAAATTTAAAAAGATACAACTGGGAGTTAATTTATTCAAGGGAGACTTCCTTAGATTCCTTTAAATTACATTAATAGAGCAGCTGCCTGCTCCAATAATGCATAAATCAATCCTGTAAGCTACGAGTTGCTCAAGGAATGGAAATATTTTCAGTTCAATTTCTTCTAAGAGTGATAGCAAACAAAATACTTTGTGTCATTATTGGTGGTGGTGTTTTCACTGGCCAGGTTGTAATAAATAGAATTAGGTTTGAAATTTAAATGATGTGCAAGATTTCTAAATAGACTCCCTCCCTTTTATAGTCATGCATACTGATCTATACATAATGGTTTATGTGGCGAATATGAAATGAAATGGAAAAGAAAATCATCCTCAATTGATTTTTGATTAATAGGTGATACGTAACCATCCTCATGGTAGCAACCTGACTATATTAACTATTATTTGTGAAGAATGAACGAATACAAGGAGAATGATTATATTGATATTCTGGTTTTACTATGTTTATTCTCTCTCTAATTTCAGTATTTCCCCCATCTCAAAACTTCAATAACCATCTCTATGCAAATGAGCTCTAATCTGAGTTCAGGGTTTTGTTGTTGTTATTGTTGTTTTGTTTTGTTCAAATTGTTTCTGGACAATCCCACTAATGCGATACACCAGAATTTATATACAACATACATAAAACTTACCACATTCATTAAGCATTTTAAAATCAACTGTCCTTTTGCTATACCAATCTTAAAGTCACTCACTGCTGAATTTTTGTTGCACTTCTTGCTTGTGTCCTATATCTGGTGAGTTCCTAAATCAGATTGGAATTGTGGTTTAAATACATAGCCTGCATCTTTCCACTCGATCTCACTCCAATTATCATGATGCTATGTGCTCTGTGGGTGATGTCCCCTACTTGTGTGCTTTCTCAATTAGATCTACCTTTCAGACTGTACTTTGTGACATAATTAAATGTGAGTTCTTAAGCCAACACTCTCCAACTCTAAAGAAGAGGACTATATATATCATTCCTGATTAATGATATAAGTGACAATGTAGTGCTGTAAGGAAATGATGGTGTTTTCAGTAAATAGGGCTGAGTCCATTTGATATCCATATGGTAAAAAGTAAAAAAAAAAAAAATCAATCTTGGCCACTACTTCATACCAGATGCAAAAAAAAAAAAAAAAAAGAATCTCTTCTCTGCCTNAAAAAAATTGACAAAAAAAAAAAAAAAAAAAAAAAAAAAAAAAAAAAAAAAAAATACAGATGGATTTAGACCTAAACATAAAAGCAAACAATGATGACTTGGAGGAAAAGATAATATTTTCGTAGTCTTGGAGTAGGCAAAGTGTTCTTTGTCTTAAGGAGGCTTCATGCTGAGCGAGGAGCCCAATGCAAAGCTTGAACTCACAACCTTGATATCAAAACCTGAGATGAGATTAAGAGTCTGATGCTTAACCAACTGCGCCACCCAGACGCCGATTAGGCAAAGCGTTCTTAAACAAAAACCAAAATGTGTTAACTTGTAAAGAAAAAGGATTGACAAATTACACTGTGTTAAAGTTAAAAATTTCTCATATCAAAAGACACAACTAAAAGAGTAAAAGCTAAGGCACAATTTAAGGACAATGACACTGTTCATATTTTCAATAAAGTATAGCTAGACCATACAAACAATTTGAACAAGTGAATAAGAAAAAGAGAAAATATGATATGGACACGGGTGAAAGACAAAAGGGTTAACAGACTTGTGAGGAAAGGGAATATTACAAATACAATAATCTACCACCACCCACTCATCAGAATGGCAAAAATGAAAAAGAAAGCCAATGCCAAGTATGGTGGGGAAAAGGTGGAAAAGCCAGAATTCTACCTTGGTGGTAGGAGTATCTAGATCTACATGGGAAGGCCTCCTGGCTGTATCTACTAAAGCAGAATATATGAATCAAAAATTCCACATGGAGATAGAGATCCACCCAAAAATTGTGTTTACAATTGGGTATATTTTAAAACTTAAAAAAAATGTTTTTGTTTAGTTTTGAGAGACAGAGAGAGATGGACCACGAATGGAGGAGGGGCAGAGAGAGAGGGAGACACAGAATCCGAACCAGGCTCCAGGCTCTGAGCTGTCAGCCCAGAGTACGATGTGGGGCTCAAGCTCAGGAACCTTGAGATCATGACCTCAGTGGAAGCTGGTCACTTAACTGATTGAGCCACCCAAGCTTCCCACAATTAGATATATTTTAGAATATCCATAGTGGCCAAAGCATTGCAAATTTTCCAAATGCCCACTAGTAAAATAGACTAATTCCCAGAATGGAATGCTGTACATCAATCAAAATAAATGATTTATTACTGCATATGCCAATAGAGGTAGATATCCTGAACATAATATTGAACAAAATGACCAGACATGAAAGAGGAAATGAGTATAATTTCATTTATGTAAAGAAGATATCCCATGTCTGAAGTAATATTTGCCCACTACATGAGAATTGAGACCTAAAAACAAACAAAAATTTACAAACAGCAAAATGAAAATACAAACAACAAAATGGAAGCTAAAAAAGACTCATGGATCAAGGAGAGACAGAAAAACAAGAAAGACAGAGTGGCTAGAGAGGTAAGAGGCCAATTGAAGGGGCTGTTGTCAATAGAAACTGAAAGAACACTGTTTTAAGAAGGAGCTAATGATCTTGTACTGTAAAGGCTCCGGAGAGGCCAAGGAAAAGGAGACTGAGGAGAAACCAAACAGAAAACTTCCTCTTCTGCCTTATGGATAGTTAAGTGTGCATAATAGATCAGTCGGCAAACCCAAATGTGCATCCTCAAACACAAAACACAAGGTCATTCTGTGTATATTGGTATTTCATTCAATGCAAGTTGGCACCTTTCAGGGAAGTTAGACTCCATAAAACAACTTTGCTCTTACTTTTGTAACATTGATGTCTAAAACTAAGTGAACACCCATACAGATCTGATACAATGTCAGAAATTCTCATTTTCATCTTAAACAATTCTTACAAACCTAACTTTGGCAATCTTGTGGTTGCCATTTTAAATAAATAATTGTATTTTTAAAAAATGTGATGGGGGCCATCTTGCTCTCTCTCAGCCTTTCTTTGCAAGTAAATCGATACCCAACACACTCTTGCCAGTGATCACCCACTTCTTCCACAGGTCTTCCAAAATCCCCAGGTGCACACAACTACCTGAGCTGATTAAATTCGTTTTCTCACCAGGGCCGCTAAAGAGCTGCTCGCTCCAGGGCTGTGTGCTTCTCATGTGTTTCTTGTGACAAAAGAGCTCTTAGTCTCCCGAGCTGAATTTTATACTATTGAAATGTGGCCCTTTCACTAAAATCAACAACCCTACTTATTTTAATGTGACTATTTTATATCCAAGAAGCATTGTTAATATTTTAAGTGGTTGCAAAAATATTTGTTAGTGACTGAAAATAGACAACATTGGAATTTTGTCATTTGACTGACTTTAAGATATTTTGAAATGTAATTATTTGCAAAGTTGAAAGATTTGATATTCATTGGCACAAACTATTTTTATTTTTTATTAAACAAACATTTCATTAAATGTGGTGATAAATATTTATAAAGGCAATCTGTTTTCAAAAAATTTTTAATTTGTTTTTAGTAATGGTGCTTTGCTCTGTGTGGTTAAAAATACTGTAGTATTTTCTTCCACAAAAATTATTACTCATTACCCCTAAATGTTTTCTTTTTTGTCTTATTTAAAGACAAGATCTTATTTAAAAGATTTCTCCTTAAAATTAATATTCAAATACATTGAACATTGTGGGGAAATATTTTTCATTCTGTCATAAAATATATACTACATTTTTTATTTTTAAATGTGTGAATAATAAAAATAGTCTAAAATCTTCACTATAAGAAATGAATATGTTGCAAATAATGGTCAATATTAAATACATATTTTTTCATCACCCTATACACACCATTGTCTGGATAGGTAGTCTTTTACCAATTTCAATCAGGAAAAAGTAATATTCACTGCTATTTCCTTTCACTTGTCAAACCATTTTCTGAAAGTAGCTTGTTTCCACATCTTTCTGTTTTTGTTTTTAAATTTTTTTACATTTATTTACTTTTGAGAGACAGAATGAGACATAGCACAAGCAGAGGAGGGGCAGAGAGAGAAGGAGATACAGAATCTGAAGCAGGCTCCAGGCTCTGAGCAAAGGTTCAGCACAGATCCCGATGCGGGACTTGAACCCACGAACTGTGAGATCATGACCTGAGCTGAAATCAGAGGCTTATCCAACTTCATACATCTTTTTGGGTAAATTGAAGATTAAGTTCCAGAAAAAATAGAATAGGTGCCCAGAAAACCAATTATCAGTGCTCTAAAACCCTAAGCTTCCTTAACATGAATGGAGGAAGGAAGGAAGGAAGGAAGGAAGGAAGGAAGGAAGGAAGGAAGGAAGGAAGGAAGGAGGGAAGGGATATGTGAATAAATGACTTTTCAGTTATTATTTCCAAGGTCTTGTTTGAAAGAAACAACAGAACGAAAAAGAAAAATATTTAAAATGAGTTTCAAAGGGTATAACATGCAATTTGACCTGAAAAGTGTCTCAAGTTTCAGGCATGATTTGCATAGGAACCTAATCAGAGTTACTGAAATTTTACAACATTAGATTATGAGATATAGTACATAAATCACTCTTTTCTGTAATTAATATGAAATGAAACTATGCAGTTTCTATTCAAATACTTCAGGTTCCATTGGTTATACAGCTTTACTTATATAAGATGCTGATAATAATAATATTCTTTTTAATGTTAACACAACAATAATAAAGTATTCAGATGGAGGAACATTTCTGTGGTAGAGGGAGATGATGCATACAACATCTTTTTCTTTTTTAAAATGACTATTATACAAAAATTGTCTCCTGAGACACTTATTTATAGATCTGTGCACCTAGTTTTAGGAAATGCAATCTGTTTTTTATTGTGTGGATTTCAGAAGACACCAAGTTTATATCAGGGCTGCCAAAAAAGAATGAAAACAGAAACCTTCTGAAGCACAAATTTTCACCTAAGTTCACCTGCATAACAAATCAAATTTGGCCTGCAGTGCACTAATTTCTCAAAGTCTCCCTCCTCACACAGTAAGTATGCAGCAGCTCCATGCATTTCTACACACAGGTGCAGAAGGATGAGGGAATAGGGAGGCCATTGAATCACAGGCAGCAACAACAAAAAGCTCAGCTCTTTCTCCTTTCAGGTATACGAATTATAAGCTATTACATGTCATTGGAAATATCCTGTGGTGATTTGTTAGAGCCATCATGGCCTGTAACTACCAGAAAGTTTAATGTTTCAATTTCCTGTGGTTTAACACCACCTTAAAGTTGTCAGCTATCAAATGGTTCACCTGATTTGATGAGTTACTGTCTTTTAGAACCTTCATTGTGAGTTCCAATACTGGTCTTGGGCTTAAAGCCGATGTCTTTTTACATTTTCTCTGCTTTGAACATTATAGAAGCAACTGCTCTTGATAGTGAATAGTTAATATCTTTCTACCTATATTTCACTAGTAAGAAGGGTCACACTGTCCTGCTAGGGGTATACATCCATTAAAAAAACCCATGAAGCACAAATGTCTATTTGGGGTCCGATGATGACAAGCATGTGATAGCATTGTCCCAGAAGAGAATTTGAAAATGTGATTTCACATGTGAGCTCTGTGCACATTTAATAGAAAATCAAACATTTCATCTTGATGACTCTATGCTGCAGAATTTTCTGTCCACCTTAAACTATATAGTGCTAATGTGTGAACATGATATTTATAATGTAAGGTGTTTTGGGTAGACTGCACCTCCCATTAGAAAAAAGAGTTCAGTGCCCTCACTCAATAACCAGAGCCACTGTCAGTACTAGAGGGTTAACCAATATTAGCAATAAATGTTAATTTAAGTATATTTAAATATTAAACTACACATTTAAATTATATGATAATCAAATATTAAGTTAAATATTTAACTTAGCTCTAGTAATTTAGTATGTCCTTACTATATAGCAAACATTAAAGTTAAAAATATTATTTAATTTAATTTAATTCTTTCTACAATTCTATAGTGTAAGTTTGATTACAGTTAACATTTTATAGATGAAGAATATAAGTCTTAAGGAAATTAAGTAGTATTTTAAAATTTTTTTAAAGTTTATTTATGTTGAGAGAGAAAGAGACAGAGAGAGGGAGGAAGAGAGGCAGAGCGAGAGCAGTGGAGAGGCAGAGAGAGAGGGAAAGAGAGAATCCCAAGCTGGTTCTGCCTGTCAGCACAGAGCCTGATGCAGGGCTTCATCCCACGAGCCATGAGATCATGACCTGAGCTGAAATCAAGAGTCAGATGCTTAACCAACTGAGCCACCCAGATGCCCCTCAAGTAGTATTCCAGTAGTTGCATATCTGATAAATTATGGTTTCCAGGTTCCAGTTACACTAAACCACCCCTAGAACAGAGACTGTTTTCAGTACTTCCCAGAATACTCTATTAAGATCTAATTTTGTTTATCTATTCTATTAATGACCAGACAGATTTCCATGACACATATATTCAGGAAAACACTCCATGTGACTTAACTGTAAATGGTTTAAGGCTACTAATTTTTTAATGTTTATTTATTTATTTTGATAGCGAGAACTCGAGCAGGGGAAGAGCAGGGGAGAGAGAATCCAAAGCAGGCTCTGTACTGTCGGCACAGAGCCTGATGTGGGGCTCGAACTCAGGAACTGCAAGATTATGACCTGAGCTAAAAGCAAGAGACTGACGCTTAACTGACTGAACCACTCAGGCACCCCTTAATGCTATTATTATAATGGAATAAACCTCATTATCAGATAGAAACAATTTGAATTTAAACAGAATAATGTTATGAAGATGGTGTACCTGAACATTATCCTTAAGTTCCTTTCATTAACACTTACTAAGCACTTCCTATAGGCAAAATGATAAAAACTAAGCTTAAACACATAAACTGAGAATAAGGCATGAAATTAAGACACAAGTAGGTCACAACAGGAGAGGCTCCATTTAACCAACAAACATGAATTAATTACATTAACAATTACTAAGCCTTTACTTTGTGCCCGTAATATATTTAACCTATACTTTGTGCAAAGCAATTTGTAAACAAATGTTTAGTGTTAGAGACAGTATGGCAATAAATGACTGTGAAATCAGTTTGTTTAATATGGTCTATTACTTTATTAATATTACTCTATTCCAACAAGCATTCATTAGATATCTGTGGTATAGTCCAGAACTGTAAATGTAGCTTATGTTAAAAGCACACTCTAAGTCATATATTTTAATATGAAATTAATTTTATAAGGTAAATGAATGTCCCTTCCACAATTCTATGTAATGAAAATTTCACCAAAATGTAGAAACTGTGTGCCTATAATGACCTTATCTCTATGTTGTAATTTTACAGATTTTGAATTTGTTTTGCATGGTCAAAGCTAAAGGGAAATGAGAAATGGAAAAGATGTCTAAGCAGAAACAACTGAAAAATAGCATTTACTGTTAAACACACACCTCATCTTGAAGTTTATATCCTTGATGACATACAGGTCCACTCTCCTGGAGGGAAGGGAAGCCCAGAGAGTTGAGGCAGCCTCTTGATGCCACTTTTCCAATCAATGATTCACTCTAAGGAGGATGGGACTCTGAGAAGTTGAAGTCACTCTAAGTGGGGAGACTGAGGAACTTCACAGAGTTTTGAATAGTTGTCCAGGGCTGATGAGAGAACGGAAATTGGAATTCAAGGCCAGTCTAAGAGAAGAGTCCTGGATTACATGCAAAAATTTCACTTGGAATCTTCCAGTGATATACGTTAGATTGGATGAATGGAAAGGAGGCCAGGAATCACTATAATTGATGCCAGCTTCAGATCATATCAGTGTCAGTTCAGGATAACTGCAGCTGTTTAATTGACTCTCAAAACAACCATTTTTAAAGGAAAAAAACAATTAGAGTTTTAAATTGTCATGCAATATTTCATACATAATTTCTGGGTCATAGGAAAAAATAAGCAGGCAAACAACAAGAAAATCACTAAAAGCAAACTGAAAGGGAGGGAAAAAAAACCCAGAACCCAAAATATCATAGTAAAACTGCCAGAAACAAAAACAAAGGAAAATTATAAAGGCAGCCAGAAAATAAAAGAAGCCAGTAAAAAGGCTATTGCATTCAAAGACTCCCCAAAAGAAACAATAGAAACGGCATACAATGGAGTGACATCTTTGAAATGCCGACCTCAAATTCAATACCCTGTGAAAACATCATTCATAAATGAAGACAAAGTAAATTCTCAGAGAGACAAAAGCTGGGAGAAGTCAGCTGTGGAAGGCTCTGATTAAAGGCAATGCTGGAAGATTTTGCATTGGAACACAATGACAGAGAGCTGTGGGGATAGAGAAAGGATGAGGGATGATATGCTGAGCAGATAAGAAGGTGGATCAAAAAAATTAACAAGAAGTATTCACATCTTATAGAGCTGTATATATATATATATATATATTTATGCATACACTGTATTAAATATATACATATAAATGCAGTTGACCCTTGAACAACATAGATTTGAACTGCGTGAGTCCATGTGTATGTAGATATTCTTTCAATAAATACAGTTCAATACTGTAAATGTATTTTCTTGTTCTGATATTCATAACACTTTTTCTATGGCTTAATTTTTTGTAAGAATACAACATGTAATACATATAATATACAAAATATGTGTCAATTGACTGTTTATGTTACTGGTAAAGCTTCTGGTCAATAGTAAGCTACTAGTAAAGGAGTCAAATGTTATATGCAGATTTTCAACTGTACTTCTGTCAGCACCCCTAACCCCAACATTGTTCAAGGATCAACTGTATGGGTGTGTATATACAGACACACATTAATTAAAGTACATGCACACAAGAGAACAAAAAGTATGGGGAAATAATTGGAAATAAAGTGTTCTAAGAATTCTAATATACTTGCATTGTCTGCAATGTGGAAACATTTTAATTTTATTTTACTTTGAATGAGTCAAGGTTGTATCTTATAAATTTTAGATAAATTATAATTAAGTAAAAATAAAACAATTCATAACTAACAAGTTATCAGAAAGGAAAATGGAAAAAAAAAATAGTACCTCTGAAAGAATGGAAGAAAGGAGGGGGAAAAATCCTAAAATGTGTAATAAAATAGTATATTTTTAAAAAAGCGTATCAGTAGAGTATTTAAAAATGAGTTAAACTACCAACTAAAATTAAAAGTTGTCATAGTGGATTTAAAAAGAAAATATTTGGGGCTCCTGGGTGGCTCAGTCACTTGAGTGCCTGACTACAGCTCAGATCACCATCTCCCGGTCCTTGGGTTCAAGCCAAATATTGGGCTGTGTGTTGACAGCTCAGAGCCTGGAGTCTGCTTTGTACTCTGTTTCACCCTCTTTCTCTGTCCTTCTCCTGCTCATGCTCTGACTCTCTCTCTCAAAAATAAATAAACAGGGGCACCTGGGTGGGTTAGTCGGTTGAGCGTCCGACTTTCGCTTAGGTCATGATCTCGCGGTTCGTGGGTTCGAGCCCCGCGTCGGGCTCTGTTGCTGACTGCCAGCTCAGAGCCTGGAGCCTGTTTCAGTCTGTGACTCCCTCTCTCTCTGACCCTCCCCTGCTCGCGCTGTCTCTCTCTCTCTCTCTCCTAGAAATAAATAAAACGTTAAAAAATAAATAAATAAATAAATAAACATTTAAAAAAAAGAAAATATTTTATGTTGCCTATAACCATTACAACTTCCATATAGATCTAAAATATGTTAAATAAGGTGTAAGAAAACATATACAATGAAAATACTAATCAAAATAGGTCATGCTTAGGTATATATAAAAGCATTTTTTGTTGGCATATGGCAAGCATTCAGTAAATAATAACAGGTGAATTTATTATATCTCATGTTCAACCTTGAGGCTTTATTATCTGGATTTTTTTTTCTTTACTCTTTACAGTGTTTATTCTCTCCATCCCCCATATTGTTTATTACAGAATTTTCTCATTCCAGAATTATCTAACATTCATGTTATCGTGGACATATATTTTTTAAATATGTGCAGTAATAATGCTGCATAACAAATCCCAAATCTCAATGGCATACAGCTACAAGCCTTTATAATTCTCACTTATGGTTACATATTTGGTTTAGGCGTGCTTCATAAGTCACTCACTCTGGGATTCGCAGCACCTTGGGTTATATTCTTTATAAGGTAGATGGTAGAAAGATAAGAGCTAAGAAAGCACAGAATTAAAGCTACAAAAGCATATTTTAACCAGAAATTCATGTCATATCTCTGAACATCCTATAATTGGCCACAGTAATCCTCTGGCCAGGCACTCAGCAGTGTGATGTGGCTTTAAGATTTGCATTCTCTCTGGGAAGCACTTTAAAGTCATAGGTAAATGTTGTAGAATTTTATTACAAAAAGGAGGTGAAGACTTGGGCAATAATTTAATCTATCACTCCAGGCAAACTCACATTATTATTGGATTCATTGTCACTTTCTTAAGGAATCATACCCAAGATTCCACTGTCTAGATACTACATTGCGCTATATTCAAGAAGAATAACATTTTATCATCTACTAAAACCATGCACCATTTTATCACAGCTGGTTTATTGTCTTTCTTGCCCATTAATATATGCTTGTTCAAGACAAGCTCTGAACATATGCATAAATTGCATGTAATTTATGTAAATTTGTATAAATTACATATTTTTAAATTTTAGTTGAATATAAGATTCATAATAAGTGTTCATTAAATATTTGTGGAAGGAATGCATAGAAGAATCCTGTGCTATCTCAATATGCTTTTTGTCTAGATGGATGGCTCTAGAAACCCATATACTCTTCTATATCATTTTTCCTTCCTTAACTTACAGAAATATCTATATAAAATGCCAGCCAGATTTGACTTCCTAGATTTCAAATAAAACACCAAAGGTCTGAACAGATTATCCGAACACATAATATAATAAATATAATATCCAAAATTAGAGAGAGAGTGATTTTCTTAAAGTGCACTATCTCATTATACTTTTCACAGTTTATGGGGCATCTGGAGAAAATTACAGTGTACTCTACTGCAGATATAATTTCCCTCAATTTCAAAAAAAAATCTAAAAGTGCTCATCAGAAAACTAACAATATAGAATAATAAAATTGACAAGTCCACTATTAAATTTTTTTTTAATTCAAATATTTGTGATTTAGTGGAATGCCCTAGTACATCTATACACTCAGGGTTTTGTTGTTTATTAATTGATTAAAAGAAGGGATGAAATTGTTGGAACATAAAATTTTACCACGGTATTCTGCTGTTTTACTTTTTTTTTTTTAATTTAAAACATTTTGTTTATCTTTTAGGGGCGCTTGGGTGGCTCTGTCTGTTAGGTGTGTGACTTTGGCTCAGGTCATGATCCCACAGTATGTGGGTTTGAGCCCTGCCCTCATCAGCCTCTGTGCCGACAGCTCTGAGGAATCTGGAGCCTGCTTCGGATTCTGTGTCTCTTCTCTCTCTGCCCCTCCCCTGCTTGTGTTTTGTCTCTCTGTGTCTCTCAAAAATAAATAAATGTAAAAGTCTTTAAAAATATTTTGTTTATCTTTCGTTCTTCTTTTGTCCTTATGATTTGATGCAGCGTTACCTAGAAGACTATATATAATTGATTATTCCTACACGGATCTATACAGTTTAGTATATGTGCTGCCCAGGCGAGCATTATACACTTTAAAAAGTGACAATTCGGGGCGCCTGGGTGGCTTAGCCGGTTAGCGTCCGACTTTCGCTTAGGTCATGATCTCGCGGTTCGTGGGTTCGAGCCCCGCGTCGGGCTCTGTGCTGACTGCCAGCTCAGAGCCTGGAGCCTGTTTCAGTCTGTGACTCCCTCTCTCTCTGACCCTCCCCTGCTCACGCTCTCTCTCTCTCTCTCCTAGAAATAAATAAAACATTAAAAAAATTTTTTTTAAAGTGACAATTCTTTTGGCGCCTGGGTTGCTTGTGCTGTAGAGCATGGGGAACTTCTGCTTAGGTCAGGATCTCAAGGTTAGTGAGCTTGAATCCGGCTTCTTTCTCCCTATAGCCAATATAGTCAATAGTCAAATTACCTTTCTGTGATTTATTTTTTTATATTTGAATTTAAAGGTTGCCTTGAGGGGTGCCTGGGTGGCTCAGTCGGTTGGGCTTCTGACTTTGGCTCAGGTCATCATCTTGCAGTTTCTGGGTTTGAGCCTGGTACTGGGCTCTATGCTGACAGCACAGAGCCTGGAGGCTGCTCAGATCCTGTGTCTCATTCTTTCTCTGCCCCTCCCTGATCATGCTGTCTCTCTCTCTCTTTCAAAAATAATGAACATTAAAAAAAAATTAAAGGTTGTCTTGAAAACGTGGTGAATACAGATAAATGAGATGTCATATTACCTATAGGTTTTTATAGAACCCTCAGTTTATATTTTTATACTTCTGAGATTAGTTATTAATATCTCATGCTATCTAATTGGGCTATCTCTTACACTCCTAGCTTCATGAGGACAAGGACCAGGAACACTTGGTGCAAGACTATATCCTCAATGATGAGCACTGAAACAGGTAGTGTCTGACTCTTTGTTTCGGCTCAGGTTATGATCCTACAGCTCTTGGGTTCGAGCCCTGCTTTGGGCTCTGTGATGGCAGTGCAGAGCCTGCTTGAGATTCTCTCTCTCTCCACCTCTCTCTGCCCCTCTCCTTCTCAAAATAAATAAATAAACTTAAAAAAAAACTAATCAAAAATGGTTGCTTGAGTTGCTCAGTCAGTTGAACCTCTGACTTCTGCTCAGGTCATGATCTCACAGTTCCTGGGTTCAAGCCCTGAATGGAGCTCTGTGCTAACAGTTCAGAGGCTGGAGCCTGCTTTAGATTCTGGGTCTCCTTCTCTCTCTGCCCCTCCCCTGCTCATGCTCTTTCTCTGTTTCTTGAAAATGGATAAACATCAAAAAATTAAAAAATACTAACAAAAAATAAAAATCCTGATACTGCATATTCAATACTCTTATGTGTAAAATGAATTTTTAAAATTTGGGAAATCAGTTTAGTAAAAAACTGTTACATTTATAATTTCCTTAAATATTTTCATTTTATAAAAATATGTTTCTATCTTTTAAGGTTTTTACTGCATGCATTTTTTTTTTTTTTGCAGCTGCCAATGATGTGTCACGTCATTTTTCAGTACAGTGGTGGTGAGATCCCTGGCTGACCAATCAGAATAGTCCTGAACTTGACACTGTAATCACAGAAAACAGACCAGAACAAAAGCAGAAAGATATTTTTAAAATATATAGCCAGCAAAAGCTGAGCCTCCATAATTTATAAATATCTCTAAATATCTCCTAGAATTGATTAGAAAAATAAAAACTAACAAAAAATGGGAAAGAAATTTTTTAAAAATTTATATATATAGAAGCCTGAATTTCTAATAAACACATAATTTCATTAGCAATCAGCATAATGTCACCTTAAAAATGAGGTATTATTTCACATCAGATATCCCAAAACTTAAAAGTCAGCCAAAATAAAATTTTCATGATACTGTAGTAATGTGAACTGTCATATGATGCTGATGGAAGCATAAATATGTATAATTTTAGAGGCCTATCATCAACATTTAGTAAAGTTGAGTTGTGCATATTTTTGATACCGCAAATCCATAGCTATGTATATAACCAGAGATTTCTATAAACAAAATGTCCATTGTATCAATATCTATAATAATCAAAGGTGGAAGCAACTTTAAATGTCTCACATACAGCATTGAACAGTAGGTTGATTTTTTATAACAAAGTTAGTATAAAGCCATTAAAAAGAGTGAACAGAAGCTCTTTGTATGAACAAAGATACAGAAAACACAGTAATGAGCCACAGCACTTTGACACATGCTGATACTATTCATAGTAAGTTTGAAACATTGTCTGTGGATGAATTGGTATGAATTAGCCTTATTGAAATACTCATGAAATCCATAGATATGAAACAGAATAGTTCTGTCCTAGAGCTTGGAAAGGTGAAAGGCATTGGGATGAAAAGAGGAGCTTAAACTCACGACACTCTTGTTTTCCACCATCAGTAGCAAGTATGGCGAGGGCTGCAACTCAATAAACTTACTTCATGTACATCAGATGGTTCCTACCCTTTCCATAGTTTGAACAGCTTATTAAAATATAAGAAAAATGTGGAATGCACATATGGATTATCTGTGGCAGGGAAAGACCAGTAAGGAGGACAAGATCTAATTTAGACAGTATAATTCTATGAGGCACCTGGGTGGCTCAGTTGGTTAAGCGACTTTTGATTTTGGCTCAGGTCATGATCTCATGGTTTGTGAGACTGAGTCTCATGTTAGGCTCTGCGTTAACAGGGTGGAGCCTTATTGAGACTGTCTCTTTCTCTCTCTCTCTCTCTCTCAAAATAAATAAATTACTTAAAAAATAAAAGTTCCATTCTAAACAGATTGATTAAATGAGAGAAATGGATGAAAAATAGATTAATTCATTCTCTTTGGACACTGTTGAAAAAGATAATATAATACCATCACACCCACAATCACCACCACCACTGGCAACAACAACCATTTTTTCAATAATTTTTATGATAAAAGCTACAAGAAAAATGCATCATTAAGCAGAAATCCTCCAACTAAAGGAGGTCTCTGCACTAGGCAGCCGTGGTGAATGTCTGAGGATTTTTATCTTCCCTTTGTACTTGCTACTGCTTCTATTTCTCCAGAGGTGTGTGTCTTTCTCTGTGCGTTTTGTCATTTTTGCATCCTCTCTCTTTTTCTCTCTTCATCTTTCTCCCTCTTCCTCTCTGAATGGATCTCTCTCCCCACTCCTCTCCCCCCACCTCTCCCCCAAACCTTCTATATCCTTTATCCTCTATCAACTAAACTTTTATTTCTCTAATAGGCAATTAATAATTTGTATATAAAACTTACCAACTTCTGTCCTCAAGAATTTAAAACTTAACTAGTTCATTTCTTTTATTTTCATTATAAAAATAATTTTCTAATCAGTCCTACTACACATAGCATTAAAATTCTATGTATTTGTGGTCAATAATATGATAGCAGATTTTCATTTTTACCAGTAAGGATTTGGAAATGTTATATTAATTTTGTTTGCATTTGCACAGTATAAAATAAACAGATGTTTTCTTCAAACCTCTCCAGTCGGTGATTAACAAAAATGGTCCTCTGATGTTCTTTTCCAGAGTATTTTGAGATATGCACTCTTATAATCAAGTCTCTTATAGGTTTTCTTTAAAAAAGAATTCAAACATAACCCAAAATCATTTTAGGGTATATGAATCAGAATCCCTGAAGAGTGCATTTCCTTTTCCTACATTTTAAAGCAGCATCCACAAAGATCCCTGTGCACACTGAAGTATGAGACAATTGTCTTAAGTCTTGAATTTAAATGTTTATAATATCCTGTTTATTCTTTCAAAGTTATATTCACAAACTTTTATTGATTATCTTCCTTGCCACTCTGCCACATTCACTGAGGTATTCACATAATTTGCTATTACTAGAACTATAAATGCAATTTCCTCAACATTTTGAAGAGATAATATTTTCAAGACTATTGCTATTTCCTGGGCTTTCTCAATTTTCATAATATTCTTATTATACTAAAGTGGCAAGAATTCAAATAGCTTTTCAGATGTGGCTTCAACTACTTGTCACCTATGTGGCTTTGAGTAAATTTTCAATAAAGTAGATTTACTGTTTTCATTTTTTAAAATCTATCATCAAATTAACTTGATTATATTTTTTAAAGAAAATAAAGACAGTGGCCTCAAAGTGGAAATATACAACATATAGATGCAATCCTAAGTTAGACTATCAGTATCATAGCAGAGAAGTTGCAATATTCAGAAAATTATTGCTTAAAATAGCCTGTGGAAAGAATAAGGGAAATCACAGAATGATAGGACACATAAACTATATTGGCCTCTGTGTATATGTGGTGTATGTATGCAAACACACATGTTTTAATTATTTGTACACTTTTCTTGAAGATATGGAAGGTTATAAACAAACATCATCACAATAACCAGTAGAACTGACAAAGATCATCCCCATTAAAAACTTACTTAAAAAATAAAAATATAAAATTTTTTAGGCATTAAAATATTCAATTTTCCAATATTGACAATAAATATGTTAAATTTCTGTGAATTTTAATGTTTTGCTGCTTGGCATCTTCTCTCTAGTCAATAAAGTAATTTTCTTTTTCCTTTCTTTACCAAGAATATGATATAAATGATACCAAATTATATTTCATATTTGAATGCCCAAAGAAATAATTTAATTTTGTGTCCCTGTGGCAGGTTGAACAAATTTTGCTTTGATGACATCTCCTTGGCTAAAAGTTAGAGTTCTCTTGTTAGATCTTGGCAATAAGCCTTTTTCTTATTTAACCACAAACTGTTTCCAGCCCTTCTCATCTACTCCTAATTAAATGTATCCACATCAATGCCAGAAAACAGGAATAGCTTCTGCTGGTGAACCACTATTAGGAAGAGCCGTGAAAGTGAGAAAACACAGTAGGCTAGTATAATAGGCTGAATTTCTATTTTATTTTATTAATTTGGGAGAGAGAGCTCATGAGTGGGGAGAGGGGCAATGGGAGAGAGAGAGAGAGGCAGAGAGAGAGAGACACACACACACACACACACAGAGAGAGAGAGAGAGAGAGAGAGAATCTTAAGCAGGCTCCATTTTCAGCCTGGAGCCCGATAGAGGGCTCAGTTCTACCTGGGATCATGATCTGAGCCAAAATCAAGAGTTGGGTATGCTCAACCAACTGAGCCACTGAGCCTTCCTAATAGGCTGAATTTCTAAATTGCCCACTCAAAGGTGTCCCATCATAATCTCCAGAACCTATGAATGATGAGATATCACCCCCCTAATTGTGTTATTATGCTATATGATGCAGTTGACCATAAATAAAAAGGATTATCCTGGGTGTGTCCATTGCAACTGTCCAAACCCTTAAAAACAGTGAACTTTCTCCTTCTGGTGGCAGAAGACAGTGTCTAGGTGATTTGGAGAACACAAAAATTCAAGGTACCATTACCAGTTTTGAAGATGAATAGGGTCATGATTCAAAGAATATAGGTGGTCTCTTAAGGGTGAGAATGACCATTAATGATTTCCAAAGAGTAAATGAGGGGCTCAGTCCTAAATCTCATGGAATCATATTTTGTCAACTTCCTTAATGAGTTGGGAAGGGGATTCTTCCTCACAGTCTCCAGAAAGAACATGACTTATCTAACATTGATTTTAGCCTTGGAAGACCCAAAGCTGAGTATCCAGTCAGACCTACTCAGGCTTCTGAACAATAAAATTGTGAGAAATAAATGGATGGGTTTTAAGCAGCTAAGTGTATGGCAATCTGTTATGTAGCCTTAGAAAACAGTATGGTCCAATCCATGGAAGGAATCATTCCATAAAGCATGCACGGATGAAGAAAGAGAGAGGAGTGCTGAGTTCCAAATGTGCACAGTTTGTTTAATAGTGGATATAAGATCAAAGCAGTGCCCTGGGGCAACTATCAATATTGATGTGGGTCATTAAATATTGGCCTATAGGTTATTTGGTCTTAATTTAGACACTATTCCCATTGCTAGAATACCAGAATCTAGATCACACTTTGCCTATTTTTGAGAAACCAACATGAATCTTGAGATAAAAAGGGATCCTGGTCCGTGAATGCCTGGACAGAAGCAGGAAAAATGAGGAGCCTGCACCAAATGAATAATCTATCATGATCGTATTCCTCTTGGCGACATAGGATACCGCTACTTCTATAAGCAGAAAACAGAGACCAAGTCGAACAATCTCTACTTCAATAATAAATATCAAGCCATAAATTAGGAAGTAAACAATTGCATTCAAAGAAAAGCTATAATTTTCCCTTCAATATCCAACAAACCTAAGATTAAAGAAAAGTTCAATTGTGTTACTTTCTTGAATAAACAATAACCTTAAAAACATACTAGAAAATATAAGACTGCAACAGGTTATAAGAAAGACAACTAGTTAAACACAGTCAAAATGATTGCTGGGTTCAAAAATTAAAAAAAAAACAACAAGATAAACAAATAAGACCTACTGGCATGTAGGCTGACTGACAATATTTTCAGAAATAAGCTTAAGAACGAATAATGTTACATATAGCCAAATTATGCTGCAATTAAAAGAGTAACAACAGCATGAGAGCAGCAGATGGAGAGAATTCACATGAAGAGAGGTAGAAAGGAAAGGGGTGAAGTGAGGTGTGATTACTTTAATGGGAGTCTTCATGGGTGCAGTCCTGGAGACTGTATAATGAAATGTTCATAACTGAATGTTAAACAGTCACCTAGAGTATCTTCTCCCAGCATATATCTGAAAAATGCCTCACTTGGCATGGACAAGGTTAACCGACAGCCAGTACCACTCTCTTGATATACATTAATTCTCTAAACCTGGAAAAGTCTCAAGGTGAAGTTTCTTTGAAATTTCACAGTCAAGATGAGGATTCCATTAAATCATGTCACTTCCCAGTTAGACTTGAAAAATGTCTCTGCTTCTATGTAATTGTTTCACCCATTATTCTTCACATGATAGATATTTGGTCAATGCACAATGTGCTAAAAGACATTAGCACCTTTCTCTTGCCTTTGACAGGAGTCTTCATGCTGGGACACTTCTGCCATGGCATCCCATCCAAATGATGTCTTCTCTATGATGAATAATGTGTGCTTGACATGAAACTATATTTTCTAAAATTGATTTTAAGCATAGGTCTAGTAGAAAACTTTGGGGTACAATTTTGCATTATTTCCTAGTGTTAACTATGATGTGATGCAGTTGACTTCATTTCCATTCATCTCAACCATTAGACTTATGTTATATATCTCTTAATCCCTTTGTTGTGCTTTAGTCAGCAGTTAACTGAAGAGCTCATAGTAGATAATAATATCCTGTCTACCACTTTTATGGTAATGAGCTGAACATCTCATGTAAAAAGGATAACTATAATATGTGAATAAAAATATGGCAGGTAAAGAGAGAGATATAAGGATTCAAATTTACCAAATATAAATCTCTGAAAAAATTATTACAGGATGTACCCCAGCAAAATAAAACAAAACGTGAAAACTGATCCAGGATGAATCATGAGGTAAAAGAAATGGTACTGAACAGACAGACCAGAAAGCCAACAGTGCTAAAATGATTGATGTTAAATATTATCAGAAAATAATACCCTAAAAACTTCCCAGCCAAGAAGAAAGGGTACTGATAAACCTTCCATGGATTATTATTTTGCTCAATTAAAAGATGTAGATGTTGATTCGCTTTCAATTTGACTTGTAAATTTTTATATATATCTTATAAACAAATGAATCTATAGAATTTACACCCATTTTAGTTTTTCTAGATGTTTACAATTATAAATAAAATTTTGATGTTTTCCAGAATGATTTAACTTAGGTTATTTATATAAGATACATTTTTAAAAATATGTGTGTTAGGTGAGAGAATATGTGTATATTACATGATTTATGTATGTGGAGGGATTTTGAAGGAACAGTTGGTTGCCTGTAACCAAATGTTATTGTGAGTATAGTCATATATTGACCTTTTTGTCCACTCCGTCTTTCTCCATTACCTTTTTTAAAATAAAGAGAAAATTATGTTCCAAAATCATTTTCCAAAACATAAGAATAGTCTCCATTGTGTGTTTGATTAAGAGAGTGGGAAATAAATTTGAGAGTTTGTTAACATAAAACATTGAAAAACTTTTTTTTAAGAAAAGCTACTATATAATGAAAGACATTTTTCAAGTTGAAATATTAGAGTCTGATCAAAAACATTGATGATAATTTTGAAGACAAAATTAATGAACCTGACTATATAAAAAGCTAATATAAAGAAAAGTCCAAATGTGAGTTATGAGTAAATCATTTTCTTTAAAGCAGGAAGACATGTAGCAAGTAAATTTATAAGAAAGATCCTCAATTCCTCCACAATCAGAGAAGTGTAAATGAAGACAAAAGCAAACATTTTTCTATAGGATCAACAAACATTATAAAGTTGGATAGCATCAAGACATTTATGATAAACAGCCACCCTGAGGTCATGACTTGAGCCAAAGTCAGATGCCTAACCAACTGAGCCACTCAGGTGCCCCTCTACTGATTTCTAAATCAGTATAAACAGTATAAACCAATTCTTCAAAAAATACCTATTAGATCACATTGCCTATGATAAAATGAATTATATAACATTGCATATTTCTTTTGCTTCTTTACTTACATCACAAACAAGTTTTGCAGAGTGATAACTGATTTGACTCAATAACCATGTAGTAAATGCTTAGAGAATAGGAGATGCTTATTTAAGGAGAAATGAAAAAGGAAAAGAAAAACAGAAGTAGATTTGATTGACAAATTCAAACTCTGTTGAAGAACGATTTTCTTTAGAAGAAAATTAAGTTCAGGGGTTTATAGCTTCACTTGAGGCAATAGAACTTAAATTTAGACTACTAAATCTCCATCAACTTGGAGAAAAATATTTATAAACCTTGGTTAGGTCAAGAAGTAGCCTATGAATCTCTCAGGAGCCAAAGAAAATTTAAAGTTAGTTAAAGATAACATTTGAGTTGCACATACAGTTATTAGAGAAAATAAACCATATGCCTGAATATATAAAGTTTTCAAGCATATTCCCAGTTAGTTTATATAATAACATTTGAAAAGAAAACAGAAAGGAAAAAAGGGGGCAAAATTTAGCCAAATTAGCTTTCACCAGTTCAAAGAATCTAGGCACTTTGTAATGTAAGTAAAATAATTAAATTAGCATGTTTGAAAGACTCACCTTCTGACATTTTAAGGTTGACTTTGAGCTTGTTTAAACTTTCTAAGTCACTAAAAATATAATTTCTTGTAAGATATTTATTTATAAAAAGCCAAATTGTTATGGGATTCCTTCATTTGAAGTCAAGCAAAATACATAGCCAGCATACAAATGTGGGTCTCTCTTCGTCCTACAATAAAAGTCAACCACAACTTTACTAAAACATTATTTTCCTGTTTTAGAGGGGAAATTTTAGTTCCTGTTCCTTGTGTGAATATATTCTGGAAATAAAATTAGTTCTTTGAGATTGACCATAGTTTATTTATTTTCTTATCTTTAATATAAAAAAGTTATTAGACTGATAAGCTTACTTGACTGCAAAAGCATGTGTCTGAGAGAGAGAGAGACAGAGACAGAGAGAAGGATAACTTTGTTTAAGCAAAGAACTGAACCTCTCAACATAGTTTTAGAGCATTTTAGCAAGAAGACCATTTCCATCATTTCTCTTCCTACCTGACAGCTTTATTTATAAATTGGGTAAAGTTCAGTTTATCCTTTTCCAGTCTGTTGCTTTGATTAGTCTCTGTAATCTCACCTTGATTTCTGATTCTGGTTCTGGAACTTTCAGATCACTTTCAGAATCAGCCTGTTTGATGTTGTCTGTTCCTAGCCAAACTGTCTTGCCACTTTTGTTTGACCTCTGTTAGTCTTTTTGGGGGTGGATTTTGATGCTAAAGTTGCTTTCATGTAACTTAGAGGAGTCATATCCACTAGTTTATCCTTTTCATTTTTATTTTGAATCATAGTCATGGTCATTTGGCACACCCTGCTGATATAGCTTGATCACCCTATCGTTTATTCCTTTATTCCCTTTTTTAAACTGAATCTTGATTTTCTACAAAGCTTTCATCACATATGTCCTTTTACTTGTTCCAGAATCATTCAATAGAACCAAGGCAGATAGATATTATGTATATATTTTATATACACATATAGATATATATGTATATATGGAAGAGAGAGATGCACACACATATGTAGGTACAATATATGTAATAATAATGACAAATGCATTATACATTACAATTTAAATTTCTTAAATTGTGGGGCTGATCTTTATTATTATTTTATTGTTGGTGCAATAATCTCCCATAGAAGATGAGTAGTTTTTATGTTTTAAAATAATGGTTTTAGGAATGAAAAAGTACTATAATTCTGTTTCTGCTGATATCTATGTATTTAAGTAGTCTAACTCCTGTCATTAGTTTCTGTGTCATCAATTCTTATTTTTTTTAGGTTTTCACTTTGAAATAAACACAGAGGTCCAAAAAGGAACAGAAGGATTACAAATAATTTCCATTTAATCCTTCAGTTAATTTCTTCAAAATTTAACATGTTTGTTACCAATTATCAACACTTAAATTAATATAATGATAATAATAATAACTAATCTCCTGATATTATTCCAATTAATTTAGTTGATCAACTAACTCCCTTTTTTTCTGGTTCAGGATCTGATCCATGATCAAATAAAGCATTTAGTTTTGTGTCTTCTTAGTGTCTTTCAACATAGTTCCTCATGGTTTCTTTACTTTTCAAGACCTTAAAACTTTCGAAGAGTATTTTGTAAACTGTTCTTTAATGAAGGTTTATGTTGTGTTTTCTCCTTATCAGGTTATAAAATTTTTAGTAAGGACACAACAGAAGTAACAGTGTGACTTTGTTGGTACATCACTTTAGCAGTTAGGTGATGTTGTTGCTGGTCATGTTGACTTCGTATGCTTAATTAAGTTGATGTCTGACAGATTTTTCAACTGCAGTTATGGTTTTTCCTTTATAATTAGTAAATATCATATAGCAAGAAACTTTGGGAATCTACAAACAGGCTATTTTTTGTCATACTTATGCTAACTAATTTGGCAACCATTGATCTGAAGTTGTTTTTCTTTTCCCTTTTAATACAAAAATAGTAACTTTTCTTTCTTCATTGGACCACTTGCGATAATTAACTTTTACTTTTATTTTTCTTGAATATGTTGGGATCTTTAATCCATATTTTATAATAAATGATAAGTTCAATAGATTAAAGCAATATGTCTCAGATCAATGGCATGAAGGATATAGCTTTTGGGTTTAGAGAGCTGCAAAGTGCATGGCTTCTAGGGACATTTTGTGAACCTGTTCAAAACAGACAATGAGAGTCTTGATGAGAATGAAAATGAATATTGGTACCCGTGTGATATAAAAGAAAAAAACATAATAGCTTACTATATTTTTCACCTGCCTAGTGGAACATTAACAAAACTGAATTACTCTATAAAGAGAATAATGATTTGGAAGTGTTCAGTAGTTTTTATCATAAAAAACTTTTTTCCTAAGAATAAATATAAAAATTTAACATATGAAAAGGTGCCAAATTTTACGTATATTCCAGCAATATTAGTAAAGGGTAAGGTTTTTAAATTTATTTGAAATCTTAAGATCTAGATTTATGCTTTAGGGCTATGATCACACATTAAAGACGGGTGCCAAGATAATTTAAACTTAGCAGAACAGCTGAAAATTATCCAATATCTGAATGCCCTAAGTGATAATGATATCCTTATAGAGAGCAAGTCTAATTGCAAATTTTAACATTCCTCATAGTCATGAAAAGGCATAGCAACATACAATTCAATCACTTTAATTACTATCAATTTTTTCATTCATTTTCCATCTTATTGAAAGCAACTGAGAAAGTTAAGCTGCCCTTGGCTTCTTTATGATCAATGGAAATCTGATCCATGTTTTACTTTTTTACTCAAGATTTGAGGAAATTAAATGGAGTCATTTCCTGAACTACTCAAGTCTAGAAGAATGAAGGAGGATACATCTCAGGCAGTGCATAGGTAACATACGGCTATTACAAACTATTTATATTTTTGTTTTGAAACCAAAAGGAACTCCAAGCATCTCAATTCAGGTCAATGGTTTGAAGCGATAGCATAGACAAACATGAGGGACATACTTTTGGATAAACTGTGTACCATTGCATAGTTTAACACTCAAGCAGTAGAGTACCTGCTTTCCCTACACAGAGAAGTATTTCTTGGTTATACTCCTGATTTTGGACTTTCTCCATGAAGGGGCAGATCTTAATACTTAGTGTTGTGAAATTAATATGAAAATGTCATAGAAAAATGACTGCAAAAAAGATCACATGTGGACCAGAATTAAGATAGATTAGAGTAAGATCATTCACACTGGAGAGAATTCACAGGAATTAGGATGGAAAATCACCCATGTTACTTTAAATATAATATGACATTTTAAAATAAGTAATTTCATGGTTATTTCCTTAAAATAATTTTCTATAATTCTGTAACATTTTGAATAGTGTACTCCTGAAAACTCGTGTCCATCCAGAACCTCAGAATTACCTTCTTTGGAAATGAATTCTTTGCAGATCTAACTAGTTAAGGAACTTGAGATAAAATCAGACTACACTTAGAATGGACCCTAAATCCAATGATTGGTGTTCTTATAAGAAGAGAAAAATACACAAAGAGACAGTTTGAAGATGTAGACAATTTGAAGATGGTGGCAAACATTGAAGCTATGCTGCCATAGGCCAAGGAATACCTGGGATCCTTAGAAGCCAGGAGAGGCAAAAATTCCTTCCTAAAACCCTCAGAGAGAGCAGGTCACTGCTGATATCTTGATTTTGTATTTTAAGCCTCCAGAACTATGAGAGAACAAATTCTTTTTGTTTTAAACCACCCAGATTCTGATATTTTGTTTCAGTAGCCCTAAGACATGGATACAGATTTTGGTACTGAGACTGAGGTTCAGCTAAAACAAATGCCTAAAAATGTTGAAATAAGGCAGGAATTGAGCAATGGGTAGAGGTTAGAGGAACGTTAAGGCACTCATAGAATGAGCCTAGATTTCCTTGAAGAACCGGTTGGTAGAAATATGTATGCACAATGTAATATTGGTGAGGGCTCATGTGTTGCAAGAAGCTTGGTAGAGAATGCTTCTATTATCTTAGAACATATATATATATGAGGAGTGTGTTGGTAAAAAAAATTCTTGTGAGGTCAAAAGAAAATACAATACATGCTGTGGGAGCCAGAGGAAAGCAGGTCCTTCTTGTAAAATGGCAGAAAACTTGGCTATTTTGGATTCTATCATGGGTGGAAAGCAGAACTTGTAAGCAATAGACTGGGATATGTAGCTAAGGAGATTTCCAATCAAAATGTGAAAGATATGGCTCGATTTCTCCTTTGTGGTCACAGATGGACTTGGAAACCCAGATGAGAGTTTTAATAATTTCAGTGTAAATTCCCATAATGGTGTATAACAGCCAAGTCTCCGGTGGCAATGAAGACCATAATATATCTATCATTTAAGAAGTAAAAAGCAAATTGTTTGTATTTATTTTTAGGTCTCCTTTGATACAAGATGAATGCCAAGTTAGGCAAATGATCTGTTGAACAAAATCATTCTGAGAATCATTTCATTTTACTTTGTCACAAAAAGATTTTGTTAGCTTGAATTTTATACATGATTGACATACCTTCAGCATGAACTGTCAAGATTTCTATTTTTTTTCCCCTCCAACATGCTATATATTTACCAGGCTGAAGAAATCATTTGAGGAATAGCTATCCATATGAAAAAATGTAAATTGAACTACATGTATAGAATGTATGGCATACTGAATACACTAAAGAATATAATGCTACAATTTCTTAACTTTCTCAGTTATTATTTATTGACAGAAGAAATTGTGTGTGTAAGAGAATATAGAAAAGTAGAGGCAGTATTTGTCAAAATCAAGTAATATAGGAGAAAATTATTTTACATATTCTGTTTGGATTGACTTATTTATTGTACTTTCTGTTTAAATTGAACAGTCATAGCAGAACTATAATTTCAAAACATATCCAATTATTTCTGCAGTAAAATGTCATTTAGATTTATTAAATTATTTGCTCACATTAATATATCTCAAACATCTTTCTTTCACCTTTAGTTTAGAATAATTTAGTCACCTTTAGATTTCCTGTTAGAACAATCTTTAATTTACTCTCTTTGAACATATTATTCTACTGATCTCTGCCATTTGTTGTTTTGGATTGGAAATCTGCACTTGTCATTCTATCATAGATAAGTTGTATATATATGCTTTGTAGTTTAGTATTTTTTCTATTGTTTTTGATAGTTTTATTATAGGATTTTCCATTATTTAAGTTAGTTCATTTATTTTTTTAAAGTTTATTTATTTATTTTGATAGAGAAAGAAAGAGAGAGAGAGAGAGAGAGAAAGCATGCACAAGTGGGGGAGGGGGCCAGAGAGAAGAGAGAGAATCCCAAGCAGGCTCAAATTCATGAACTATGAGATCATGACCTGAGCCGAAGTTGGATGCTTAACCAACTGAGCCACCCAGGCACCCCTGGAATTTTAAAAATTCCACTATAAGGATAGTTTTACCTGCAATGGTACATATACTTTGCACTTGCATCAATTATTCCTTTTACCACCATGAACTGTGTGGTGATTTATATGTTTAATGTCATCATTGAGACCAATAAGAAATTGTTCATATGTAGCATATAGGCGTAAATATTTCACTTAGTGGAAAGGGCATACTTTGTTTTTCTTGTCATGTAGTTAGAATAAGTACAGTAGTGTTACTGGCAGAGAATCAAACATGAACACAGATATTAACACGCCACAGCATATAATGAAGTGGTAGTTCTAATAAATATTAAATTTTTTCCTCTATTTGTTAGGACATGACAAGAAAGCATTTTCCAACTCTCTTACATCTAGGCGGTGATATGTGAAGTGTTCTCACCATTGAAATGTCTGCAGGAATGACATGGATTACTGCAAGGTCAAAGGAGTTAAAAGCAGGTGTGCCTCCTTCCTCACATTTTTCCCAGCCTGCCTGTTTCCACAGTGGAAACTGTGGTTAGGACATAACAACGCCTTCAGATAGAAGAATTTTATGCTGCGAATTATTACACTGAGCAGTAATCCATCACTGACCCACACTGGACTGTAACATGAGCAAAAACTAAAATCTTTACTTGGTGAACTCACTGAGGTGTTGGAATGTGCTTGTTTTAGTACCTAGGATTCCTTAAGTGATCAATCACAGAGTGCTTAGCTACAATGTAGCTATTCAAAGAATAATACTGAATGTTCTTACAGGCCTTTTAAATTAAAATTTAAAATTAAATTAATTTAATTAAATTTAATTGTAATTAAAATCTAATGAAAACAGAAAAGTTATAATTTTGTAGATAGATTCCATATATGGAACTAACAGATAAAATTTAAAGATTTAAAATTTAAATTTAAAACTTAAAACTAGACCTACTAACTCTACAACTAATTGAAAGTTGTAGAGAATGGAAACCTGTGTCAGATTTTGCCAAAAAAAAAAAAAAGACTAAAAACGATTTAGTTATGGTATAGAAGGAGAAGAAGAGACAAGACCCAGAGATATAGACTGAGCAAATTACTGAAAAATTACTAAGAATTTAATACACGTAATGCATTTAAGAGTCAAAATTAGGGTTGCCTGGGTGGCTTAGGCTGTTTGAGTGTCTGACTTTGGCTCATGGCATGATCTTATGGTTCGTGGGTTTGAGGCCCGAATCAGGCTCTGTGCTAACAGCTAGCTCAGAACCTGGAGCCTGCCTCAGATTCTGTCTCCCTCACTCTCTGACCCTCTCCTGCTCATGCTGTCTCTCTCTTTCTCTCAGAAATAAAGAAAACATTAAAAAATATGAAATCATATAATTTTATATACCTTGATACTAACAAAAATACAGAAGAAACAAATAACAAAAAAGAAATGAATGCATATTGAAATTAGTGGGAAAAGAATGGATTTTAAAAAGAGAGAGAGAGGTAGGGTGCCTAGGTATCTTTGACGATTAAGAGTCAGACTTCAGGTCAGGTCATGATCTTATGGTTCATGGGTTCAAGTTCCACACTGGGCTCTCCAATTTCACACAGATCCTCTGTTTCCCTTTCTCTCTGCCCTCCCCTCCATTTCAAAAATAAATAAACATTTAAACATTTATTAAAAAAAGAGGGAGTTCATCTTTCTTTAAATATAAATGGTAAACGTGAAGCCCTAGTTCACCCCCACACCAACATAAATTCCAAATGAATTAGCTTACAGTACAACCAGTTTCCACACTTTCTTCCACATTTTAATGTAACCACCTGTGATCCTGAAGAATGTGATACATTTAAATTTGGACAACAACTGCCAGTTTATTCTTAGAGAAGATATTTAAGAAATCATTTGACTTAAAAGTGAGGATAAATGTGGTGGAGTACAGTGCCAAAAGCACACATTTATTTTTCAGGTTTAAAGAATCTGTAATGAAAATCTTCTTTCAGGTGCAAGGTATTCCTTAAACGCCTCAAATCCAACTCCTATCTCCATTCCCAGAGTGCTAGAATAAAAGGCTTAGTTTCCTACACTATTTTTGACAGATCAGTTGCAAATACTGAGAAGTGCTGACAAAGGTCAAAATTAAATCAAATGTGGGGTGAGTAAGATTCAGCTTGGTACACAAAGAGGAAAGATGACAAGAGAAATGTTTGATACGTTGCCTTAATAAAAATGAAAGACAACCATGTATCAACAATCACATGCAACAAATTAAAAATGAAATGGCATACTGAGGGAAAAATTCAACAAATTTCAATAATAGAAATTAAAATAAGAAACAGAAAAATAGAGTACTTGGAAAGAAAAAATAAACAGTATTTGTAATTATTTATGAACAAGAGAAACAATAAGAAAGCTACTATGCTATGCAAAGAAAAAAAGCACATTCACACAATTCATATATATTTTCCATCAAATTCGTAAAACATTGTAGTGACGACATTAAGCATTTTCATATATGCAGAAAATAATCATTCTTCCTAAGGAAGTAAAAATGTATAAGGCATCTTATGGAAAGGTGTATTATATTCTGTTAAGATTAAAGCTATATAAATTGAGCAATTAATGCCATTCATTATGAAAGAAATTATGAGGAATACACAAAGTTAAATAAGTAATTTCATGAAAGTGGAATTCCAAGTCTCAAATAAATTAACTTAACCTCGCTATAATTGGGGTTCAATTAAATACAAACTCTGCAACTACATAATAATGTACCTTGCATTAATGAAAAATTATTATATAATTTAGTGAATAATATGTAGGCAGTGCTTAGAAAATAAGTCAGAAAATGTGAAAACCACTCTGTAAATACTATATATTTATATAGTTTATGTAATTATGTATATGGATTATATATGTATATAATATGACATATATAGGTTATATATTTATAAGTAGTTTATATAATACTAGCTTATAATGCAAGATATATATTATGTATTATTAGTAGTATATATAATATTAAATATATATATCCCACTGGCTAGACAAATACATAGGTAGAAATAATGTCTGATAATATAATGGTGTAAGAGTAATTGATATAACCTGTCTGGACATACATGTCCCAAAGTATATCACATCTTAAAATTGGTGTGATTTTTTTCTTTTTAGTATTCTTCCAGGTGAAATAAACATATATTTTTAAATGTATGATTCTCATTGCAATGTTATATGTCAAATAAAAAACAAATACAACAAACAAATTAGTTAGATAAATAACAAGAGAAATGTTACATTATGGTCCAATAATGTATTGTATTTATTTACAATAAAATAAATAGCAAATTAAACTACATGGAGACTAATTCATAAAATATTTAATAAGGCAAACACTCACTATATAAATCTGTATCCCAAAACCAAGACTAAAAATTGTATATACATAATTCATAATTGCACATATTTAAATATACACAAAGAATTGGAAGAGTAGACATTTCTTTAAAGAAGATAAAAATGACCAACGGGTATATATTAAAAAAAAAATACTCTATGTCACTAATCACCAGAGAAGTGCAAATTAAAAAACAGGCGTTGTTATCTCAGACCTATTAAGATGATCTTTATTTTTAAAAAAGACAAGTATTGGCAGAGATGTGGAGAAATTTGAACCTTTTTGTGCTGTTTGTGGCAGTGTAAATTGATGCAGATACCGTGGAAAACAGTATGGAGGCTCTTCAAAACAACTAAAAATAGAACTATCTTGTGATCCAGCAATCATGTCTCTTTGTGTTTATTCAGAAGAATTAAAATCAGAATCTCAGAGATATTTACACTGCAATGTTTATTGAGCATTACCCATAAAAGTCCAGAAAAAACTTAAGTATACATTGATGGATGAATGGATTAAAAAATGTGATATACACACACAATGGAATATTATTTAGCTGTAAAAAAGAAAGAAATTTTGTCATATGCTGCATCATGGATGTAATTTGAAGACATTATACTAAGTGAAATAAGGAAATTACATAAATATATATAGTAAATATGGAAATATATGGTAATATGAGTTATCTCAAGCAGTCAAACTCAAAAGTAGAATGATCATTGGCAAGGGCTGTGGGAGGGGCAAATGGGGACTAGTTGTACAATTGTAGTCATGCTAGACAACGGAGTTCTAGGGATCTGCTGTACAACACTGCACTTACAGTTACCAGTATTGTACTGCACTCTTAGAATTTGTTAGCAATGCAAATCTCATACTATGTGTTTGTACCACCAGAAAGAAGGAAAGGAAGGAAGGGAAGGAAGGAAGGAAGAAAGGAAGGAAGGAAGGAAGGAAGGAAGGAAGGAAGGAAGGAAGGAAGGAAGGAAGGAAGGAAGGAAGGAAGAAGGAAGGAAGGGCAGGAGGGAAGAAGGGACAGAGAGAGACAGAGAGAGAAAGAGAGAGAAAGAGAGAGAGGGAGAAGGAAAAGAAGAAACACAGAGAGAAAGAGAACTTAAAAAGAAAGTTAGGCAGTATTAAGATACTGTATCTGGCAGTAAACTCTGCCGGTTGTTAGTCTAGAAATATTGAGCAGAAGAGCAGTCATGTCTTCTCTTCCAATCCACTTAACCATGCCTCTTGTGCCTTTACTTTAATTGGATTGTTCAGAATCACCTTCACATTTTTATTCTCACTACAAAATAGTTTTTTAGGTTGTCAGGCTTTCTCGATTCCTGCTACCTGAAAATTGCGGGTTTTGTTTTTGCTTGGTTTCTCTGTTAACTGTTGTTTGAACCTAAAAGCATTTCTCATTATTTTCTTTAACATTCAATTGAGATTTTCATGCAGCTTCACTGAACTCGAGATGAAATCTTGTGTTCCTTTTGCTGTGCCAAAACAAATGTTTTATCTCTCTTCTGGTAGATGAGCTTTTTTAAAAAAAAATAAAAACATATAAATTGTTTGTCCAAAGAGGTTTTACTTTACAAATAAATTTGCGTGATACCCACAGCAGCTTGGGGATTTGGGGCACATTTTTACTGTTTCATCTTGATGATATTATCTATAAAGAATATAGGCACTCATTTAGTATGTATAATTTTATTTAAGGAATAAACATTTTTGCTGAACTAAGAAGTATAACAGAAAACTAAAAGAAAAAATTATTAACCACTTAATACATTATGGATATTGTCATAAATATCTACAATGCTTTTTATCTTTACATAGTAACCTCAAATCACTTTGAAAATATTTTTTTTCAAATTAACAATGATAGAATATTGACTACTGAAATGAAATGGCAATATGGTTTTGCAACTTAATTTTACATTGAAGTTAAGGCTTCATAATGAATTTGAGAGCTGGATTTTTAAAATACTTTTTTTCAGTTTAATCATTTTAAACCAGTGCAGTAATATAGTCACATGTCCAAAACACAACACAATAAACATTTGAGTTTATATAGGTAAGGTTGTGCCACAAAAAAACTATATCTTGTAGTTTGAAAGTAAAAATAATTATAACATGATTGTGGTATAATTTCCATAACACTACACACATTTTAGGTGTACACTTTGATGAAGGGTGAAAACAGGTAAAACCTTGGAACTATCATCTTAATTATTACCATAAACCATTTCTATAACCCATACAGTTTTATTTCCTATTATCCTCAACTTTATTCTTCAGCCTCGGCAACCCACTGCCCTGCTTTCTCTAAGTAAAGTTTAGTTTTTTCTGTTTTAAAATCTCATATAAAACCTTAGAGATGATGTTCTTTTGTATTTGGCTTCTTTCACTCAGCAGTTTTTGAGTTTCATCTTTGCGTTCATGAGTATTAAGAGTTCATTCTTTCACATTGCCAAGTAGTATTCCTATGTATACATCACAATGTTTATTCATTTGCTTGATAGATATTTGTGGGAATTTTTTAATAAATAAAACCACTTTGAACATTTGCATGCAAGTCATGCTTTGTATATTAGCTTTTTTCCATTGGTTAAACACCTAGAGATGAAATCAATTCACTATACAGGCAGTACATATCTAAAATTTATAAAAACTTCCAATCTGTTTTACACTCTGACCAGCAACACACAAGAGATTTTATCCTCACCAACACTTGACCACATCCTCATCAACACCTGATGAGTCATGATATTGGCCGTTCCAGTGGTTATGTGGTGGTATTCCGCTGTGATTTTAATTCACATTTTTCTGGTGACTTTTAATGTTGAGTCTCTTCATGTGATGATGAGATATTCATATGTCTTCTTTGTGGAAGTGTGTGTTCATATATTTGCCCGTGTTTTATTGGACTGTTGACCTTGAAGTTGAAGAGATGTGTACCCAAGTTCTTTGTCTAATAATGTATGTCAATTATTTTCTCTCCATCCTCAGGCCTACTTTTCATTATTAAAAAGTGTCTTAATGGTATGAGTAATAAGATCGATAAATTGTATCATATTTTTGAATGCTTAATGCTTTTACATCTTATCTAGAAAATATTTGCCTAACCTAAGTTAACAACGTTTTTATTTTTGTTTACTTAATTTCTTCTTCATGAAGATCTTTCTTATGATTTCCTATATTTTTCCTCTTATTTATGTTTATGGTGTCTGTGTTTTACAGTACTGATCTTTTTTTAAAAAAATTTTAATGTTTATTTTTGAGAGAGAGACAGACAGACAGAGACAGAGACAGCGAGAAAGAGAGATCATGAATGAGTGGGAGAGGAGCAAAGAGAGAGGAAGACACAGAATCTGAAGCAGACTCCAGGCTCTGAGCTGTAAGCACAGAGCCCAGTGTGGGGCTTGGACTCAGGAACCTCAAGATTGTGTCCTGTGCTGAAGTCAGACGCTTAGCTGACTGAGGCATTAGGCACTCAGACACCACTGATCTTTATGTCTCTTCTTACACAGATAACATCTGACTTAGATTAATGTGGTTTAAGAGGAAGTCTTAAAATCAAGCAGTGTAAATGCTCCAAATTTGCTTATTGTTAAAAATCATCAAAGTATTCTATATCATTTATTTCTAACTTTAAGTTTTAGAATTAGTGTCAATTTCTTCAGTAAAAAAGTAAAAAATCCTGCTGTGGTTTTCCTTGAGGTTGCATTGGATTTATGTAAGTCAGTTTGAAAGAACTGGCATCTTAACAATACTGAGGCTGGCAATGCTTGAAGATGATACACCTCTCCATTTATAGTATTTAGTTTAATTTTAATTTCTCCCAGCCATGTTACTTCCTTAGTTATGTGTGTGTGTGTATGTGTGTATGTGTATGTATATATATATATGTGTGTGTGTGTGTATATATATATATATATATATATAGTATTTGAATAAATTTTGTTAGCTTTATTCTTATGTACTTATTATTTCTGGATGGTATTGTCAATGACATTGATGTTTATTTTCTATTTGTTTATGACTGTTGTTTACAAACTACAATTGATTTTGGTATATTGACCAATATCTTATGGACTCATTAAATGAAATATATTCTAATATATTTTATAGATACTTTTTTGATATTTTATCCTTACATCATATCCTCATAAACAAAGAAAATTTAATTTTTTTAGTTCTAGATTGTACATATATATTCTTCCATGTCTTTCTTTCTTGTAGTTGCTAGGACTTCAGTAGAATGATTTAAAGTGATGAAGGCAGGCATCTTTGCCTTGTTCTTGATCTTAGGTAAAGAAAAAATTTTTTAAGTTATTTATTTTTTTTACTATTAAGCATGATCTTAAATCTAATATTTTGATAGATGCCATTAATTTAGCCTAAGGGATTTATCTTTCATTCCTAGTGATTTTTTTTTAATATGAATGGTTGATTTTGTTAAAAATTTTAAAGATTATTTTGGGGGAACTATGTGGATTTTCTTCTTCTTTCTGTTAATACAATGAAATTCATTGTTTAAATGTTAAACCAACTTTATCTTCTGAGGATAAACCACACTTGTTTATTTTGGCAGTCATGGAAATACATTGCTCAAATCTCCTTCAAAAGGACCTGCTTCAGATAGCTCAGTTGAGGGAAAAGTGACGCTAACTCTGGGCCACTCCAAGCTGATCAATGAGCACTGGAAGGATTCTAGCAAGGGCACATTATGACCTGGTGTAGAAATCTTTTAATGGACAACTCTTGCTCAGTAAATTCCTACCCAATTCAGGAAGAGTTTGTAAAAGATTTGCTGTTGTTTGAGGTTCTTACCATCCAAATTTCCCCTCCATTTCTTCTTTAACAGATGACAAAATGCTTTAGTATTTTGACTGTTAAGTCTTTATACCTTCACTTTTATTCTTAATGGCAGGTCTTCCTAAATAAATGTCTTGCATGTTTAATATATTTTATTATTATATTATTGTAATACTTTTATATTATGTATTATTATATTAATATTCACGTATATATGTATGTATACATATGAAATGTCTCATATTTATTTTAGGGACGCCTGGGTGGCTCAGTTGGTTAAGCGTCTGACTTCGGCTCAAGTCATGATCTCAAGGTTCATGGGTTCAAGCCCCGTATCAGGCTCTGTGCTGACAGCTCAGAGCCTGGAACCTGTCTTCAGATTCTGTGTCTCCCTCTCTCTCTGACCCTCCCTTGCTCATGCTGTCTCTCTCTCTCTCTCAAAAATAAATAAAACATTTTAAAAAATTTATTTAAGTTTTAATTTATTATAATAACAATGTGTTTATGTATATATGTATGTATATATGTGAAATATCTGTCTCATGTATGTTATAGTATTTGCTATGTCTGAAATGGATTGCATAATCTTTTTCTGTAAGAATTTGTACAGAATTAACGTTTATTGCTCTTGGAGTATTTGACAGAATTCACTAGAGAAGATATTTAGGCAAAGAGTTTTCTTTATAATAAAATTTTATATTTTTTAATGTATATTTTTAAGAGGGGGGAGGGGCAGAGAGAGTGGGAGACACAGAATCCAAAGCAGATTCCATGCTCTGAGCTATTTGCATGCTTGACCTACTGAGCCACCCAGGTGCCCTAGTAATAAAGTTCTAAATGTAAATCCAATTACATAATAAATATGGGTATATTCAGATATTCTATTTCTTTTTGTGTCAGTTTTCTGTCTGTGACATCAACAAATCTGTACATTATATTGGCATAAATTTGTTAATAATGCTTTTGTTCTTTCAGTGTTTTCAGGACCTACAGTTATGACTCTTTGTTCATTCCTTATACTTTCAATTTGTGCTTTCTTTTTCTTTCTTTTTGTTCAGTCTGCTATAGGTTTATCAAGTTTATTTAGTATTTTAACAAGACAGTTTTTTCATTTCAATAATTTTTTTCTATTGTTTATTCTCTATATATTTTATCATTTATCTTTTTTTTTTCCCTTTTACTTATACTGGATTTAATTTGCTATTTATTTATTCAGCTTTTTACAAAATAACATACAATTGACATTGAGTATATTTTTTTTTTGGCATTTTAACACTATATGGTTTCACCTAATCACTTCTTTAGCTACATTACAAGTGTTTTGATTATATGTGCTATTATTATTATTCAACTAAAATACTTTCCCACTGCTCTTATGACGTTTTTTTCCTTTGATCAGTAAGGTGTGTATAATTATGCTAGCTTAATTTCTGAATTATTTCCTTACATTCTTGATAACTTTGTAATTAAGTTACATTTAATTATATTTTGGTCAGAAGGCATGATCTTTGCTTTCTAATTTCAACTATTTTAACGTTTTTTAGACTTATTGTATAGCCCAGAATATAGCCAAATAAACATGCATAACACCTGTGATTGAAAGGAGTGTATGCTTTGCTATAATTTGGTGTAGCATTCTCTGAATGTCAGTCAGGTAAGGTTGAACGATAGTGTGGTTTGCATTTTCCATATTCATATATTTTTCTTTATGTTTATTCTAGTCACAACTAGGAGATGCCTGTGGAAATCTCTAACCAAAATTATAAACCTGTCTCCTTTCTTTACTTTTTTTTTTCAGCAGGTTCAATTTATGTTTAGTGCATTTTAAAGCTCTATGAATAGGTATAAAAAACTTTAAGATTCTTGTATCTTTTTGCTGAGCTCATCCTGTTTAATAATGAAATCCTCTTACTTATCTCTGGTTCTATTCCTTTTCCAGATGTTTACTTTTTCTTATATTAAACTAGACACTCCACTTTTCTTATAATTAGATTTCTCAATGTGTATCTCTTTCCATCTTTTTACTTTATAGATTAGGTGCATTTAATGTAGATAACATTCTGACAATTTTTGTCTTTTACTAGCTTTTAAATATAAAATCATTTCTATTTAATGCAATTATTGATATACATGAGTTAGATCCACCATCCTATTTATTTTGAATTTATTCAATTTCATCTTTGTTCTCTTTTATCTTTTTCTGCTTTTTTAAAAAAGTTATCGAGCCATTTGGATCTCTTACATTGGCCTATATTATATACTCTTTGGATGTTTTTTAACTTATGGTTTATGATGTGTATTTTTAACTTATTATAGTCTTCCTACAAAGTATATTTTAACACTCCATATGTAAGAAACTTAAAAAAAATGTCATTTGTTCCTTATTCTATGTGCTATTGTTCTTTCATGTTTATAATATTTTCTCATATTTTGAGAATGTTATCTTTGCATATTTTAAAATTTTTTGTTGAATGCAGAGAACACAGATGCTGTATTGTTGAGAGCCTGAACTTTGTTTCTTTCTTTTAATTTTTATTTATTTTTTTATGTTTTTTGTTTCTTCCTTTAAAGAACGGTTAAAGTTTCTGGTAAGCAATTAAGATAATTGTCAATGACTCTAATATTTTCAAGGATTGTATTTAAGTTTTATTAAAGCAAGTCTAAGGTAATTTTTTTTTTCCCAAGGGCTAGGTTTGCTCAAATGGTAAGATATGACTTTTCTGGTCTCTTATCTGAATTGTCCTGGTTTCTGAAAATATTTTTCAGCTCTACTTAGTCTTCAGCAAATTTCTTGGTCTCATTCTCTGTTTAGCTTGCTTTTCTGCAATACAGTACCCTTCACATTAAAACTTAACATTAAAACTCATATACTATTCTCTTCAACTCAACAAGACTGCTATCCTCTTGCTTGTATTTTCCTTGAAATATGTTTGTTGGGAAAACCAGATACAGAATTTCCTTCATTCTGTTTTGCAAATTGCATATCAGAATATAGTTTAACATATTTCTCTGTTCATTCTTTTTACCTATGAATTGTTAGTTTTGACTAGAGACTCAATCATATTCATATGTGATATTTTGACAATATTACTTCATCAGTGGTATTGCTTTCTTTTAACTGAAGTGATCTGATGCTCACTGTACCTCTTCTTGTGATAGTAACTGATCCCCAATGGCTAGATCCATTAATTCATTAGCTATTTCTAGTACAAAGTGATATTACACTAATTACATCATTCTTCTTCCTTCATTATATATTAATACTTATATAGTGAGAATTTTCACCTTACAGACCTCGGGTACCACATGATTTAATTCATATAAAAATGTTTTTATTTTATTTTATTTATTTATTTATTTATTTATTTCTAGGAGAGAGAGAGAGACAGCGTGAGCAGGGGAGGGTCAGAGAGAGAGGGAGTCACAGACTGAAACAGGCTCCAGGCTCTGAGCTGGCAGTCAGCACAGAGCCCGACGCGGGGCTCGAACCCACGAACCTCGAGATCATGACCTAAGCGAAAGTCGGATGCTTAACCGACTAAGCCACCCAGGCGCCCCATAAAAATGTTTTTAGATGCCCTCTTTCCCATTTTTCTCCAGTGAATGTTGCTTCATTTTCTCCTTAGTTTTCTTGATAAATCTCTAATAGCTATTAAGATCTTCTGTGCTAATTCGTAATCAAAATAGTTAGGGCTCACTTTGCTCAAACTCTGCCCCAAAAAGAGAATAAACTTTTTCTTTGGGGAGCCCTACTGTTGTGTGTGTGTGTGTGTTTTATTTACAGTGGCATTTCAAGACTACAATTTCCATACTAGTAGTGATCTTTGACACTGAGTATTTCCTTGAAGAGGTTTCTTTCACTTTTCTAAGGCTTTCCAGGGCTGTGTTAAGAAAAGTATTATAAAAAAAGATTCATAAATTCCAAACAAAATTCAGGATTACAAAAAAATTAACTAATTCTGTATAATATTTGTATCCCCTTCATTACCACATCAAGAATCTCCGTGGTCAAAGACTAATGAGTAAATTAAAATATTGCATTATTTTGAATTTTCATTTTCCCACACTTAACATAAATATCCTTAGATAAACAATATTGACATTCTAACTAACAGGTCTCACTTAAGTTTTTCTTCATGGAACCCCTATCTGAGAGGTCCTTTGTTCTATTGTAAGTGCCTGATTGCTATGCTTGGGATATATAGGGAAGATCGATTTGGGGGGACTTTTCCAAAAGCTTATGTTAGCTTTGACCCTGCAGCTTTTAGCAATCTGGATTTGTCCATAAATGAAATTAACTATTTAGCTCAGACTCCAATGTTGATTTTTCAAATAGATCACAAAACAGAGGATAGTGGTATAATTAGCAACTTCAAGACTTCCAAATGTATAGTTGCTCTGAAGCTGAAATATATTCAAATATTAATAGTAACGCTAAAAAAAAAAATACAAAGCATAGGAGCCAGATGTTATTTTCTTTGTTATATACATATTTGCTTTATTTTTATAAACAACCTACTTAAATGTAATTCTGCAGAGTTTTCAGAGAAGAAAGCAATTTGATGAAATATATCATTAGTAAATTGAGGCTTATATCTGCAGGGACATTGCCCTGCATTCTTTATGCTTCCCAAGCTACAAGATTAATCTTTATGGAGCACACATTTTGTCAAAGGTGGCCAATTGCTTGCAAACAAAGGAGAAATGCTACCTACTCTCTGCCCTGCTTTGCTTACCACTCTCCCATGTCTACTCTATGCCCAGTTTCTCCTGAATCTCAGACTTCATACTCTGTGCTCCCACTGCCTGAAGATGCTCCTACCAGCTCTGCTTGCTTTTTTCTGTACTTTTATTTTTCTTTATTTTTTCACATTTTATTTATTTATTTTGAGAGAGCACATAGACGTGAGTGGGAAAGGGGCAGAGTGAGAGAGAGAGAGAGAGAGAGAGAGAGAGAGAGGGAAAGAGAGAGAGAAAGAGAGAGACTGAGAACCCCAAGCAGGCTCTGCATTGTCAGTGTAGAGTCTGATGTGGGGCTCAATTTCATGAACTGAGATAATGACCTGAGCCGAAATCAAGATTTGGACACTGAACCACCTGAGCCTACCCAAACGCCCTGCCTTCTCCCCCCACCTGAGCTCTGTTTTGAGTTAGCTTCCACTTGACTTTCAAGATTCAGTTTTATGCCACATTTTCCAGAACGGTTGGGGGTCACTGTTCTGTCATCTCATAGCTTTCTGAGTGCACACCTATCACAGCACTTACTCTACTCTAGGAAAATCACTAGGTAAAGCTTTCTGTACCTAACATTATAATGTAAATCCCTTAAAGAAGGGATCATATTTTATTTATTCTGTATTCAGATTGCTTGGAACACAGTAAGCTTTTGACAAATATTTCTCAATTCAGTGGGAATGTATTTTTAGATTAGAAGCTAATATGAAGCAGTAAACCTCATGTTGTCAATTATCTTATCTTTATTTGTCTAACTCCATCTTTTTGTTTCAAACCCCACCAGCCCTATCTCCATCTGGAAGTAAGCAATGCTTGTATGAAACAAAATCTGCTGGATTCACACCAATCACTTTCCTGATATCAGTTTCAGTTCACTTTTCCCTGTTTGGGCTTCAAAAATCACCTGTCAGTTATATAGTTTTCACCAAATCCTAAGATTTATTGCCAAAAATGCATTTCTCTAATGATTGAGACTTTCTGTAGGCACCACATATCTATATTTCAATGGGTATTTGGCATCTTATAGAATATACAGCTTGATATTCTTCTATACTCTGAGTTTACATCATGCACTTATCCTGGTGCTAGAGAGAATGAAAATGGTAAAATAATGTGCATTCATCTTTAAAAATCATCTTGTCTATATAAATGATAATATAGTCATCACAACACTTTGTTGATGAAAATCCAGTGTAACTATTTTATGTGTCTTCGGTATGAAAATAAAGGAAGTATTATTTCCTGGACAAAAGCCTGGAAATGAGCAAAACAAATAACACTTTTTCACAAAGTGATTCACGGGAATGTGATTGTTCAGAAAATTTCCCACTAAGAACGTATCCTACAGAGTGCATTAAAAAGACGCAAATCCCGTGTGTGTAGCCAAAAGCAAAATCTGTAGTTGGAAATAGATCCCTGCATTCTAATGAGAGCACATATTAACACTGACTCAGGCTTCTTTCTGTGTCATTTCATTCAATCATCAGAGGGCATCTATGTAGTGTGCTGAAAAACTTATGGAAACGTTAACATTTTCACCTTTTTGAATGAATATATGTATGGCATGAATCATACACTAAAGAAGGAGAATGAAGGAGATGAACATGTTAAAATACTTCACAAATCTAATCTTTGATCTGGATCTCATTGAATTAATATGCTATGCATTGAAGCTCTAAATTGAGTTTCTCGATGTGACACCAAACAACAATTTTCACTCTTTTTTTCATATTCTCAGACATAGTTTCCCAACTTCTCCAGAAGCCCCTGATGCTGTGGGACAGTGGTCCCAGTTGGGAGAAACTTCCAGGACACTTATTTCTATGTTTATTATTTCATCATTTTATATTTTATGAAATTTAAATTTTACATCATTGATTGGATAATTATTCTATGCATATAATTTATAAACAAAAATATATACATACACTAGAGGTAAATGTGCATCTTTTCTAATAGTGTACATATCCACAAAACATTAGGAGACCTCTGCTGAAGAAGTTTCCATTAGGAATATCCAATTAATTTTTTAATTGGTAGACTCTCTCAGAGAGCCACATAGCAGATTTTCCCAAACCTATACAAGAAAATAAAGTATTACAGGGGTCCCTCAGTGGCTCAGTTGGTTAAGTATCTATCTCAGGTCACGATTTCATGGTTCTTGAGTCCAATCCCACTCCAGGGTCTCTGCTGTCAGCACAGAGCCCACTTTAGATCCTCTGTCTTCCTCTCTCTGTGCCTCTTCCTCACTTATGCATACTTTCTTTCTCAAAAATAAATAAATATTAAAAAATTAAAAAAGAAAAAGTATTACAATTAATGAGTGAATTAAACTTGCTTATAGTAAGATGTACTGTTATCAGGTCTGTCCTTTGCCAAAATCTTAAAGTAATATTTACATTAATTTAAATAAGATTATTCATTCAACAAATACTTATGGGGTGTTCATTATGAATAAAGCACCATGTTATGCACTAAATATACATGTAGATATGATTGTCTTTCCTCTTCATGGAGCATAATAACCATACTTAGATTTTTACCTTCTGGATTTCTGAATAAAACAGAGAATTAGTTGAGGACACTTCAAACTATGTAATCTAAAGGTAAATGGATACCTAGGAAATATTATTGCATTATAAATTAGTTAGTATTCAAGAGGTTTCTAAAAGAGTTTAGTACCATTCGTAGCCACTTCCATGATACATATGGATGAAAATGTCTCTAAAGCTGGATCCCAGTACAAAAAAGGGTTAGGGTTAAGGTTAGGGTTAGGGTTAGGGTTAAAAAAATTATAATGAACACATGATGTCGGGGAGGGAATAAAATATGTGATTATAAATCACTGAGAATTTGGTTTCCATTCTTACTTTACCACTGCTTAACCCAAGCTGAGTGATATAGAAGTGATTTTGTATCTCCTTAAAATTCAACCCTTTATATTCTCAATTCTGCTGGTTTACTTCTATTCTTGCAGAATACGAATATAATGGTAAAGATTTTCAGTAGGATTATATATCTAATTAGAACTCGGTCTGGGTGCCTGGGTGGCTCAGTCGTTAAGCATCTGATTTAGGCTCAGGTCATGATCTCAAGGTTCATGGGTTTGAACCCTGGGTCGGACTGTGTACTGACAGCTAGCTCAGAGCCTGGAGCCTGTTTCAGATTCTGTGTGTCCCTCTCTCTCTGACCCTCCCTGCTCATGCTGTCTCTCTCTCTCTCTCTCTCTCTCATTCTCTCTCTCAAAAATAAATTAAAAAAAAAAACATAAAAAAAGAACTCAGTGGAGGATTTTAATTGGAAACTATGACAGGATCATTTTCACCTTTTACAGAAGCCTTCCCATCTCCTGTTTCAGAAGACATGGGAGAAAGACATGAGTGTAAACAGTGAATTTGTTACGATCAATCCAATGAGTGGTGATGGGAGTTGATTCATGTTAACTGTAGTGGGTGTATTAGATAAAAAATAAATTACAAACACATTTTACAAATAAAATACACAAAAAATTGCTCTTGTATTATGCAAACTTTCTTCTGCCAATACTTCATAAAGCAGAGTCCTGATATCCAAAGATTGCATGTACAGAAAGTGAATATATTTGTGCTTGATTTCTTAGTCTTGAACTGATACCATTTGTAAAGAGAACCTAGACTTCCAACTGTCCTAGGATCTTTTTTTTTTTTTTTAACTAACCAGGATTATTTTTATAAAGCTCTACAGAACACTATTATTTTTACATAAGCCCCTTAGCTTTTGAGTCATGTTTTAAGTGTCTTCTTTCACTAGCATAAATACTGCCAAACCTGATTTACAGGGATGGAGAGCTGAATCATGTGAATTTCTGAGATCTGGTTTCATGGTTAAATCTATTCAAATTCTATGAAGATTTTCCTAGCCAGATTACATTTAATTTAGTCTTATTTTGTTTTTAATTAGTAAGATTTAAGTACTATGGTGAGCAGGGAGAGCAAAATTAGAGAAAATAAACTATTTGCAAATGCTTAAATGCTTGACATTACAAGCAGTTTTGGATGTCACCCCAAATATGCAGAAAACTAGAACTTCAAAGTTACCGTAGTTACATATTTCATTCCTTGTTGAAGATTAAGATAGTTAATAAAGTGAGCCTTTTAACCGGAGAGTTCTATATCTGATGAAAGAGTTGGTTTGGTATTTTTCAAAGGTAAAATGTTCATTTCAGAAGACAAACTTCCTAAATATGTCTTTTAAAACAGCGAAGGAAAAGATGTGTGGTGTGTATTCAAGGTTCTGAGTAAGAATCGGTCTTACTGAGACACTCGATTTCTTCGTTTAATTTGCTAACAGCAGCATGCTACATGTCTTGGTACATACTAATGGAATTTGTTTGCTTCTGTTAGTAGCTTATTTTCTTAAATAAAATCACATTGCAAATGCAACATTACATTTGAATGCTATTCAACTGAATAAATTTGAAAAAATTTAACTCACTCGACATTGATTTAATAATGATCATACTGTTAGTACTTAACAAAAGAATAGGAAGACTTGAAAATTATACTTCAAGTATGTTTCACAACAAGGGTAGAAAGTAAATCTCTGCTAACCAATAGAATGGTTTTACTAAATGAATGAGTTGCTTTTCTAAGTATTTTAATTGGTTCATGAAAATATACTGAATAAGGAAAACAGTGAGGGTCATCCTGAAAATTCTAAAGGGATGCTTTGTACTGATTTGGATCCATGTTCTCTTAATTCTTCCTTTCCCATGTAGATGAGTTTTTCTAAAAATAATAACCCATGATTTGATTCATTTTCCCAAAATATATGAAAGTGCTTAACATAGATGAATCCTTAAAAGTGTTAGTTTCTAGCAAAATTTAGAATCAAATAAGAATGTACATACTCATATATTTATTAGTAAAACATTTTTGGAAGACTTAACATGAGCTAAGGACTGTATGGATCACTAACAACAATGTTATCCATTTCTGGATTTGGGCATGAGCATTAAATTTTTTTTTAACATTTATTTATTTTCAAGAGTCAGAGAAAGGCACAGCATGAGCAAGGGAGGAGCAGAGAGAGAGGGAAACACACATTCCGAAGCAGGATCCAGGCTCTGAGCTGTAAGCACAGAGCCCAGTGCGGGGCTCAAACTCACGATCCTTGAGATCATGCATCACCTAAGCCGAAGTCGGAAACATAATCACCTGAGCCACCCAGGCGCCCCTGGGCATGAGCATTTTAATGAGTGCACTGAGATCTTTTCTACCCAGTAACAGTAAGCAAGATTTTTAAATTAAAAATATATGATGTTTAAATAAGTTACTTATGCTAAAAATCAGATTTAAATATATGGTTTCATTAGACCATTAGGGAATTGTAATTCCAAGAAGGTAAATCAAAAACTAATAAATATTCAATTATAACTAAAGTAGGTAAGGAAAAATTACCACATAACAGACACATGGGATCAAAATCTAACATAAACAAAACATACACATAATTGAAGATGTCAATAACTTTAATTTTTTTTAATAATAATCGGATTTAAAACTGTAAGATAGAAAGTTGTGTTCTTTCTTCGAAATACAGTTTTTTATTTAGTATTAATGTTTGTAGGAGGTGACATTCAGATGAAGCATTAAATTGAAGTTCCATCTGCCTGAATTCAATTTTTTTTCTTACATTTACTTATTTTTGAGAGAGAGAGAGAGAGACAGAGCGTGAGCGGGGAGGAGCAGAGAGAAGGAGACACAGAACCAAAGCAGGCTCCTGGCTCTGAGCAGGCATTCAGCACAGAGCCCAACGCAGGGCTCAAACCCACGAACTGGGAGATCATTACCTGAGCTGAAGTCAGACACTCAACCAACTGAGCTACCCAGGCGCCCCTCCATCTGCCTGAATTCATAAGTTATTAACAATGTTAAAATTTCTTATTGCTCTGGTTTAGAAAAAAGAGGGAGTATATACATGTGTCCTGTCTGACATTGCCTTTTTTCTGAAATAAAATTATGGGTGAATTGTCACTAAAAAAATGTTCACTGCAGAAAACAGAATGTTGCTGAGTGCACCAAGGCATTCACAACTGCCTATCAGAAATGTAAAATATCAGTCTAGAAAATGCCATTTTAATGTAGCATAAAATAGTGCAATTTAATCTCTAAGCAGGTGTGACACTGATGGGAAGTGAGCATAGTTACTTCTCGATCTCATTCAGTTGACAATCTCTATAATATTTACTTTATTGTGAAATTGTTATTTTATTACAAAAACTGCCTTATTCATTTATAAGCCTTGCCTTTTCATTTCCCTATAAACTGTACAGCATATTTACAATTAAGAGAAAAAGAGTTTGATGAATAAGCCTTCTTTTATGCATTAAAATTTTGAAATTGCAAATAAGAATATCCTCTACCAGATGGTAAAAGTGGCCAAAAAAGCTTTCTCTGAGCTCCATTAGGGAGGCAGTTCTTGAAGAGGAGATGCACAGTCAGCTCCAATATTATATTCCAATACATAAAACTTGGGATTGGTAAATTCTTTTCTTTAATATCCAGCCTATTTTTATGTGTTTTGGGACATATTTTTCCCCAACCAATATGTCAACAAGCACTGAAAGCTGGTATTTTTGTCACATGTCTTCACATAACAATTTTAAAGTTTGTGTGTGTCAAATTTATCATAGAGGAAGCACATATTTACAACAGATTATTAAAACTATATTTATTGTTTTAAAAATATAAACGAATTGCATTTATTTATATCATTAATAACTTTCTGTTTTTTATAAAATGAAAATTCCATGCAAGTCAATAGGACAATGAGTATGTAACACAAATATATTTGGAATATACATTTTAACAAGTATTTGTATTTTGCCTATGTATACTCACATTTAAAATAGAATACTTAATGGGGCATCTGAGTGTCAGTTGAGCATCTGACTTGGGCTCAGGTCATGATCTCGTGGTTTGTGAGTTCAAGCCCTGAGTGGGGCTTGGTACTGACAGCTCAGAGACTGGAGCCTGCTTTGGATCCTGTGTCTCCCTCTCTTTGCCCCTCCTCCCCCACTCATGCTCTGTCTTGTTCTCAAAAAATTAATAAACGTTAAAACATAGAATAAAGTAAACACAATACTTTAGAAAACTATATGTATACACACCCACACACACATATCTTTTGGTATGTGTAAATTAGATGAGAATGCCTAGAATTAATAAATTACATTTATATACTTAGAGATCAAATATAACATAACAGTGAGATACCAATATAGGAATTTTAATAAATAAAAAATAATTGAGATAATATTTTAAGAAACGTACTCCTCTTAAACACTTTTTAATAACAGGAAAAGAGTACTTTGGTTTATTTATTTATTTTTTTAATTGTTTATTTATTTCTGAAAGAGAGAGAGAGAGACAGCGTGAGCAGGGGAGGGTCAGAGAGAGAGGGAAACACAGAATTTGAAGCTGGCTGTCAGCACAGCACAGAGCCTGAAGCTGGGCTCGAACCCATGAACCGCAAGATCATGACCTGAGCTGAAGTCAGATGCTCAGCCGGCTGAGCCACCCAGGCACCCCAAGAGTACTTTGGATAAGACTATTTTTTACCTTTATTGCCAACTTCTATATTGTTGTCTTTGGGAGATAATTCTCTATTAACATCTTATGTTTCTGTGTGTCTTGTGAGCATAGACACTGTTTGACCTTCGTTCTAAACTGCCTTTTCAAGAATGTTCATAGAGTAATCAGCTTCGGAAGACAGATGCCCTCTCCCTTCAGAACAAAGGGCAGGGGTCTTTACTGTCCAGTATAGTAAAGTTTAAGTCTCTCCCTAGGGCAAAGTGCAGGCATGCTTATTATCCATTATAAAGGATTCAGATGGTCTAAACTCTGGGTTTCTGTCATTTAATGCAACCCAATGTTTATGTTAGCACTTACATAGGTCTATCTCCATCTCTACCATGGGACTTTGAAGGCAAGGGAAATGATACCAATATGTCAACGTTCATGATGCTTGCTGTACCATGAGTAATAAATGCCTTTGCCTCTGACCGCAAAGTTTTATCTCTCATACCAGCATCCAGGAAGCTGTTTTAGGCTAAATTGCTAGGTTGAATATAGATAAGATTTCAGATCCTTCACAGAACTGACTTTGTCAATGAGGATCAGATTGCTGGTAGACGCATGGCTTTCAGAAAGAGAAGAACAATTTTTTGGAATCTTCTAGTGAATACATTCACCTAAATGAAAGATGCCTGTAGGGGGAGTGGAAGGGGGGCTCCATTGTCATATTTGTTAATGAATAAGTTTTGATTTATATACAGAGGTTGAGCAGTGAAATGTATGATTGAAATGTGTTGCCTGGATGGTATCTGTTTACTCTTCTCCAAGGAGACAGAAAAAGTACATCATGAAACTAGGTTAACAAGTTCCGTGAGCCAAACCAAAGGCAATATGATTACGGCTGCTGAACCAAGGAGTCTCCAAAACTGGAATAAGTATGGAAAGCTATTAGTATTCAATACAGAGTTTGAGTGGATCCAAAATTTTAGAAGTGTATAAGGTTAATGTAGGCAGTGTACGGTAGATAAAAACTGGTAAAAGAAAAGTGCCATGCCTATTTCCATGAAGTTTCAATCTATTTTTGTTATTATATGTTGCTATTCTAATGCCTACTGCTGAATATACCATGAATGTTGATGGGGTAGGAGTTCGCATCTCCCATGATGCAGACATTAGAGAAGACCCTCCCATTCAGGGAATGCTACTCACAGAGAGGTACTAGTTTAATATCACCCTTTGCTCCCCATCACTGTCTTCTACCTGTTCCCTCCCCAGTGGTCAGAAAAGAACAATGGTGTATCCAAGAAACAGAGATATGAATTAGGTTTATTCAAATCCTTAATGGTTGCTGGAGTACTGAGAGCCATTTCCTGATGCAACACTGCCACCTATTGGACAGAGCTACCATCTACTACACCACCCATTTAAAAAAAGTTAGGCCTGGCCTCATTGGCTACTTAATTTACACAAAAAAGAAACAGCTATCTCTTTGGGAGAAATATTTACCTCCACTGCGCCAGGAGAATCAATCGACCCCTTGATTTACAGAGTTTCCCTTAAATGCCTGGGCCTGGTTCACTGGTGGTTTAGCTTCACTGAGACTCAAGGTTATCTGTTAGAGCAATTTAACTCCCCATCCTCCCCATCCCCACACCCCACGTATAAAGAAACAAAAAAAAAAAAAAAAAAAAAACTGCTTTAGGTCTACTGTGAGGTCAGGAGAACTTAAGGTCGTTCTCCTAACTCTGGTTAGTACTCCGTCTGGCAAACCTTGTTATGGTTTGACTTACTTTTGCGTATCACCATTCTGCCACTTCAAAAGCTACAGACTCGCTGAATTAAACATTCCCCTCTTTGGAGCTGCAGACTGGAAACAGATCATTGCTACTGATTAGAGTGTTTGTGTCACTGATGTAGATGCCCACAAAAAGGGTGGCTTTCCAATGAAACCGACTAGCATCAAGTTGCTCTTGGAGTCTGCACCACAAAGACTGTTACCGTGGCCGGCTAGATCCATCATCATAAAGATATGGCAACACATCAATCATTGCAAACACTCTATGGTTCTGAGGCAGAGGCCATGACTGCATGCCAGCCTTGTGACTCCTGCCAAAAGCTGACCAGCTGCCTTGCAGTGAAAGATGACACATTACGTGAGGAATTATGCTCTCCCACTTTGGCAGTCTCTGACCTCTTCTTGGGACTCTCACTGGTACCTTTCCAGTATGAGTACTGTTTCAGGTTGCAGTGTTATTTTTCTCCCTATTCAACCATCTGATTTCAGCCAATCCTCTCCTTCTTCAAATTTAATATGTGTTTTGATTTTTTACTCTCTGGATCACTTTTAGCCTCACTATGGTGTGTCTTTTATCATAAACATCCCTGAAGAATGGGCTGATAGTGACAGGTAATGAAGAAATACAAACATCTGATATTGTTGAAGGTTGGAAAGATCTCGAAACTTGATCCAAAATTATTTCTGACTCTATTCTCCAGATAGAGATTCTCAGATTCTCCACTCTCCCACATCACAGAAAGCTGCTTCATCAGTGAATGCAGTACCCCCAGATAAGGATGGCCCATTCTTAAACAGTAAATGTGTTATCAGCTTTTCCTCATTCTATTATCTCACTTTCTCCAATTTTTGTACTCCTGGTTCTGTCAGGCAGGGGGACTTTGGTAAGTACCCTAGATTTTCTGTAGGGAATCCAAGAGATTATACATTTTGGAAAGAGTATAGCAGAACTAAACCAACCTCAGTGGCTCTGAAGTCCAGGTTCAAATCATTTCCATATGTGTTTGGATTAAAGTTGTCTTTATATAAAGTCATGTCTTCAATAAAATATTAACAAGTAAAAATTAGCTTCGGCTGTTACAGAGGAGAATATACTCTAAACAGATAAAACATATGAAGAGTTCTTATAAAGGCCTCATATATATATATATATACATATATATATATATATATATAAAGAGTTCTTATATAAAGACCTCCTATGTATCAATAAGAAGCATGTAGATGAATAATAGAAGAAATAGCAAAAAACTTGAACAAGTATTTCTCAAAAGATGGCCACATAGCCAATAAATTTATGAAAAGCTAAGTAGCCAATGCTATTTGCTTAATAAAAGCAAATTAAATATAAAATATCTAAACACTATCACCAAGTAGAATTAGAAGAAGGAGGAGGAGGAGGAGAAATAACAAAAGTGGAAGAAGGAGGATAAGGGAAAAAGAAAGAGGGAGAGGAAGAAGGAGAGGGAGGAGAAGGAGAGGGAGATGAAGAAGGAGGAGGAGGAGGAAGAGGAGGAGAAGAAGAAGAAGAAGAAGAAGAAGAAGAACAACAACAACAACAACAACAACAACAACAAGAACGAGAAGAACGAGAAGAATAAGAAGAACAAGAAGAAGAACAAGAACAAGAACAAGAAGAACAAGAACGAGAACGAGAAGAATGAGAAGAACAAGACGAAGGAGAAGGAAAGACTTAATGCCAGCTTGGAAAGGATCAACTTATTGTTTGGCAAATTCAAAACCACTTTAGAAAAATGTTTGAAATTACCTACTAAAGTTCAACATATGCAAATAATTTCATCTTAGATATATTCTCCAAAGATATGTGACATATATGTACAGATGTATTTCACAAAAGATATGCATATTAATGTCTATACCATAATTATTCATAATTGTCACTGGAACAATATTTCCATCAAACAAAATGAATATGGTATATGCATAAGCAAAAATTGCATGCAGCTGTGAAAATAGACACACTATTGCTGCTTACAACAACATGCATGACATTCAGACACATTAAATGAAGTGAAAGAAAGCGAATTTCTGTTTGAACATTAAAATGACAATACTCTCAATTTGTTTTGCAATACCAAAATATCAAATAAACTCTGTTAAATTAATATTCACATAATAATAAAAACTACTGGTGAACAAATAAAAAAATAAATAATTACTGGAATATTCTTGAAGGCAAAAGAATGCCACCATTATTTCCAGCAAATATAAACTTAGCAAAAACAAAAAAAGCTGATACTTTTCAACCTTCTATATTCTGGTTCATTTTCTAATTGCCATCATACTTTTGAGGAGACAGGTTGGTTTATTCTTTCTCTAGTGCTAATATTGTTACTTGTAATTAGTTCTGTTGCACATCCTCAATGTTAATAAACCAGTGTCCTTTTGAATAGGATATTAATTAATAGTTTTGTGATAACAGCAAATGAGGTTGGACGCATTGCTTTCATATCTTGTTCATATGTCGCATAAATGCTAAATACTATTATATATGTGAAAAGAGGGGTAAATCACCATTGAGTAGAATTACACACATGAACACATGGGACGGTTTTTATCTTTCTTAATAGCAGAATTTTGCTAAGGACAGCTAGCTTTTCTTGCATATTATACAGACTATACCATTCGGAACATCACTTCTATGGGCTGCATAGGTTCGGGGGCACTGGGAACTGAGGGCAGAGTAACCTAAAAATGGAGAGAGAGGATTTTACACAGTACTATTGTCCATCTAATTGTGGGCAAGTTATTTAAGTGTTAATATAAGCCATGGACATAATAGATACAACCTTTTTTTCTCTTTTGCACTATAATTAATCAGTAATGTGGCTTGTTACAAAAATGCAATAGGGGCGCCTTGGTGGCTCAGTCGGTTAAGCGTCCGACTTCGGCTCAGGGCATGATCTCACGGTTCGTGGGTTCGAGCCCCGCATCGGGCTCTATGCTGACAGCTCAGAGCCTGGAGCCTGTTTCAGATTCTGTATCTCCCTCTCTCTCTGACCCTCCCCTGCTCATGCTGTCTCTCTCTCTCTCTCTCAGAAATAAAAATAAATTAAATTAAATTAAAAAAAACATTTAAAAAATGCAATAATGTCCCCAGTAACTCCGTTATATTGCAAGAATAATCAGATTAAAGCACACCACTTACTATTACAAGGTAAGTGTAGTAAAGCCAGGATTTATTTCTCTATCAAAATAAATTTCTGTCTTTTTATCCTTTTCCATCATTCAGTTTCCAACAGAATTAACAAAAAGAAAATCTTTGTTAGTGTCCTGCTGCTTCTCGGGGGTGATGGGCATGTTTATTTTATCAGCGTGCTTTCTTCCAAGGGGGTCACCATTGATCAGACTTTGCCATTCAAGAGGAGACTGACTCACTGAAGAGCTAAAACTTTCAGACTGTTTTCAAACCATTTCATTTAAAGCCAAATATGACTGAAAATAATATATCTCTGACCCCAGAAAAAGACCTGAATTTGTGTGTCTTCAGTGCCCTCGAAATGACTACTTGGGTGTTTAAGTACCACCCACTTGGTTGTACAGCTTGGAAAGAGTGAGAAAAAGGCTAATTGTGCACTTAAACCACCATGTGGTAGCTAATGTATTTCCTTAAGGGAGCATAGAGAGCTGCAATTGAAAATTATTTCTGACTTACAAGAATAAAAACAACGTGCCTAAGATTCAAACACAGTCTGCAGTAAAAATGTGTTTGATAGAAATACAGCAGGAAGAAGAAAACAACTCTGTTGTTTTGTTTTGCCCCCTCGAGCAAGAAAAAAAAATCAATTTGCTTCTATGCTAATTGAGTAGAGACATCAGCAATCAAGCAGCAGTGTTCTTATTGTGTATTTTTATCTGCAAGGAAAAACACAGATAAATAATACAGCCTCGTTCCATCTCAACATAGTTCGCATCATGTTTACAAAATGACTGATGAAACCAGCTGTCACCATATCATAATATTCTCTAATTGTTCACATTATATAAATATATGTGTGTGTGTGCACGTGTGCGTTTGTAGCTTCTTTTTGCAAGTAAAATGAGCAATACTTTCTATGAAATTAAAATACAATGTCAATATAGAAACAAGTGGCCTATGGACCTTATGTAAAACTTTCCATGTTGTTTTTGGAGGCAGTAAGTAAGAAGACACATTCACTTATTTTTTTCTTTTATCACCTCACCTATATCCCTTTAATAGCTGATACATATTTATTTTAATGTCTGAGGTGTTTAAGCAGATTCAAATTAATGGGTGATTTGTAATTTATGTTTACAAGGAACAATTTGATTATCCTCAACAGTCTAATCAAACTTTGGATTTGACACTGAATAAATATGTTATGCTCATTATTTTTTTAATTTTAGAATTTTAGTTAGAACAATGAAATATGATAATTGGCAGTTACCATAAAATTATAGATATATGTGAAAAAAATCCAGAATGATTCTGAATGCCTGGTTAGACTCTTAGTTCAGGCTGCTTTGGAGTAAAATCTGGTAAAATATTTCAAGAGATTTTAATTTTGCTTTTCTTACATACTATTACTTTGAGTATATATTTTTTAAATTTATCTCAGTCTGAGGTCTATTAATAGTTTTATTAAGTCTTAATGAGCCACAACAATATGTTACATGCTTTCTAAGTTTCTTTTTGTTTTAACAATCAACTAGGCAAGAAAATGGGGTGGAGAACATTGCAAACCAACCAACCAACAATGAAAAACTGTAATAACATTACCTGTTGTAGCACTGATTCTTTCTTCATATTGAATTTTGAATACTTTTTAAAAAAATCATGACAACTTGACCACAATACACATGAGCAGTATGTGAAACGAATAATATCCCAATTCATAGGCTGACAAAGATGTCCAGTGCATTCCTAGAGATTGTGCCTTAAGGTGGATCTTTATTAGATGAAATTCAGACTTGCTGGTGCTTTCCTTCCCTCAGAGATTTGTGACTCAAAGATGTAGATGAAGAACTGGAAGCTTCTAATAAACAGAACAACAAAATAAAACTTCTGAAATGTAAAGTAGTGAAAGGTAGAGTCTGCATATGTGTTTCTTTCTTTAATGTTTATTTATTTTTGAGAGGGAAGCGGGGGGGGGGGGGAAGTGCAGAGAGAGAGGGAAAGACAGGTTCTGAAGTGGGCTCCACTCTGACAGCAGAGAGCTCCATGTGGAGCTTGAACTCATGAACTGCAAGATCATGACCTGAGCTGAAGTTGGGTGCTTAACCAACTGAATCACCCAGGTGCCACTGAATACATGTATCTTTATTTTTATTTTTTATTAATTTTTAAAAAAATATTTATTTTTAGGAGAGAGAGACAGACAGAGAGACAGAGAAAGAGACAGAGCATGATTGGGGGAGGGATAGAATGAAGGAGACACAATATCTGAAGCAGGCTCCAGGCTCTGAGCTGTCAGTATAGCTGTCGAGGTGGGACTCAAACTCACAAACCATGAGATTGTGAACTGAGCCGAAGTTGGACGCTTAACTGACTTAACTGACAAGCCACCCAGGTGCCCCCATATATGTTTCTTAAAATAGTGTTTCTCTTTTGGTTAACTTGGGCAAGCACCAAAGTTTAATGCCATAATAAATGTCTGATTTATGTTTAGACTTGCTTTTGGCAGTTATTTCAGTAAAGATCTTTCTTAGTCTTTCAAGTTTTTTTTTTCCTTTTCTTTATTTTCCCCTAATTGCTTTCATCTGGTATTGCTTTTATAATATGATTTTATACCAAATGCTAACCTTTCAATGTATCATCCTTTTTCCTCCAAGTCAACCTCAGCAATATTTCCAAACAATCAGATCATTCTATCAATCCCAGGATCTAATAAATGTTTCCATTTCTATTAAGCACCAAAAGAAGAAAATCCACAACTTTCAGAGATAATTTGTTGCAAATTATTAATACTCTCATTTAGTCATACTAATATTGTTGTACATAAAGTAACATGCATTGTTCAGTGTATTCCACACTGATAGGGTATACTTCATTTCTCTTATTCCTTGTTTTTATGAGGGGCCTTCTGCTAGATTCCAACTTCCTTATGAGCCCTGTGTTGGGCTCTGTGCTGACAGTGCAGTCTGGAACCTGTTTTAGATTCTGTTTCTCACTCTCTCTCTACCTCTCCCCTGCTCATGTTCTGTCTCTCTCTTTCTCAAAAGCAAATAAACATAAATTAAATTAAAAAGAAAAAAGAGCATCCTAATCACATCTGCAAAGGTTTTTGTTGTGGTCTTTAGTTTGCTTTTTGTTTTTTGTCATATTAAAAAACATATCCATAGGTTTTGGGTATCAAGATGTGGACAAATTGTGGGGAAGTGCACTTTCCTACCTACAACAATTATAATATGTACTATTAAGTTTCCTCTACCCCCAACCCATTGTTCCTTACATATCCCCCATTACAAAGGCCAGAAAAGCTAAACACTGTGTTGCTTGACCTTTAACCATTGAAGTGGTAGTGTGACCCACTTCTGGTCTATACAAGGTGCATGAGAAGTGTCTTTGAGGAGGATTATATTCTCCTAATAAGAAAGAGTAATACAAAGAAAGGGTCCACTTTGCATTGGCTCCTGCATCCTGCCTTTGACTCTCTCTGAGAGCAGGACACTTCCAGGGATGTAGGCATGCATAGGAAACTCAGAGCCATGGATACCTTGAGTCTGAATTGATATCAGGAACCATATACCTCTGTACCTGCTATTGTTGTAAACAGATAAAAACCTATTTTTTCTCCAATGTGGTCAGTTTTTGCTGTCATTTTCAGCCTAAATATTTTCAAAATTAATTTTTACTCTTCTAATATGCAGTGATTTTTCACAATGGAAAGAGTTAGCAGATGAGGAAGGTAAGAATATTTGATTCCAATATAGTTGATAATGTAAAATATTTATTTGACTTATCCTACAGAAAAAAGATACATGTTGGGAAATGCTGTATCAGATTTAGACAAGGAGATTGAGAATTTATCTTGTTATTCCATTTATGACATATTCAAAATTGTAACCTTCATTTTTCTAAATTGTAAGTTTTCAATGAGCTAATCTATTAACATAGAATTGTTATAGAGCTCATCAATGTCACTCAAAGTTAAACATATTTTAAATCATTGCAATTTTTCAACACCTTTAAAAACTGATGTATTTTGTTGGTTGGGTTAATAGATTTTTCTCTTTTGTTTCATTCATTGGCAATATATTACCTACCTTGAAGCTGTGATGAACATATGCCATTTGAATTAGAAGCATAAATAATAAACAAGTAAATAAGTAAGGTAAAAGACACTTTCGTATACAAAATTGGCAAATTTAGACATTGTGTGGTTTTAAATCCAATACCAAATACTTTGATATTCATCACACTAAGACTGAAAGCTTCCAGGTACTCCATTAATGAAATATCTGGTTAAATGATGCTGTGTGTCTTCTGAAGCTGTTGTTAAAACCCATACAGCTTCTGACTCAGTCTGATGAAACACTAGCCTTTAGGACTGTCCTCAATTGGCTCCCTTTCAGAATATAGTTGTCCTGTTTTAATAGCCCAAACCTCACAACTCCAAAGTCATGTAGACACAGATTCTGCTTGAGCACTGACCCCTAAGGTACCTTGTCAATCAATATGAGGAGTGACTTGTCCCCTTATTCTGGCCCTGGTATGATGATTACACCTTGTGAAGGAACTTATTGTGCGAACTTCTTGTTTCGATTATGAGAACAGACGTTGTGTCTCCAGAAGGTCCTGTTTCCCTCCATACTTTCCCTTGAGCTATGAACAGGCTAATGACCCTTACTCATAAAAGATTGACCTTTACATGTACATTTCTGTATCCACCGTTGCGTTACTCCAAGATGTTCATACAGCTCAACATGTTAATCAACTAACCAAAAATGTCTCTCATGCCCTAGGTATTCAACAAATCATGAAACTAGACACAAAGGTAAATGCACTTGAAGAGGCTATTCTATGTATTGGAAATGAGCTAAACTCTTTAAAGGTATGGCTGGCTCTCTGGTGCCGTCAAGAATATAACTGAAAAACCAAGTCTTGCCCAGAGACAAAGAGTCTAACTTAGAGAGAAGGAACAGACATGGGCAGAATATAAGTTACCACATACACCTTTGCTAACTGATGATGTATAGCAGCCCCTTCCCTAAGGCCTACATTCCACAAACCCCTTCCCTTCCCCTGGCAGCTGTGATGAGGATGGATAAGAGTATCTACAAACCTATGACTTAATCTTAGTGTTATTAAAATGTGAGCACCCTGTCATTTTCTTAGTTACTCAACCTCACTATAATTGGGCAGTTATGCAAGAAGACTTCTGTAAAACCTGTTTCTGTACATTTTCCAAAAACATCTTATCACAGAGAACTATCCATTGTAAAAATTCCACTTTCTGATGCCATGTTAACGTTTGACCTATAAATAAAGACACCCAAACCGACAGGACGGAGATGCTTGACTGGTGATCAGAAAGGATCTCGGGGCTCTCTCACTCCCTCCCTCGCCGACACCGTCCATCCTTCAGGGACCCATGAGGACCTGCCGGAGCCTGCCTCCGACACTGTAGAAGATACTTGCATGTAAAATAGTGGTGATAGTTTACCAATAGGGATTTAAGCCAATCAAGTAACTAAGTGGATGTATTCCTGTATTTAAGAAACAGTAATAAATAACATAAAAATAACATAATAAGAAAGCAATAAGTATGCACATAATTGTATACTCTAACTCTATCCACTAAATATGTATGAGGTTTCTAGGGTGCCTGGATGGCTCAGTTGGTTAAGCAACTGACTTCAGCTCAGGTTCATGAGTTCAAGCCCCACATCGGGCTCTGTGCTATGAGTGTAGAGCCTGCTTGGGTTTCTTGCCCTTTCCTCTCTCTCTGTTCCTCCCCATCCTGTTTTTTCTCTCTCTCACAATAAATAAACTTAGAAAATAATAAAATAAATATGTGTGGGACTTTTAAGCCAGGTTCTGAAGACCACATCCACACATAAACTCACTATTAAGGTGGAGAGATAACCTATCCTGAGTGACAACATTATCATTTTCCCCATGTTTTACATTAAGCTGTCCTGTTGAAACAAATCAGAAATTAAATAATTAGATGTGTGGATCGCTGGGCACACTTTCAAATGAAACCCATAGTTTGGGAATGAAGATAAAGTATATACAGGAAATCTAAGAAGAATTCTGAGATGAAGTTGTGTGTGTATGTTTGTGCGTGCGTGTGTGTGTGTGTGTGTGTGTGTGTGTGTGTATGTGTGTGGTCTTCTATAGAATTCTACTTAAGGGAAGCCTCATACATATCTTTTATCCTCACCTACAGACTGTGGATTTTATTTGAAATTGTGGCCAGTGACCCAGATGTCTCATTATTTAACCCAGGCAGCTTCTGTTTTCCTTCAGTAGGACAAGCTTAGTGTAACACAAAGAGCAAATGAATTACAGGGTCACTCTGAAGATAGGTCACCTCTCCATCTTAGTGGCAGTAAAATGATTACTTGCTCAGTCAATGAAGAACAGCAGCTGATCAAGACCAAGCGTCAGGGAGAGTTTTCAGACTCATTCCAGCTGGCAAAATGAAAATCTATATTGGGACCCCCGGGACATGAAGAGAGAACAAAATTGCTTTGAGCCACTGTGGTGCTTGATAAATGGCACACTAAGAGAAAAACATTAGTCTCTTTACCCACCTGCCCAAGTCTAGCTAAATTCAAAGGAAATATGCACCTCTCTGGTATGCAATTGAGTACTCAATTTATTCCCTTTCACCAACACAAATATTCTTGTGTTCATAATTCATTGTGCACATTCAAAGGGAGAAAATCATGTGATTTGACAATGTTGAGTATTGATAACTTTTCAAAAAAAATTACATGTTGAACAAGAACATAACATGAAAAAATGTTAATTAATTAATTTTTAAAGGGCAAGTAGCATATAAAGTAAATCTCTTTGAGATTACAAAAAAGAAACAGAGGGATACTTTATCTTTCCAGACTTTTCAGAGGCATGAGATTCAAAAAGAAATAATCAGAAAAAATGCCCAAGGTTGTATTCAATGCAGGGATCTTTTCTTTCTTTCTTTTTTTTTTTTTTGGTAATATATGCAGTATGTGCAATTAATCAGTCAATGCCATTGTTAAATAAATCTAAATCAGCCAGGAACTGTAAAATTAATTTAAGTTTTGGGCTAATTTAGACTTTTTTCGGGGCTAAATCAGCTTTGATAGGGGCAATAAGTCTCTTTGATTATAATTTTTCATATGAAAAAATACCCCCATCTAATATTAATATAAAACAATAGTTAAATTGTTTACCTGCGTGTAAGCTTAAAACAAACAAGCAACAGTGCTCCCAAGGGGCTCAGTCAGTTCAGCATCTGATTCCAGCTCAGGTCATGAGCCCCTGGTTCTCAGTTTCAGTTCCTGCTTTGGGTTCTCTGCTCTCAGCATGGAGCTCACGTCGAATCCTCTGTCTCCTCTCTCTGTGCCTCTCACCTGCTTGCCCTCTGCCTTGATCTCAAAAATAAATAAACATTTTAAAATAAAATAAAAAGAAGTGACAGAAGAGTACTATTTTATTTCTCTATTCACCACTCCTATTATCTAACTTTTAGAAGAAATGTATAGTTTAATGATTAATGATTACAGAAAGAAAACACTCTGGAGTTTAAAACTTTTTCACCTAAAGTACATCAAATATTTTACAAAAACCCTCCATATGCTTTTATTGCTTTAAAACTTTTTTTTATGTTTTACTTTATATTTGAGAGAGAAAGAGAGACAGAGACAGAGAGACAGAGAGAGAGATAGAGACAGAGAGACAGAGTGAGAGCAGGGGAGGAGCAGAGAGAGGGAGACCCAGAATCCAAAGCAGGCTCCAGACTGAACTGTCAGCACAGAGCCCAATGCGGGCCTGGAATTTCAAACCATGAGATCATGACCTGAGCCACCTAGGTGCCCCTGTTTTTCTTGTTTTAGAGCCAGAAAGCATTTTTTCATAAATACTGGTGAAATGCATAGGAGAATGAAGATTACTTCCCTAAAATAACTAGTAATCCCATCTGCTTTCTGTATTCCTCCTTTCTGAAGAAGAGTGTTTATAGCAGTTCGGCCTTTCTTTAGATATTGGCTTAGTGGAGAGGAGATGAGCTATTTTGTCTCTTTATTTATTATTTTATTTTTTAATTTACTTTATTTTCTATATATTTACCTCATTTACTATTTACCCACAGATCGACAGGAGCTATACTTGAAAAGTTATACCTAAGGTATGACAACAAAGGAAACTTGCTCACACTTGGACTTGATTTAGATGATGAGATTCTAGATTTTGAGCTCCTGTCGTCATGAGACATGCTAGTGCTTTGAGAATGAGTGAGTGTTCTTTGTGTGTGGGAAGAAGATAAAGCATTTGGAGCAGGTGGAGGATAATAGCAGACACCTTTCACCTCCAAAAATCCCAGGCTTTTGGTATTCACACCCTTGCCTGATGTCACTTTGGCTGTAGTCTCAGGACAGACCAAAACCACAATTTCCAAATAAGTCAGTCCAGAATTCCAAACCCTTAATATTTATGTGATATAATAAATATTTGTTAGTTTAAGCTGCTGGGTTTCAGGGTAATTTATTATAAAGCAACAATTAAGAAACCTTGTTTTTCCATTCCATTCTGTCTTCCAGATAAAGTTTGGCTTAACTCTGATGCCTACCTATATCTGTGGTCACAGACAGAAGAGTTTTGTGAGAACAGTGCAATTCTAGAAATATAAAATCCTCCAAATTGTGAAGCACAGCAATATGTGACCCCTCGCTTTTTCAAAATTTCATTTCTTGAGGGAAAATTAGCCTCAGGAGGAAATTAAACATTTTTATAAATGAAAATATTTTCCTTTTCCTTAAGAAAAACAAAATACGGGGGTGCCTGGGTGGGTTAGTCGGTTAAGCGTCCGACTTTTGCTTAGGTCATGATCTCATGGTTCGTGGGTTCGAGCCCCGCGTCGGGCTCTGTGCTGACTGCCAGCTCAGAGCCTGGAGCCTGTTTCAGAGTCTGTGACTCCCTCTCTCTCTGACCCTCCCCTGCTCACGCTGTCTCTCTCTCTCTCTCCTAGAAATAAATAAAACATTAAAAAAATAAAGAAAGAAAAACAAAATACAACAAAGAATGAAAACTCTCCTTGGTCTCAGATATATTAAGGTTACAAAAAAGTAAAAAAACGAAAAACATCTACTCGTCCATTTTAATTCTATCCTGGACCTGATGAGCTTCATTCCTTTCTCTGCAGTCTCTCATATTCCAACTCAAATCTCTATTGTGTCATATTTTTCCCCAAATTATTAGACTGTTGATAGGATCAAAAACAATTCCATACACAAGCCGTACAGTCATAACACTTAGAAAGAACAGACAAATCCCAGAACCAGCATAGTAGCTTAAAACCAAAGCAGCATTGCCCTTCATCAATGATCATTTCACAAGATAAAGCAGGATTCCTGTAATGTTGTATATGTTATAACTTAGAACCACATTAATTTTGCTCAACTTCCCCTAGAACTTTTAGATAATATTATTTAAGGAAAGGACATAGACTTGTAGAAGTAAAACAACTATAGCAAAAAAAAAAAAATAAGAGGAAGGCACTTTGTTTTAACTTAGTGAGGCAGCAGGTCAATCTGGTTTTGTTTTTTGTTTTGTTTTAGTTTTTTTGACTGATGCTTTGAAGATTCCTTAGGTAAGAATCCTTCATAAAACAATTAGGAGGCCTTGTTTCTCAATAAATTAGGGTAACTCTAGTTGCTGTAACCAACCCTAAATTTCAGTGAATTAATGTGATAGGGCTTATTTCTCATCAGAGTATAGTCCAACGTGGTGTCTCCCAATTCACAGATGACTTTTCTGCACATAGTGATTTGGGAACCAAGGCTCCTTCCTTATATCTCGTTGCCCCGTCACTCCATGGGGACCCCGGGGTCATAAGCAAAAAGAAAATATGACAATGTAGAGGGAGAACTCATTATTTACCTGCCTAGACATCAAGAAGTTACTTCCTTTGTACTCACATGACCCCTTCTAGATGCTATGAAAGTCTGAGGAAAAATAATGCTCTTCCACTTAGCTGAGGAGCTGTTTCTCAATGACAGTGCCTAATTGTGGAAACACTAATGATAATGAATATTGGCCCAGCTCAGCTTCTCTATGCTTCCTTGTATTATAGCAGTGTCAGCATTTGTTGAACTTACATTGTTCTACTTATAGATATTAACTAAATTAATCTTCAGGAAAACCTTATGAGTTCAGTATTAGTTTGCCCCATATTATACCTATGAATGCACTAAGGCATTGAGAAATTAGCTTTCCCAAGGTATCTTTCTAAAGATGAAAACCTGGGTGTCAAATCCTGCAGCCTAGTTCCAACAACAACAACAACAACAACAACACCTGCTCTTGATGTCGATCATATATAATTAAAACTTGGTGTCTAGTTCTCTTTATACCATTGCCTTTCTAGATGCCCAAGGATGAATTAAGACTGAGCTGTCTAAGGACATCCTCTCCTCTCACATTTGGAGACTATGTGCTCTACATTTGTAATGATAAACTTTCTAAGCCAAGTTCAAGTTCACAGGCCCACAATATCATTTTCGACCTATGCATAATAATTTTCTACATCCTTTGCTAGATTACAGGGCCCTTGTGGATTTTGCTATGGTGACTATTTGTGACTAATTCCCCCCTCCATGGGAGAATCTCTCTTCATTTCTGAACATGAACAGCCCTTAATTTTGCTTCCAAATTTGAAGGCTTTGGGAGTCTAGTAAAGACAAATAAGCCTTAGCTTTGAATCTCTTGGTCCTTAGCCAATCCTTTGCCTTTGAGTGGTTTCAGGAATTAATGCTTTTCTTTTCATTGAATCCAAGACTAGGTTAATATTTTGAATTTCTGTCAGATTTTTGCCTACTTATTTGTTGTGGGTCCATGAAAATTGTTAAGTGTCATAAATGCTTACATTGCTCCTTTTCCACTGTGTATAAACACAGGTCTATGATTTTTGCTAATATTGAGTTTCCTTTCTTTTTTTCACTTTCTTTTATTCTCTATTACATTTTTTCCTGTGTATTTCTCCCCCAAATTTGCCTTGTATGTTTATAGTTTAGAAGCAACAATTCAATTGGATTTGCTTTTTAAAAATACCTTGTTCTAGCAAACTGTGCCCATTTGCAAACCCTATATAGGATGCATTTGACACACAGAGGGATTTTTTAAACACCAGATATCTTTTCAAAATGTAAACCTGATCACGTGATCTCTGCTTCTCCTTGTCTTTAATAATTTTCACACAGATTTAAAATCCACATGATTAGTTCTCTACTTCACCAACAACAAACTCTCACTGAGGAGTAATACATAGGGAGATATCAAAATCAAGAGAAAGACAAACAACAAAGATGGTACAGAAATTTGAAGCTTCTGGTACCTGTAACTAGAAAACTATTAGGTGCAACCCATGTTCTGAGATAATGGGGATGAGATCTTTAACCTATCTTCTTAAGGGAGATCCAAGTTAACTTGTACCACTCTCAGACCATATGAAATCAAACTAGATAGTAATAACAGAAAGATAGCTAGAAAGTTGGAAAATATTTGAAACTTACAAAATATACTGAAAATATAGCTTTATAAAATGAAAGGGGATGCAGCAAGAACAGGGCTTAGCAGAAAATTTATGCAATTAAAATGCATATATTGGGGCACCTGGGTGGCTCAGTCAGTTAAGCGTCCAACTTTGGCTCAAGTCATGATCTCACGGTTCATAGGTTTGAACCCCTCATTGGGCTCTGTGCTTACAGCTAGCTCAGAGCCTGGAGCCTGTTTCAGATTCTGTGTCTCCCTCTCTCTCTGACCCTTCCCTGCTCTCTCTCTCTCTCTCTTACTCTTTCTCTCTCTTTCAGAAATAAATAAAAGCAGGGGCGCCTGAGTGGCTCAGTCGGTTAAGCATCTGACTTCAGCTCAGGTCATGATCTCACGGTTTGTGGGTTTGGGCCCCATGTCAGGCTCTGTGCTGGCAGCTAGCTCAGAGCCTGTTTCAGATTCTGTGTCTCCCTCTCTCTCTGACCCTCCCCTTCTCAGGCTGTCTCTCTCTCACTCTCTCTCCTAAAAAAAAAAAAAAAAAAAAAAAAACATTAAAAAAAAGAAATAAATAAAAGCATTAAAAATGTATATATTAGAAAATTAATGAAAAGTATATAATCAATAAATTAATTTCCACATTCAGCAACTAGAGAAGGAAAAATAATTTAAACTTCAAGCAAGAATGGGAAAAAAGAAACTAAAATAGAAACCAATGAAATTAAAAATAGGAAAACAAGAGAAAATTAATGCAACTGGAAGCTGGTTCTCAAAACTCATAATATCAAAATTCAATTGTATTTCTCTCTATTTAAAGATGTCAAGACTCTCCAAACTGATCCATAGGGTTAATATAATCCCAGCTTCATTTTTTCTTAATTGAAATGCTTTTATATTTATACAAAAGACCATGGCTTAGCACACCCTTCTGAAAATCCAAGATGAGAACATATTACAGAATACTATGTTAAGTGAGACAGTGAGATTTTGTACAAATATGAAAACAGTGACCAATGAAACATTTATAAAGACTTCAGAAATAAACCATGCACCTAGAATCGATTGACTTTTGATAGAGCTGCCTTAAAGAGAAGTGGAAAAGAATAGTAGTTTTAAAAGAATATATTTTTTAAAAAATCATTCATATTTAAAAAATATTCATACAAGTGTAGAATAAATAGAAATGGACACTGGGAATTGTCAAACAGGTTACAAGAATATCTGCATGTGAATTAACGAGAATCCTTTTAGATCAATTAGAAGATGCTGGTAAGCCACGCTAGGTACATATTAACATTTTGCCCACTTTATTTTCTTCGTAAACTGACCTTTACTCATATAAATCAAATCGATTTTGGTCTGTTGGTTTTCAGTCTGTAAAAAACTCCGGTTTCTAAAACTGATCTTCAAAAACATAAAGAAATCAATTCAAATCTGGAAAACTTTCATTAAAGACATGAATTTTGGAAGCGTTACATTGTGTAAGGGATATTTCTAGCATCTTTTGGATTATGTCACAAAGAAGTCACAATGGCTTTTCTTTCATTTTGTTGTTTTGTTTTGCCTATTTAAATAACCCTTCAGATGAATTCTGTATCATTGTAATAGCAGTTTCCTGCTAAGGTATTCAAATGGAAGAAGGTGAAGCAAATGGCTGAAGGCCATGTCTTAAGCTAGCAAATAAAATAGCCTGGCAGCTGCCTAAATTATTTTCAAGCATTTTGGCACATCTCTATGTATAAAATGGTTACGGTTCCAAGGGTTTTCTGCAGATAGAATCATTTGTCAAACTGTAACAAAACTTTTTCAATTTTTATTAGGAAAGTTATGAAGCTGAACTACTGAAGTCACTTGCACTATCTGGCGGTTAAAAAATATCCAGGGAGAGTGAATGTTTTCATATCTCTGTACAAGTGTAAGCACACGTGTATGCTCACAGATGTATTTTAAGCACCATTAATGCCGATAAAGGTGGCACTGCAGTCATTTTTCATGAATGGTGGTTTCACTGATGCAGCCTCTCTTGAACAACCCTCCTCAGCTCTAACTGTTCATGTGCCTTGCAGAAATAGCTCAGTATGTTCATTCATCATTTGAATGATGGGTGGCAAAACCTCCACTCTTTTTTCTCCTATAGAACTAGTGTATTTTCATGGACTGTGCTTCTTAAGCTCATTAATAGCAATGATGTTGTATGGTTGTCGCCAATTCTTTCCATGGGTCATTGCTCACATCATAGGAAGCAATAAAAGGCAGGAGGTAGAATATGGAAAAGGAAGGGACCCCTGGTGGGTTGGGGTGGTTGAGGTGATGGCCAAGCACTTTGCATTATCATTAAGAAGCCAAGGACTACACAAAGGGAAGATGAAAGATAAATAAGATGAAACAATAGAATAGATCTCTCTCTCTCTCTCTCTCTCTCTCTCTCTCAATTTAGACAACTGTGTAGCTACCACGATTTCTGTGGCAGAGCAATCACTGCAGGTGGGACATTACTTTCAGCACTCCAGACTAGATCGCTGCAATATGCTCTATTTGGAGTTCCCTTGGAAGACCTCCCAGAAGCCTCAGATAATGCAGAGTGCAGCTGTTGGAGATCGTTAGCATAAATAGATTTGGCTTAGCTGGAAGCCTAAGGCTTGGAACCAAAAATATATGTCTGAGCTCAAATGTTAGCTCAGAAGCTGGGAAATTAAAAATAAGTAAAATAATAAAAAATTAAAACATTCAGATTGTACATTTGACAGATAAGACATCAGGACTGTTCGCTTTGCTTTATTCCTAAAATAAATGTAGAATTCTTAGGTAAAGGTGGAAATTGTATGCAGTGATTTCAGTCAAATGATTGTGAACTTGTCAGTCACATTTGAGTGTGTGTGTGTGTGTGTGTGTGTGCATGTGGGGGGGTTATAAGATTTATGTAAAATATGTATAGAAATTGATAAATAATACTAATTCAAAATCATTCTTATTAGAAAGAAAATAAGCAATGTTCTTATTAAAATTATACTAAAATCATTAACACTTATATTTTTAAAAAACAATTCACCAAAGAATACTTTATTGGAGCACCTGGGTGGCTCAGTCAATTAAGCATCTGACTTTAGCTCAGGTCATGATTTCACAGTTCATGAGTTCAAGCCCTGCATTGGGCTCTATGCTGACAGTTCAGAGCCTAGAGCTTGCTTCAGATTCTGTGTCTCCCTCTCTCTCTGCCCCTGCCCCACTCACACTATCTGTCCTTCAAATATAAATGAAAAAAACATTAAAAAAATAATATTCCTTAAAATTTTAGTTTTTTTTAAAGAGGTCAAATGAAATCAATTGGTTTTATAGTAAAAATAATATTAAAAAATTTAAGCCTTTATCTATTTATTATTATTTAGTAAATATCTATTTATTTAAATAGCATTTAAATACTACTTAGTATCTATCATTAAGGTGACTAAGTAGGAATTTAAAAGCACAGACAAAATAAAGTACAAGAATATTTCCTGGTTCTCTTTTAGAAATTGCTGAGATAAGAAAATGATTTTTTTTAAATTTCATTATAAAATTTGTAAGGCTTGATTTGAAACATCTAAAATTCTATAATATATAGAACATTGAGGTCTTCAGACTGTCTTCAGTATCAGTCTACATATTTAATGCATCTCCATCAAAATACCACCAGCATTTTTTCACAGAGCAAGGCAAAGCTGGAAGCATCACAATTCTGGACTTTGAGTTATATTACAAAACTGTAGTAATTGTAACAGTATGGTTCTGCCACAAAAATGACACATAGTTTAATAGAACAGATGAGAAAACCCAGAAACTACACAGTCAACTATTTTTCAACAAAGTAGGAAAGAATATCCAGTGGAAAAAAGACAGTCTCTTCAACAAATGGTGTTGGGAAAACTGGACAGCTACGTGCAAAAGAATGAAACTAGACCACTTTCTTACACCATACCCTTACACCACAAACTGAAAGTGCATTAAAGCCCTTGACACAGGAAGCCATCAAATCCTAGAGGAGAACACCTAGAAGAGACATCAGCCATAGTGACTTCTTACTTGATATTTCTCCTGAGAAATGGGAAACAAAAACAAAAATAAACTAATGGGATTTTATCAAGAAAGAAAGCTGCAGAGCAAAGAAAATAATCAACCAAATTGAAAGCAATCTATGGAATGGGAGAAGATATTTGCAAGTGACATAATGGATAAACAGTTAGCATCTAAAATATTTAAAGAACTTATAAAACTCAACACCCAAAAAACAAGTAATCCAGGTAAAGTGGGCAGGAGACATATATACCCATTTTTCCAAAGAAGACATACCAATGGCCAACAAACAAATGAAAAGATTCTCAATGTCTGGGATCATCTGGGAAATACAAATCAAAACTAGAGTGAGCAATGTGGTATATGTATACAATCAAATATTATCCAGCCTTAAAAAAGAATGAAATCTTGACATTTGCAACAACGTGGATGGAGTAAGAAAGTAATATGCTAAGCAAAATAAGTCAGAGAGAGACAAATACCATATGAGTTTACTCATATGTGCAATCATATGTATGGATCTTTTTACATTTTTCATGTTTGAAATGGACTAATCTCACATGACACACATGGATAAAATTGAGTTTCTCATATGTTTGATTTAAAGGAATAGTAATATTCATACTTTGGATCAAAGAAGTAAGAATTATAAGCATTTAAAAACTAAAATTTGCAATGTAAAAATGAAATCATTCTGCAAAAATAATTAAAAGCTCTGAATAAAATTTCAAAATTATTTTACAAGGCACAATCATGTGTGTTACTTTGAGGTCAAAGAATGGAGATAAATCTGAATAACTGAGGGCAGTGTATTCCTCTATAAGTCTCTTAAATATGAGATTAGTTTGTTCATAATATTAAGAATAATAGAAAGCAAAAAAGAGGTAATTTGCACAAGGTGTGAAACAAGTGGTTCCATAGAGGATCATTCCATTCAGAATATATTAATCAAATAGCTGATAATCAAATGAGTCCAATTTCTCATTGTGCAAAATGCTCTGGTTTAGTTTTATATGTGGAAATGTGTTTCATCCCTCTTTAATAAAGCCATGCTTTTTTTTTTTTTTAATGAAAACAAGAATTTGTATTTATAAAACCATGCAAATCAAGCTTAACATAAAAGATATCCTCTGGGAAAGAAGGGCTCTAGTGAAGATAAAAATTATGGTTCCGAAACTTTCTGTGGGGTCTCTTGGGCCATGTCTGCTTGTCAATGTTAGCAAGTAAGGGAAGGTATTATGTATATTTGTTGGCTGACAAAATCTTAAGATTATAAGAATATTTGATTCTATTTTTCAATAAATACTTAATGAATAAGTCAAGATAAGTTTCCCAGAAGGATAGTCTTTTTTTCTTTTTTTTTTTGTGATCAGATTCCAATTTGTAACAACTGCCATGTGCTCTTTTCCCAAGGTAGTAGACTCTCTGCAGCAATCTCTGTTTTTTCACTGATTTAATTTTGCTAATTTAACAAGCTGTACATTTGTGAAATCCCAGGGAAGCCTATTTGGTAAGCTTCAATATCCTACTAATAGAGCAAACCTCATTTAGCAGAGCACCGTGTCGTTATACAGTGGGAGACGGAGAATTACTACTAACCAAAATATAAAGGAACAAACAGCATATGAGTTTCACTTTGTGTATAAGTCAACGATAAATTTACACATTTATTTTGTCATGCATTACTAATCTGGCAAATTGGAGACACACAGTATATTGGACACACACACAATTATATTATAATGGCAATTTTGAAAAGCATAAGTCTATGTTGCTCTCTCTGATGCCACTATTCAATGATACTTTCTTAGAGATTCATATAAATTGACTTTTCTATGAAGCAGAGAAAAGCTTAAGTATCTGTGTTCTGTTATCCAGGATTGTCTTGTATACTTGCTATATGTGTTCTTGTGAATTGAATATTTTCCTACTTATATTATTTGTGCCCTCATTCTCTATTTGTCTTAAGACATTGAGCAAATTGTCTCACCTATCTAATTCCTTGTTACATAATCTATGAAACAAAGACACCGTAAATTACCTGATACCTCAAAGATTAAAACAATTAATTGCTTTGCGGATGAGGAAGAACTTTTAAAAACAATACCTTCTTCTGATTTCAATGAAGAGGCACTACTACCTTTATGAAGGGGTCCAGCCTCTGCAAGCCAGGGTTGGCCCGGAGAGCGACGAAGAAGACACGGAGCCAGCCTCTTCAGGTGGACCGCTCACATTTATTTTTCAGCTTAGGGTTTTTATATAGCAAATTTAAACAATCATGCTTAAACAATTTACATTTTTTGAGTACAGTCATAGGACTTAACATTTCTAAGTTTTCTTGGCAACAGTGATTTCACGGTACATAATTTCCACTTCAACCAATAAAATTTAACCAGGTAGTCATAACAAAGTTCTACATATTCTTTACTACATATGACAGGGTATCTAAGGATAAGTGAAGCATATTGCCAGAATACATGAGATCACAGTGCCCTTTAATTGTTTAAATTCAGTGGGCATGCAAAACCAGGTAATACTTGTACCCGCGGTTGTAGGTAACAGACTCTCACAACCTCTTACTAAGAAAGAACAATGTCAACATTTATCATAGATGATGTATGGAAATGTTTTACGTGGATCAACTAAAATTTGGTCTCTGCATTTACCGGTCTCATTCTTTGGCCAGAACAATCCATAAGCTGCCTCACGGGCTTGAGGTCAGCAGGCAAATATTTCTCTAACACTTTTCCGAGAAAGTCCTCCACAACTAGTAAGTCCTGTTTTTGTCTCTGCTTACGGCATAATATGTATTCTTCCTGGCAATTAGACCCATACAAGGAAAATGAATTCTAGGTCTCTCATAGACCCCATCCATACCGGACTGTCTCCAATTTTGCTAATTACTACAATATTCATTAGACAACATCTGATTGAGGGGGTGGACATGATATTTAGGTACATTCCATTTTGGAGGAAGGGGGGAACTTTGGGTGAATCTGGTTTCATATTAACCCTAGAATAGACTCACGACAGAAGTGAGAGAGAGAGACTCACAACAGACAAAGTAGAGAAGAAGAATTCTTCCGGGGGTTCTTCTGACTGCCTTTCAGTCTCTTCCCTGGGCCTTGCCATCAGGGATGACCTGCACAGTTTCCGTCTCTGACACCTTTAAAAAGCTCTGGCCTCATAGGGTACCTGGGTGGTTCAGTCCTTTAAACATCCAACTCTTGATATCTGTTCAGGTCATGATCCTAAGTTTTGTGGAATGGAGCCCCGTGTGGAGCCCCGCATGAAAGTTGCTTGAGATTCTCTCTCTCTCCCTCTCTCTCTCTCTGGCTCTCCCCTGCTCATTCTCTCTACACAAACAAACAATCTTAAAAAAAAAAAAAAAAAAACAAAACACCCTGGCCTTTTTTCCATCTCTCATTCCTTCCCAAGGAGGAAGGAATTCTTGATTGGAAAATTTGGGCTGCGGTGCCTTAGCATTTTTCTCCCTCCCATTGCTCAGCAGTCATCTGCCTACAGATAATACTACTCTGCTTTGCTCCTCTTCATTATCAGTTTTTCATGGGGACCCCTTACATGGAGGGCCTATGAATTTCTAAAGCCACCTGTAACAGGATGACCAAGTCATTATGTTTAAGGGCTCAGAATGGGGGAGGGGGGAGTAAGTAAATTAGCTTCATCAGCAATCTGCATTATTTTTGGTTCTTTGTAAACTTGATACATTTGATACTATCTATTGAATATTGAATAGGCAATCAACAAGTATTTGAGCTTTCAAATTGTATAATAAGCAGTTCCAAATAATACCTATAGCTTCAGAGTGCTCACATTAGTGAATTGCCTGTTAAAATAAGTAGATGAAAATACAACTTCTGTGTTGATGTATATGTACATCTATTCTTGAGATTTGAAAACCTATAGTGCCTAGATCATAATTATTAAATATATTGTTATATAATTACAAAATTATAAAATTATTATAACAATGAATAATGTAGTCAGCTTGTTGAATGTTTCTTGCAGTGTGCAAAAAAAATGGCAGTAATGCAGTAATGAATTGAAACCCTCAACTAATTTGAAGTAACAATAAACATTAAACTCATTTAAAAATAAATAAGTGATATCTACTAATTGCTATTATCAAACATACAAAATATCAGATCTTCTTGGGCAAATATTGGATTCTAGCACTAGGGCAATAAATATATAAAGTGAGCTTAGGGCATCTTGTAATGCCAAAAAACAATACTACTGAAGCACACCAGCTCCCTCCCACCCCGCCAATACACATGCGGGCACACATACACACAGAGTGATTGGGATATTGTAAGAGATACAGGAACCAAACTGGAACAATTTGAGCAATAATATATGATAGAGTAGTATTTTTAAACATTTTTTAATGTTTATTTATTTTTGAGAGAAAGAGAGACAGAGCATGAGTGGGGGAGGGGCAGAAAGAGAACGAGACACAGAATCCAAAGCAGGCTCCAGGCTCTGAACCGTCAACACAGAGCTTGATGCAGGGCTTGAACTCCTGAACCATGAGATCATGACCTGAACTGAAGTCAAATGCTTACCCAACTGAGCCACCCAAGTGCCACCACAAAGTAGTATTAAATTATAACTCAACCTATAAAGTAAATTCCCATAAATCCATACTAATACAAATAAATGACTGGATAAATGAGTCCATACAGGCGAATGGACTAAATTTCCATACAGAGGAATTCCAAATAATTCTTGTAAGTACTTTACCCTCATGCAGATGGAACACAATTCCACACTCCTTAAGGGCTATTCATATTGATTTCCTTTCAAAAGGGAATGTGGAAGTGGGAAAAATGAGTAAATTGACCATGGAGGAACTTGACAAACTCTAGCTTGGCCAAGTGAGCAAGGTTAATATCAACATTGGTAACTGACGTCCATATCTTTGGTATAACGTAATGGGATTCGGATTTCACCTTTCTGTTCTTCCTCCGCAAAACACATACTCTCTTCTAATAATGAGGAAATACCAACTAAATCCCACTGGAGAGACATTAGGCAAGATGCTTGAACAGTATTTTCCATAGATTGAATCTAAACATGTGTCCCCCTAAACATCATATTTTGAAGCCCTAACACTCATATGACTATATTTGGAGATAGCATCTTTGAGAAATAATTCAGGTTAAATGAGATCATAAGGGTGGAGCCCTGGTGCAATAAGACTGTGCCTTATAAGAGGAAATCTCTCTCTCCCCACCAGGTGAGGGCACATTGAGAAGACAGCCATCCACAAATGAGGAAAAGAATTCTTGTCTGGATCCAACCATGCTGGCAGCCTGATCTCAGGCTTCCAGCCTCTAGACCTGTGGGGGGGAAAAAAACAAATTTTTGTTTTTTAAAGCCACCCAGTATATGAAATTTTTTTATATCAGTCCTAACAGATTAATACAGTACTCCTCAAAAGTGTCAAGGTTATAAAAAAAAGAAGGAAAGTCTGAGAAACTCAAAGCTAAAAGGAACCTAAAGAGAAATAAAGACTAAGGGTAATTTAGTATCCTGGATATGTCCCTGGAAAAGAAAGGAACATTGGAAAGGAAATCTGAATAAAGTATGGACTTGAATTAATAATAAGATATCTGTAGTTGTTCATTAGTTGTGACAAATGTAACATGCTAATGTGAGTTATTAACAACAAGGGAAATCTGATATGAAATACATGGTGATTCTTTTTTGATCGTCAATATTTCTTTAAATCTAAAAACTATTCTGAAGTATAATTTTATTTAGAAAGTAGATTTTATTTAATTTGTGTATAACTATGTGTTTATAGAAGGTATAAAAGCTGTTGTGATCATTAGTTAATCTTTTTGTGACAACTACTGAAGAAATACCAGAAAAAATACTGCAGTGAATTAGAGGTAAATAAGAAAGTCTTTTGGAGATCTGACAGTATAATGAAAAAACAATTCCCATATTTTACTGTACCATACATTTTTTATATTACTTTATTTCTATTTCAGCAATTTTCTATCAAACATCTGAAATATACTCTTTGACTTATTATTTTGCAATCCACTTACCGAAGAGAAAGTAAACTATTTCAATTGATTAATCTCTAAAAATAAAAGAGTTGGGTTGGCGAGCACAAATAGAATTTCTAGCTGTAATTACTACAGTTTTACATGATTAAAGAATAGCAAATAGAATAGTATCTACAAATCATTTCATATTTTCACTTTTTGTGAAAAACCAGCAAATTTATAACATATCTAGAGAAAGAATAGTCCTATATATAAACAATCTTCAGAGAAAGGACCTTTTCATATGCCATTCCTGGTTCAAAATATAAGAAACCTCTCTGGTCCAAGAAAATGAAGATAGGAATTTTGGCAATTTTAAATGTATTTTAACTAACAAAAGAAGAAACAACTTTCTTTGATATGCATTAAATTCATAAATAAATATAAAACTAATGACTTTAAGTGTTGTGTCTGAAATATATTTCTCATTTTAATTATAACAAATTATACACATTATATGATTTGCATAAATGTTTACAGCAGTATATTTTAACCTTACTTAAATTACTTGTTATTTTCTGTAAATTAAAGATTTCAATATTTAGAATAGCAATTTATAAGGACAATAAACTTAGTTACATATTCTAATGCTCTTCTACCTGCTGTATTTGCTGCAAGTAATTCATATTTGATTGTCCAGCACCTTCTGGATTAGGAAATAAACACCCTTAAAGCCAGCTACTGACAAACAATTTTAAGAGAATTGATGGCTCCATCCTTTGATCAAAGAGAAAAAGTAATAAGATGTTATAGCTGAATCCCCAAGGCACAGACCATGGCCATTTTTTCCAGGTTCTGGGAGGTAAAGATATCATGTGTTTTATTTTAAAAACAATTCTCTTTGAATTGAAGTGTTAGTTCCATGGTTAATGATGTGGCAAGATCAAAATAAATTCCAAGAGGAAAAATAGCAAAGTGACTGGATTTGAAAAGTTTTCCAGATCCAGAAACATCACTTGAATTGAATTCTAACATGCTTCTCATGTAGTATATATATGATACTTATATAAATATACATATATAAAATTATAAAAGTATCTTAAATATACCTAGTATATACATTATATATTATATATTTTATTATTTTATACAATATATATCACATACTATATATAAATAATAAATAGTGTATGTGATATTATCTTTTATGTATAATTATTACATCTTTTATGTGATATACTAAATATATATTGTGTTATTCATTATGGATTATATATTATATACTTTATATACATATAGTTGTTATATATATACATCTATATGTGCATATATGTGTATATATATAAATATATATTTTTATATATTTAAATATATATTATGTATATATACATATACACACACATACATAAACTTCCAGTACCTGTAAATGTTACCTTATTTGGAAATAGGGTCCTTGAAGATGTAACCAAGTGAAGAAGAGGTGATTAGGGTGGACCCTAATCCACTATGACCGGGTTCCTTAAAGGAAGAGGAAATTCCATGTGGAGATGAGGACACGTATGTAAAATGCCATGTGGGAAGAGCCACTTAGATTCAAGTATTGCAGCTACAAGCCACAGATACCTAAGGTTGCCTGAGAACCACCATCAATGAGGAAGAGGCAAGAAAGCATTCTTCCTTACAGATTTCAGGGTCATGGTACTGTTGACACTTTAATTTTATTCTTCTTGCCTCCAGAACCGTGAAACACTATGTATTGTTTTAAGCCATCCATTTTGTAGGCCTTAGTTATGGCAGCTGTAGGAAACTAATAAAGCATTGACAGATTTTGTTTAATAGGATGGGATTAGATGCCCTAACATATCAGAGGTAGTTCTTCACCTTCCTCGAGTGCTTTTCTCCCATCACTTATTTAGCTAAAGAGGCAGAATCTTTTTAGAATTGGAAAAAATGAATTTTTAGCAGATGCTAAGATATGAAAAGCAGCATGTATGTGGTTCTAAATGGATCTTTGTCTATCAGTGTGTTTATCAGTGAATTTTCTGTTATGGACTAAATACTATGAAGTTTCACAGATGAGGAATAAATGAAGGGATAAATTAAATACATACCAATCCAAAATGCTCCAAATTCCTAACCTATTGAATTATTAGGGAGTGGAATAGTGCATAATGATATATAGCATTAGTTATTTCCAGCTCATTTTAAGTTCTATTTTCTTCACATATTATAGCAAAGTATAAAATAAAAAATAAATTTTCCTCCTTCAAACCCACACTTCCTAATTCAATTTGTAACCATGTAGCATCTTTTGAGTTTTGTTCTCTAGTTACATTCTTTGGAAGGGGGATATCATCATTTACTTCTCAGTCAACAGCTGTTAGTATGGAGCCCAGCAATAATCTGAAATATTTTAATAAATACATTGATGAATGTATAAGTATATAAAAGATAAACACATTACATTTGTGTTCAGTGAGGCTCAGTTATCATTATTTAGTATTGGCATTACCCCTATTGACAGAGAAACTGACCCCAGGATGGACTTGTGTGGATAGATCTTGAGTTTTGTTTGACTTTTCAAACATGGACTAAGTGTTTGCAATAAATTAACTTCTAATTTCTAACTTCCACAATTATTTTATTAATTATCCAGCATTCGCCAATTTTATTACATATGTGTATAATATATATATCTTATACATCTTATATATATAATATATATCTTACATATATTACACACACACACACACACACACACACACACACACACACATATTTGGCTCAGTCCTGTCATCCACAGCTGACACCTGTCTCATACTTCACTGATCAGACGGTAGCAGTGAGTACCCAGGTACAGACTTCAGATGGAAATGCCAAAAATGTGTCCAAACTCTAGGCTGTCATGTGACATCTTCAACGTTAGCCCAGAGGATAGAAAAAAAAAAAGAGAGAGAGAGAAAAGATGTTCATATATAGACCCAAGGCTCCTGTTTCCACTCCCAGAAAGTCATAGAGGCATCACCACTACCACATCTCCACACAAGCCCTTATTTTTACTTGCTATCTTATAGATGGCCAAAGAGGATATTTGAGGGATGTGTTTATTCAAAAGAGGATAAACTATAGAACTAAAGCAGAGGAAACCTCTATCAATTTTCTTGGCTCAGTGTTCTACAATGAAGTTAGGACTCATGAGAAATATTAGTCAAAAACAAAAGGAAAGCCTCAGTTTCCATTGTATATGTGGATAAGTAGCTGTCATTTTCCACTTGGGTTTCAATATGCAAATGTATTCTAAGGGTTAGCTGCACACACCATTATCTGTCCCTCAATCATCTTTTGTTCTTTAGTTTTCTCCATACTGACTGCATCACTGAGGTGAAATTTTCCTTATTACCATCAACTGTGACCTTAATTTGCCAGTAGGTAGTTATTAGTCATTATCTTCCTCAAATTTACTGTAACATTGGTCACAGAAGGTTACTTTTTAAAAAAATACTTTTCTCCTGACTTCTCTGATATTATCTTCTACTTTTTCCTTGAATCTCTGAAGCCATTCCTTCTCATTTTCTTTGTTTATAATTCCTTCACTACCTTTTACCTAAGTATTAGTGCCTCAGATCTTGCCTCTTTCCTTCTACATCATCTCTCTAGATCTCATTAATTCTTAAGATTTCACACCACACTTGTTAATGGCTCACTGTTCATAAGCTATACTTCTCATTTCCTATCCAGATGCATATTTTAAACTGATTACTTAACTTTTTCATTCATTTAGTTCTCAGAAAATAGCACGCCAGTAACAAAACAGAACATAGTATGCCCAAACATAACATGTCCAAAATGAAACTCTTGATGTAGCCCCAGCCATAATTCAGTAATTTTTATTATGTTCTCTACATTAATAAATTATCCTTCCTCCGGTGACTTAATCTGAAAACACAGAAACATCGTTTAACACTAACCTCTACTTAAACGAATAAATCTAATTCATCATAAAGTCCTGTAAATTATAACTCCTACATATATCTCAAAGCTATTTCTATCCAGCTCTGTGACAACCACATGCGTCTAAACCAACATCTGTCATATGGATTATTATAAGAGTTTCCAAATTGGTTTTCTTTCTTCATTATTTACTCTGGCAAAAAAAATAAAAATCTCCTTCCAGCAGCCAGAGTGATATATTTAAAAAAAAAAAAAAACAAACACTGCGAATTGGTTTATTGCTCCCCTCTATGATTACAATAAAATCTAACTTCTGTGAATTCTGTATTTTTGTTCAGAGATCTTGTATGATTCAATCTCTTCTGAATGCACTTGTCACATGGTCTTCTTTTTTATTACATTGTACAATCCATGGCCTCCAAAGGACTGATTGTTCTTGAAATAACAAACCATACTTGTTAACCATTTTTACTTTTTTAAAACATTTTAAAAACATATGATATGCACACACACACAAGAGAGTACATTATTTTTTACCACTCAGCTTAAAATTGAACAAATGAAGACCTTTGGAAACTTTTCCCAATTTATATTCCTGGCTATGCTCTGCCTCCTACAGAAAACTATGATCCTGTTAACAATTGTCTTGTGTATCTTTGTATTCTCACCACATTTTACAAGCCTATAGAAATGTGTTGCTTAGAATTGTCTATTTTGTCTAGTTTTGTCTTCCCCAATGGAGTCATATGTATAAGTTCTCCTGTAGGTATTTTATTCATTTACTATCAGGTTTTTGCAATTCATCCATTCCATGGAATTATAGTGCATTTATTTATTTACCTATTTTCATGAACATCCTTTATTGAATAAATACACAAGAGTGCAATTTTCCATTTTATTTTTTAAATGATTATTTATTTATTTTGAGATAAGGAGGGAGAGGGAGAGAGAGAGAGAAAGGAGTGAAAACAAGGCAGGGGCAGAGAGAGAGAGAGAAGAGAGAGAATCTCAAGCAGGCTCTGAGCTATCAGTACAGAGCCCAATGCAAGGCTGGATCTCACAAACCTTGAGGCCATGACCTGAGCAGAAATCAAGAGCCAGATGCTTAACTGACTGAGCCAACCCGGTGCCTTCCATTTTATTTTTGATACATTACTGAGTTATTGCTAGATATTAATTTATAAATAGTACTATTAAGAAAATTTTTGTACATGGGTCCTAGTGAGTTTACACTTACAAAGATTCTTCTATTGCAAGTACCTAAGAGAAAAAAAATCTCATATATAAGACATATATGTTAAAACATGGGGAATTGACAATATTGACCCTTTATTAACTTGCAACATTTAAAATTTCATGTGATTAAAAATTATATATATATACATATATTTCAATAAACATGTCAAATCAATTCCAATGTGCATGTACCAATTTACACTCCCATTATGTTCACTCCTTCTGGAGCTGATCTTTGCAAGGTATCCATTTATAAAATGTTAATTAGATAAAATTTATCACTGCATATCATTTTTGGTGTATTCTTTTTACAAAACATTTACTTAAAACTAGGTCATATCTTTAGGTAAAAAAGTTTATTTTTTTAGGTAAAAAAGTTTATTTTTTTAGGTAAAAAAGTTTTTTTTTAGGTAAAAAAGTTTATTTTTTTAGGTAAAAAGTTTATTTTTTTAGGTAAAAAAATAAAGATATTTTTTTACAATTTAAAATTTTAACATTGACAATGACGTTAGTCTTTAATTTGTGTATGTGAGGAGGAATGTATTTTACAAATCTATTTTAATTTTTTGAAAGTGGATAACCAGTGTTTCCAGCATCTTTAGTGGGAAGGTCCATCTGTTTTCCACAGACCTTGCACTTCTCAATCAAGATTTGATATATGTCAGCTCTGTATCTGGTTTCTATTGTACCACTTCAAAAATATTTTAATTACTGGAATATTTAAAAAGTCATGTATCTGCTACATATACTTTTCAACCTTATTTTTCCTTTCAGTGCATGGAATTGTTTAAAATATGTATGTTTTCAGTCTTTAGTTTTTACTGGTACAGATAATGGTGTTGATATTTTTGCTTCTAAGGGATCAGAATTTCTCTTGGGAGCTTTAAGAATTTTTTCAATGCCTTTGATAGTCCAAAATTTCATGAAAACATTTCTTGGTGAGGATATTTTCTTCTTTCACTTGCTTAACATTCTAAGGATACCTGTTTATTTCTGGGAAATTTCTATTATTTCTTCAAATATTTCCTCTTCACTATTATTTTCTTTACATCTTTGATTTTTTTACAAACCTAGTTATTAGTCTTTCTGTGTTTATTTAAAACATTTATTTGCTGCTCTTTAAATTTATTAATCCATTTATGCATCCTCTGCTAAGTACTTAAATTTCTTCTTTCAAGCTCTATCAGTTTGCTAAAGCTCCTGTAACAAAGACCACGAACTGGGTGGATCAAACAAAAGAAATATATTTCTTACAGTTCAAGAGGTTAGAAGTTCCAGATCAAAGTGTCCCCAAGTTTTGTATTTTTCAGAGACATCTCTCCTTGGCTTGTAGATGGCCACCTTCTCTAAGTGTCCAACATGCACTTTTCCCTGTGTGCAACTGGTGTCTCTGTTTCTAATTTCTCTCTTTTAATGACACTAGCCAGATTCATTTAGGGCCCACCCCAAGTTCTTTATTTCAATTTTTTTAAAGTTTATTTATTCTGAGAGAGAAAGAGAGAAGGAGCTTGCATGAGAGAGCAGGGGTGGGGCAGAGAAAGGGAGAGAGAGAGAGAGAGAGAATCCCAAGCTGGCTCTGGGCTGCCACCATGTAGCCCAAGGTGGGGCTTGAATTCATAAACTGTGAGATCATGACATGAGCTGAAACCAACAGTTCGGCACTTAACCAACTGAGCCACCCAGGCGCCCCCTAAATTCCTTATTTTAATTAAATCACTAATCTCATACATGACTTCATGAATAATAATAATAATAATAAATTACTCATTTTTCTTTGCTAAAACTCCAGCAAATACTCCTTAAGATCAAAGTAGCCCCTTCATTTCCCTAGAAGAGGTAGTTTGGGGCAATGAAATGTCAACTGCTGTTTGGTATTGGAGAGGGAACATGCATCAGGGTTAAAGTCTGAGGCTAGTCAATCAACCAACAGTTTTCAGCAACACTTGGACATATCAGATTTCTGAGTTACCTATCCAGAATACAAGTGTTTGCTAGTGTTGTTGATTTATGCAACCAGGAATAGGTGTTGATTTTCCCTGGGAGATGGATTTTTTAATTCTAATTTGTTCTCCAAGACTTCTTCTGGCTGGGCTCTGCTCCAGGTTGAATCAACCCCTTCCTTGGCCAACAAAGTACACAAATTCCTTCAATGCTTCCTCACAGTTTTTGTTCTGAGAATTTTGGATGCTTCATATTTAAGAGTTGGTCTTATCTGAAGGAGACTACAGACTGGGTAATTCATCATCTTTGTAGAAACTTGAAGGGTTCCTGGGTGGCTCAGTCAATTAGGCCTCCGACTTCACCTCAGGTCATGATCTCACGTGTGGGTTTGGGTCCCGCGTCGGGCTCTGTGCTTAACAGCTGGCTCAGAACCTGGAGCCTGCTTCCAACTCTGTGTCTCCCTCTCTGTCTGACCCTCCTCTGCTCAGGCTGTCTCTCTGTCTCTCTGTCCTTCTCTCTCTCTCTCTCTCTCAGAAATAAATAAAATAGCTGGACTTATTCACTATGCTAGGATTTTACATTTATCATATAAGGTGTTATTCAGTCAATGGTGGCTCAGTCTGTTAAGGCTCTGACTTCAGCTCAGGTCATGATCTCACAGTTCGTGGGTTCAAGCCCTGCGTAGGGCTCTGTGCTAACAGCTAGCTCAGAGCCTGGAGCCTGCTTCAGACTCTTTATCTCCCTCTCTCTCTGATCCTCCCTTGTTCATGCTGTGTCTCTCTTTTTCTCTCTCAGAAATAAATAAAACATAAAAAAATTTTTTTAGAGAAAGAAATAAAACATTAAAAAAAGAAAAAAACAAACTTGAAAGTCTTAACCTCGTTATTCTTATTATTGTTGTAATTATCATGTTAATCTCGAATTTTAATGTATTATGACTTTCTTTCAATGTATATTCCAACCTGAGCACATGAAATAAATCAGGCCTATAGAATCACCATTTTTTCCATATATCTATCATATTAGCTAGTACTTATAATGTTATTTAATAAATGAAATTTTATTGAATAAAACGCCCCTTAGGATATCATCTATTCATATTTACATGAAAATAAATTTCCATATTTTATTATGCATGTACTCTGACTACAATCTGCTTTTGAAAGTGAGACATAATCTCTGATGACTGCAGTGGATCTGATAGACATTGTTGTTAATGGATGGTTCTTATATTCTTTCCATAAATGTTATATAAATATTTAAATGTAAACTATTGCATATGTTTATATCCCCTACTGGACAGCGAGCCAATTAAAGTCAGGAGCTATTTCTCATCCAACAAATGAAAACATTGACATCAAATATTTACTTGGTTTCTTAGATGCCACATACATTTTTGATTGAGATGATTTCAACTCAGTTATGTCTTCAATGCAAGAATGCTCAGTGAGGACAGAGAACCATGAAAATAAAGTCTCATGAATAATAAATATTGAAAAATGAAGATTACTTCATTGAAAACAACTTTCACTGGAGATAACAAGAAGCCTGTCTAGGTAGGTCCTTGTTATAAAGATTTAACTGAATCGATGTTTAGCTGATCAATTAGCATTCAGAGAGAAGAACCTGTTTAAATATTTAGAAGCATATTAAACATGAACCAAAAGTTAAACTAGAATCAAAAGTTAAACCAGAAAGATGTGAAATTATAGATGGTAGTTCATAAAACCTGTATCTGCTTCAGCCTACAGCAAATGTTATATGGTTACCAGATTTAGTCATTATAGGAAGTAAATATTACATGGGTAAATGACATAAATGCAAATTCAAGTTACAAAAAAGTCAATCATAAAAAAGTTCAACTTGAAAAAGTTGTGATTAAAATAGAATGTGTCACAGAAAAATACTTTGAAAGAAGATTCCTTAGTAAAATTTAATAGTATACCTGATTCAATTTTATGCTTCAAAAATATAGCCACCAACATTTGAAATATTTATAGTGGGTTTGGAGACAAGACTTAAGATTTGTTGCAATGCAATACTACACATGGTGTATAATACATATTTAAGTAGATACCTATACCTAACTGCCAATTGTTTTTCATTCTTTCCTGGTTTGGGTTTTGCAGTCTTTTAAATAACTTGATGAGGGGGACACATGTATGGATCAGAAAAGCACACCGTGGCTTCCAACTCTGCCATCCCTCTACTTTCACTCTGAAAACCGCCACTGCTGTAGGCAGCTCATGAAGATGCTGCCTCATTTGAGGCAGAGCAGGGAGATGGGCATTATGGGCACTCTTCTCACTGTTGAGGATAGAGAAGTCCACAAAGGCCCCTGCTTCCATAGAGCATAGCTTTTATTAAGGAAACAAAATAATTAAATAATAAAATGAATATATAAAATGTCTGGCAGCCAAAGGGTTTAGGAAGAAAAATAATTCAGGGTAAGGGGAAAGGACAGGATGAAGAAACACAGTTATTCATGTAATAGAGCCTGGTGAGAGAAGGGCTCTCCGTTAATGTTGGACAGAGACATAAATACAGTGATGGAGTGACACATTTTGGTGGAGAAGATTCCTGAAAGTGGTAGCAGTAAAAGAATATGTCAAAGCAAGGATGCTTTTGGTGTGTTGAGGAGGGTTGTACAAAATGATAAAGTAGAGAATATTTCATAACAAATGCACAGTAACAAGTTGTGTGTGTGTGTGTGTGTGTGTGTGTGTGTGTGTGTGTTGTGGGGAATCATGTAGAGACATGTAAACCATCAGAAACATCATAAGGAAAGCCTGTGGGATAGTGAACAGAGAAGTTATGTTGCATAACATATTAAAACATACAAAACCAAACCAAACAAAAACCATCTTACAACCTGACTGCTACAAGAATAGGCTGTAGGTATGGAAGGTCAGATAGGAGGCTGTAAGAATAGTTTAGGATTTGACTAGGGAAGTGGGTAGAGTCAATAAACTATAGGCAGATTCTGGAAATACTTCAAAGGAAGAAAAAATAGGGTTAGATATGCTATGGAGGGAAATAAGACCAAAAGTCTAAACAACAAAACCTTCATATTGTCTAAGGACTGCAGTACAGTAAAGAGGAAGTAGATTAACCCAGCCAGAAGCTGGGTAACCAACCAGTTCTTGTAAAAGAAAAAAGTGTACCGATTTTTATTTACATGATTGCTTAACAACACCCCTCTACTTTTTGATCTGCAGGAAAGAATTTGGGAGAGGAGGCTTAGAGACTCTAAAGACAAGGGAAGATGAACCTTCTAGTAACAATTTAGCTAAAAATGTGCAGTATGCTGATAATATCTATTTAACAGTGCTTCCTGTACTGCAGAAAAAAGTAAGAATCCATAAAGCTCCATGTCTTTCCCTAGGGAACAAAAATATGAAAAAGATTTTGGTAGCAATCTTCCAAGATTGTGCTGTATAATCCCCAGCTTTGGGTACTCATGCCCTTGCGTAATCACCTCCCACACTATTTCTGGGTCAGGCTGCCTGGTCAACAGAACACAACAGCATTGCTGGCATACTACTTCTGAGGCCAGGTGATAAGGGACATCATTGCTCTCTCTCTTGCTCTCTCTGTCTCTCAGATAACTCTCTCTAGGGAAAGGAGGCTGCCATATTATGAGATCACTCAAGCAGCTTCATGGGAAGACCAATGAGAGAGAAACCGAGGCCTCTTGCAAGTAGACAACAAATAACTGTAACCTCCAGCCAATAGTGATGTGCATGAAACATCTTGGAAGCAGTTTCTTCAGTTATAGCCAAGCCTTCAGACTTCTTCAGCTCTGGCTAACACCTTGACTATAACTTTGTAAGATCCTACGTAAGAGCCATCCAGCTAACCCACTCCTGAATTCTGACCCAAAGAAATGGGAATCATTTGGGGCGCCTGGGTGGCTTAGTTGGTTAAGCGTCCGACTTTCGCTTAGGTCATGATCTCGCGGTTTGAGGGTTCGAGCCCCGCGTCAGGCTCTGTGCTGACTGCCAGCTCAGAGACTGGAGCCTGTTTCAGAGTCTGTGTCTCCCTCTCTCTCTGACCCTCCCCTGTTCACACTGTCTCTCTCTATCCTAGAAATAAAATAAAATATTAAAAAAAAAAAAAGAATTATGTATAAGTATTGGACTCAAAATGGTGAGAAGGAGACATGGAACATATAAGAGTAAATTAAAGTCTGTACATCCATCATTAATGCTACTATCCAAAAATTGGGTCAAAACATTTGACGATTTTTATCACAGAAATGTGGCCCCACAGCCAAACATAAATGACTCTTAAATATAGAGAACAAACAGAGGGTTGCTGGAGGGATTGTTGGGGGGGAGGGTGTGTGTGGTCTAAACGGGTAAAGGGTATTAAGGAATCTACTCCTGAAATCACTGTTGTGCCATATGCTAACTAACTTGGATGTAAATTAAACAGTAAGTAAATTAAAAAAAAAATAGAAAGAAAGAATTGTGGCCCCACAGTAAATTACTATATTTTGGAAATTAGGTATCTTGCAGTATAACACAGTGTCCCTGCCCAATTGCTTAAAATGAAAGCCACCAGTTCATAAAGTTGCCTTAATCCTTCACTCCAACAGAGTTACCAATCACCATCATCAACTTGAATAAAAGCTAAGGACCACTGGACAATTCAGGAAAGCCTGCACCACTGGAGAAAGCAAGGTACAGACAAAAAAAAAAAANTAAAAAAAAAGTAAATAGATGATAGATAGATAGATAGATAGATAGATAGATAGATAAAATGTCCTCTTGGGAATCAAGACATCTGAAGAGATTGAAGAGAAAGCTAGAAAGAAATAATTGAGTTTCTTATCTGCCAATCAATGCGGTTAGCAACCAAAGCTAAATACATCTTCACCTACAGTGCCCATGTCCTACTTGCTGTATACATTTGTCTAGAGGAAATTTTGGGGCTTTCTTATACTGCTTGTTCAATTCCATGCAATTGCTTGGAAGGTGAGGCAACAGTGAGTGTGCCCTTGCCTCCTGGTTTGTACTCCAGCATTAGGCAGATTGTCTATTAGCTCTGTACCTTTATGTTATTTCTCTCAGGTAGTCGTTATGGAAATGAGGCAAGTGTGTTGTGTGGAAGAGTGGGGTGTGCACTCTCTGTCTTCTTGCCTGGATGCTTTAATGAGAAGTGTGTTGGAATTTTTTTTTAAAAAAAGAAATATTTTTCCTAAATATTTAATTTAAATGTTTAGATCTATACATTTTAAAATGCAAATAGTAAATGGGGTCTTGAAATCAACTGCACTGTACAAAGGAGCTAATAAGAACTTGCTGATAATTTAGAGGCAGCATAAATAAAAGAGAGAAATCTTTACCCGAATCCAAGTCACATTTCTTTTCTCCCATATTATGAACATCCACTCTGAGTGTTTTCACTGTACCATGCAAAGGGCAAGATGTTTTCCCCCTCTTGATCTGAGAGTTCTGTATCTGTGTACCATGTGCCATGTCTGAAATCATTTTTTGATAAATACACACTTTGTTGTAGTGATGAATTGTGTGTTCCCCAATTTGTTTTGGCAGTAGAGTCGTTTTCTACTTGGATCAATGATTTAAATGAGAATTATTTTTCCAATATCGTGATACTGCTTAAAAATATCAATCTGCTTCCAGCCACCCATGGTTCAGGGAAACTGCAATAAAGTAATAAGTAGAATAAGTATCCTACTTATTATTTTATCAGGTGGGCACAAAAGGCCAAAAGCCAAGGGCAACAAAGGGAAAGATGATTAAATCCATTACTACGTTTCACATTCCATCTTTCTACCTCTCATAAATACGTTTTTGTTATCAAGAGCTTTACTTTAAAGAATTAACAAATAATTTCTTTCCTACCAACTAAAACAGATGTGCTTTTTAAAAAATTTTTTTAAAAATATTTTTATTTATTTCTAGGAGAGAGAGAGAGAGAGACAGAGTGAGCAGGGGAGGGTCAGAGAGAGACGGAGTCACAGACTTCGAAATAGGCTCCAGGCTCTGAGCTGGCAGTCAGCACAGAGCCCGACGCGACGCGAGGCCCGAACCCACGAACCTCGAGATCATGACCTAAGCGAAAGTCGTATGCTTAACCGACTAAGCCACCCAGGCGCCCCTTTTTTTCTTGATCCTTGAAGAAGCATCACTGTTTCTTTCGTAATACATCTTTGTGCTCAGAAATGCTCCCTGACAATGCAATTTGATATGATCCAATGAGTTAAGAAACCTTAGTACTCTGCATGATTAAACTGCTGATAAAAGTGTATTCTCGAATTCACTAGTAAACATTTCCCTGATGACAATACAGATGTGCGTGATTTTCCTCAACCTGATGTGGACTATTTTGGTTATATGTGTTTCAATATGTTGAAAGGCATCTAAATAATAGCGATCTTTTAAGAAGCAAATTTTTCCCCAACGATGTAAAGTAAATATGTTCTCTCCTTTTGCTTTGCTAATAAAGGAAGCACATAAGAGAAAATAGGGTTGTATTCTTCTAGTAAATTTCTTGAATCTTGGAATTCAATTTCTTTTATTCAAAATACACTTTCTTTGGAAAGTGTATTACCTTTAGTTAATTTTTTTTATCATATATCTGTCATACATTTGCTATTTTTAAATTTTTGCTACATATATATTAAAGGCTTTATTTAAATGTATTTGTGGAATTTGCAGAAAACTAGGATATTTTCAACCTTTTTGAGTTTCTGGGAAAAATAGTATGTGTTTTTTTTTTCCATATCCTTATGAACCAGTGGGTTCAAGAAACTTTTATTGAAACTGAGATAGAGAAATAAAAGAAAATGGGAAATATTTGTAGTAAAAATGTAGATGAGCAGACTTTTTTTAAAAAGTAAATTAAACTGGAGATGTACAATGAAACTGAGTTTCAGGCTCTTTATTTTAGCTATTTGCATGCAAAAGTAATAGAACATTAACAAACTATCATGCAATCTGATGTAATTGCAACACCAAAGTAACCCTCATATGCCATGGATGTATTTGTACACAAAATAACTATGTACTGGCATAACAAAGAAATAAAATTTAAAGCTGGATTTTATGTGATAAGGAAGAGAAATCAAAGAAATTATGGAACTCAGGTAACGTTTTTACTGTCTTGTCTTCTTTCAGGAGCTACCAGCTGTCATGCTCACACAAATAGATTAGTTGAAAAATACATTAACATGTACAAATTATGTCTTTACAGTGAAATTAATGACCAGCTCATCCAGCATAAAAGATAATTTTACAAAGGAAATACTGCATCATTAAAGTTTGCATTTATGCAACCCAAATGTGCAGAGTAATACGACAGCAGCTTTCTCAAAATGGTGTTATAATCTACCAAAGTGCCTATCATTTAAAATGAAGTGCAATTCCATTCGTTTAAGGAGGAAAGAAAGGGTGCTGATAAATTCATTCATCTTGTTTTAAAGAATAAGATTTTAATGGTCTTTAAAATCCTAGAACACAATTTTGTTTCATTGTTGTATTATATGATATCAAAATTATGCCTTAAAGGAGATTAATGACTTGATAATGTACTAAAATTGTTTAATTTTAAGACAAACTGGCATAATTATATACAGATATTTTAATTTATGATATTAAAGTATTTTGCTACTTTTACAACATTGTGAAATCCCATCGAGTTTAAAGAACTAGACTGGAGCTCTGTGTTATATCCTATAACTAATGGTATCCGCTCTAGTTAACCACTCCCAAGTCAATGCTTGTAACAGAGAAGGCCATATTAGCTTGAAATATAAAGGTTTTATAGCCAGTTTATCAAAAAATCTTGGAAAAGAAATGGGACTAATCTTTTACTTCATATCAGTGCTAAAGATGATGAGTCAAAATCCTGATTACTTTAAGTCTCTTCTTAAGACCAAGTAATTTCTCCATTAGTTTCAGAGATCTAGAACCCATTCTTACTAGTCTTGCCTGTTATAAGTCTGTTATAAGGAGCATGAAATAGTGATTTTATACACCTATGTTCTCCTTTCTATTGGAGAGGATGATGGAATTTAAATTTAGCATGCGTTATGACTCTTGGAAAAAGGAGGCAGTTTCCAACAGTAAGTAGATGAGTTATATGAGATACATTTGATTATAGATTGAAAGGAAATAAAAGTTTACAATATAAAAATTGAATACACTGTGATGTGCTGTTTGTCTATAAGTGTTCTAGGTTATGTTTGACATTCACACCTAATATGATTAAACAACTATGTGTGTGCTGGATGTACATTTCTTGGGAATGCACATGAAATGATATAAATATTATGGGTATAGAAGCACAACTTAAGGAAGTTTGATGCTTACATAAGGGAGGTGATTGCGAGGTCTTATAAAGGCACACTGTCCATCTGAAAAGTTGCATTGCTAATGGACTATGGCAAACTGGCTTCTTTGTACATACTGAGGTAAGTAGTGGTAGACATTTCTCTTATACCTATCTCTTTATAGTAAGGATTTCACAGGGTTTGCAAAACAACATGTGTATATTGGCAGCATACATTAGACATAGAAATAAGTAAAGAAAAAAATTTAATGAGTGAAAAAAAAGGCAGAGGTTCACATGCAGGCAGCAATGTATATTTTGAAGGTCTACCCTCTTCATAAAAGCTTGTGGTAAAGTTGGATCCGAACAGTTTAGTGACTAATTGGAGCAATAATTTAAAAACTGTTATTTACAAATTTTGAACAGTGTGTTGTCCATATGAACTGCTGAATAAAACACTAAAATTTCCTAATATCTTAGAACAGTTTCAAAAGGTTATAACAGGGGCGCCTGGGTGGCTTAGTCGGTTAAACGTCCGACTTTCGCTTAGGTCATGATCTCGCGGTTCGTGGGTTCGAGGCCCGCGTCGGGCTCTGCGCTGACTGCCAGCTCAGAGCCTGGAGCCTGTTTCAGTCTGTGACTCTCTCTCTCTCTGACCCTCCCTTGCTCACACTGTCTCTCTCTCTCTCTCCTAGAAATAAATAAAAACATTAAAAAATTTAAAAAAAAAAAAAAGGTTATAACAATGCAAATTGAAGGCACCTTGCTAGTTGGTTAAGTGTCTGACTTCAGATCAGGTCATGATTTTATAGTCCGTGAGTTTGAGTCCCCCATTGGGCTTCATTCTGACAGCTTAGAGCCAAGAGCCTACTTTGGATTCTTTTTCTCCCTCTCTCTCTCTCTCTCTCTGATCCTCCCCTGCTCATGCTCTATCTCTGTCTCTCAAAAATAAATAAACATTAGAAAAAATTGAAGCCACATTGCTGATAAGTCAGTGGCATGAGAGGTGGTTTAATATCATTCTCCTGGTGATTGACATAATCTATTTACTTATAAAAGGGTATATCTGAAAAGTGAATATGATTTATAATTTGCAAGCATTTCTTACCTTCCTTTCTCTCAACTTTCATCCCTTAGAAACTTTATAGTAGTTGACAGTAGAGAGTTTTAAATTATATTCTTTGGAAATGTATATATTACAGAAAAATTTGTGTTGAGAATTAAGGGTATGAGAATTTCACTAAACGTGAAAAATACTTAGTGGCAAATGAAGCTGATATAACGTAACTTAAGTGAATAATTTTTTAATAATATTAGTGACCTGGGGACTCCCCTGCCTGTCTGACTAGAGGTCCCAGCACCATTAAATGGCTTCTACAAAATGATTAATAGTGCAAAGGATTTCATGTTGCCATTTAATTTATTAGTTATCCCATCAGGTAATTATATATGCCAAATGATGGAGAAATTTAAGGCATGAATAAAATGATTCAAGATTTTATAATTTATTATATTTTCACATAACAGTATACCTTATTATTACTTAGTTATACCTTGTATCAAATGTAGTTAGTATTATGAATGTTTGATATTTTGAATTAATCATGCCATTTGCAACATTTTACTGATTAAATTAGATGTTTAAGAATTTTATATCATTGTTATATATTAGTAAGTTATATATCTATTATACCTACTATATTTTTTCATGAACTACCTCTTTATTTTACAATATTTTAATATAACTCCAACTTCACAAGATTGCAGGATTAGTACAAGAATATTCTAGAGACCATTTACCTAAATACACTAATTGTTTGCATTTTATCCCAGTTGCTTTCTCTTATTCCGTTTCTTTATGTTTCTCTATCCATTTATATGTGTGTATGTTTGTGTGAAACATTTTTCTTGAAACATGTGAGATTAAGTTGAGGATATTGTCTGCTTTACCCCTAAATACTCTTGCATGCTCTGAGTAAGAGCAACATTCTTCTCTTACACATTTACATTAGGTATTAAAATGAGGAAATGTAAAATACTATTCACTGGTTTGTACTCCATAATTAAGTTCAACAATTTGGCTAAAGAGTAATTTACAGTTATTGTTCCTCAGCCAGAAACCAACCATGTTTAGTTGCCAAGTCTCTTTAGTCTCCATAAATTTTGCATAAAATATATTTTACAATATTTTAAAAATTATTAAATGGATATCATTTAAATACTTTTGTATTTTATGGTAAGTTCTCTTATACAAAATTTTATTTTATTTTTAAAAATTTTAATCTTTATTTATTTATTTTTTGAGAGAGGTAAAGAGAGCAAGCCAGGGAGAGACAGAGAGAGAGAGAGAGAGTGAGAGAGGGAATTCTAAGCAGGTTCCACCTTGTCAGTGCAGAGCCTGATATGGGGCTTGAACTCACAAATTGTGAGGTCATAACCTGAGCTAAAACCAAGAGTCTGACACTTAACTGACTGAGCCACCCAGGTGCCACTCTTATACAAAATTTTATAAGAGAGTTACTTTTGTCAAGCATGTTGACAAGACAAAAAAGCCTTTCAAAAAAATCTCTGAACTTAAATTTTAAAATAAAACCTGATGAGTGCTGGGGAGGAATAAAAAATAACTAAATTAACACTGCTATCTTTGGTCAGATTCAGATTCCTCTACTAATTATTGCATTCTCTAAGTGTTAGATGCTAGACTAAGTGATCTCAGACACCTTGCCTCATTTATTTGGATCTACAGCCCTTTCTATCAGATACTAATATCCTCAATAAATATGAGCACATCCATGTGGATCCCAAATACTAACTTCTAGGGTACATAGTTAGTACTGTTGAAACTGGAGTTTGAATCCAGTTTCAGAGCTCTAAACAAATTGGTACAGTGTATAACAGAAAACAGCAAAAATTGAAAATAAATGCAAATTAAGTTCCAGGAGTGAGGGGTAACATGAATCTTGAATATGAGAAATGAGTGAGAATTTAGACTACGAATGTAGATGTGCATAAGTATATATAAATGCAAATGCTCATTCAAAGCAATAGTTCTGAATGGGATACATCCTGTCCCTAAGTTACACCTATGCTGACTTTAATGATCACATATCTGGGTCTCATCAGGCTCATTATTCAGAACTGAGAATAACATGTAATGTCTACTTCCAGAGAAATCATGTTTGTGTTGGTTGGGCTGCTAGTCCACAAATGTGGCATAGTTTTTTTTTCCCCCTAAGTAAGTAAGGTGTATTCGTTTTCTATTGCTGCAAACACAAACTATCACGAACTTGGTGGTTTCAAATAGCACTCACTTATTAGCTCATAGTCCTGTAGCCCTAAAATCAGTCGGGGTTGGGAGGGGGTGTTCTCAACTGAGTTCCAAATTCAGAGAATCCCAAAGTTGATGTCAGGTCTTGACCAGGCTAAACAATTATCAAGAGGCTCTGGAAAAGAATCTACTTCCTGCCTCATTCAAGTTGACAGCAGATTCCTGTTCTGTGCAGCTATAGGTCTGAGGGCTCACCTTCCCTGCTGGCTGTCAGCCAGACATTGTTTCCACAGCGAGAGGCCTCCTGTGTCCCTTCTCACATGGCCCACTCCATCCTCAAAGCCAGCAACTGTGTATTTAGTTTTTCTCACACTTTAAATCCCTCCCGATTCCCCTCCTGCTATGGGCTGGAGAAAATACTCTGCGTGTTAAAAGCTCTTGATTACATGGGGCCGGGGTAATTACTCCAATCTTAAAGTCAACTGATGATAAACTTAATTACATTCGGCAAGCCCCTGTGGTCACGTTAAGCAACATTTTCATGAGCATGATATTCATTGTATTAATATTCACCGGGATTGTATTGAAAATTTTTGGTTGTGTGCGCAAGGGTACTTTTCGATTTCTGCTTCCCTCCTGGGAGTAGTTAAAATACATCCTAGACATATTTCACATTAGCCTTTTCAGGGCAGCACTGCCACTGTCAGAACAAATCTGCCTATTTGGGGAGACTATCTTTGGAAATCAAACATATAAGGGCTTTTCTTTTTCACTAAGGATTCTACTTGACTTCAAGGCATTATTTGATACAATATTGATAAACCAGATCTTATACACTTTTACTCACTTGATTTTCACAAAACAACTTTTTTCTGATTTAGTTATATCTATTTGGTCACATATTTGTCCTACTTGTTTGTGTTGTTGATTTCCATGTGAAATTTTATTTTGTTTTAATTGTCCTTCATCAGCCATGAAATGTCCACTGAGCCTCTGGAATACAATCTTTTTCATATGCAGTTTTTTCCTGTTTGGTATTTATTCTCATGGATTCCATTCTCATACCTCAAGATTTATTTCTAATACTGATTTCTATCTTGCTATGTAGTCTTCTGCTTATATTTGATAGATCGTGCAAAATTCTTCCCCCTCAAATGTCCAAATACTTTTGTTTATCCCTAGTATGTGTCAGTTAGAAAAAGCACAATACATCTAGGCACCCAAGCCAGAAATTTCAAAATTTGTTTTTGCTTTTCCTTTTTGTCAGTTGTAACCAAGAAATATCTGCTGAATATATACCTTTTGTTAGTATTAGAAATTACATCATGAGGGGGGAGGGGGGATGGGCATGGAGGAGGACACTTGTGGGGATGAGCACTGAGTGTTATGTGGAAACTAATTTGACAATAAACTATTTGTAAAAAAAAAAAAAGAAAAGAAATAAAACCTCTCATCCCAACAAAAAAAAAAAGAAATTACATCATGAACTTATTACCTGTACACTTAAATTGCTCAGGAAATGTTATCTAATCCCTATGTTCTATTCTAAGTTACCTCTAGATGTTAGTCTGAAAGTCATTATGTCTGTAGATTATAAAAAAATGAACACCTAAAATATGATATTCTACTAATGCAACCAAAAGTAGACTGTTAGTATTGAAGAAAATGGACAAAGAAAATGGATAATCTTTTTGTCCTTACTCATCACATTGGATAAATTAAGAAAAATTTTTTTTTAACTTTTATTCATTTTTGAAAAACTGAGTGTGAGTGGGGGAGGGGCAGAGAGAGAGGGAGACACAGAATCTGAAGCAGGCTCCAGGTTCTGAGATGTCAGCACAGAGCCTGACAGGAGGCTCAAATCCATGACAAGAGAACATGACCTGAGCTGAATTCAGATGCCCAGCTGATTGATTTACCCACACACCCCCACACTGAATAAACTTTCATAAAAAGTTTAAAAAATAGATCGAAGAATAATTCTTTTTAAATTGTAAAATATCTGTGCTGTATGGCCTGAGGGTTTTCACAACCTTTTTATGATGCATTTCTGTAAAAGTAAAAAGTGCTTCATCCTTTATTTTGCATTCCAAATTGTACTGGAGGTGGTAAGGGAGATTCTGGGTTTGTACAAATGTAAATTATTGGAAGTGCATGTCGGGCCTCCTGGTAACCAATAGATCTCGGATGGAATCCTCTCCGGAAGTTCCCTTAGCTGAAAAGGGCTTCCCTGCCCAACTTCTTGCTCATTTCTAGGCAACTGCCCATATCCGGTGACTGAAGGATGAGCAGTTATAGAGGCTCAGCATATGCCTCAAGGCGGGATAATTCTGAAGGACCATTCATACTCAAGAGTCCCTGGATCAACCATGGCCTTGGCTGAAAAGGTATCACTGCTTTTGGTCCAACAACTCCCCCCGACCAAGCTTCCTTCTTTCACTATTTTATAAGTGTTAAGAATCTTTTGTTACTATTTTAGCTCTGTCTTAAATATTTTAATAATTATTGAATAATAAACTAGGGCTTTTCTCTGACTATCTCAAGATACCTGCCAGAAAGAAAATCTCTTTCAAATGCAATCTGCCAACTTAGTTGTTTTCATTCAATTACCATAATCCTCAGAAATAGTGCTTCCAAATTATTTTCAACCAGACTGCATAATTTATGGTTTTATTTTAAAAAATGTTTTGACATAAACCATGTCTCAGTTATGCATCATTTAAAATAATTGTAACCTAGACCATGCTCTATGTCTCAAAGATTTTAGTTTGTGATTTTTCTCAAAAGAATGAATTCCCTAATGCAAGCTATTTAACAGAATCATCATCTCTGCCTGCCCTAAGGTGTAACATCTAGAAGAAGACAGAGTCTGCTGGGGAAACTTCCACATGCATTTCAGTTGAAAAGAGAAGACTTCCTAACCTCTTGCTGTCCTCTGCGCTTGGGGAAATGGAGTACCACTCAACACCGCTGGTTAAAGATAGAGCTGGCCAGGGGCGCCCGCCCGGGTAGCTTAGTCGGTTAAGCGTCCGACTTTCGCTTAGGTCATGATCTCGCGGTTCGTGGGTTCGAGCCCCGCGTCGGGCTCTGTGCTGACTGCTAGTTCAGAGCCTGGAGCCTGTTTCAGAGTCTGTGACTCCCTCTCTCTCTGACCCTCCTCTGCTCACGCTGTCTCTCTCTCTCTCTCTCTCTCCTAGAAATAAATAAAAAACATTAAAAAAAAAAAAAAAAAAAGATAGAGCTGGCTGATTCTGACCTCCTGGATTGCGGCCAGCAGCTGACCGGTCTGTGATCTGCAGCCAAGAGATTTGAAGTTCGGGCATCCTCTCCTGCACTGCCATTTCCACCCTAATTATCTCAAGCCCCATAATCCAAACCTAATTAGCTCAAAGTTTTTCTTTTCTTTTCTTCTTTTTTTCTGCCAGGATACCTTGGACTGCATTTCCTCTATCAAATTTCCAGAATCTATTTATTACTAACAGCTAGATGGATGATTTGAGAGGCAATATTCATACATTCAGTAAGGATATTGTCAATATTGTGTATTTTTTTTAAAAAAGGCACAATCTGAAAATGTTCTACTTATAAAAACAATAATGGTAAGCCACAGTTAGCAACAATTTAGGGGACTTTTATATTTAATTATTACATATAACCAAGGGGCATATAATGATCTCCAATTTTATCAGATTTATACTAGTTTTTAGTAATATTTTTGATTAGAATAACCTCCTAAAATTGGCTGAGAGAATTATTTTAAGTAAGAAAGCATGAACTAAACGCTCTAATTTTTGCTTTTCTTTTTGATCCCCTTTTTTTCCCCTTCAGGCAATGGGACACTTAGACGGGTTAGGTAGCTGGAGAAGCCTGGTGTACTGTGACATTGGGTTCCTATTTAGTAAGTTGAAGAAAGCTATGTGTATTTTTTGTTCTATTTTAAAATATTTCCTGTAACCCCTACCCCCTAGAGTATTTATGTTTCTTAGAGTATTTTCACAGTTTCCCCACTTCAATTCCCCAGAGAAATGTGTGTGCCACTTTTCCATCAGTCAGAAACCACCACGTTGGACTTTTCCAATGTTTTTTGGTAATGGCAATGAAAATGAGCCACATTTGCCTACTCTTTCCCACTGTCCTGTGACAAACATCATCACTGAGTTGCATTATGAAGTAGAATAAAGGTAACAATCACGTGTGTATTACGCCTCTCACTTTGGAGTAATTACTTATACAGACTATCATATTATGATGCCTAAATTTATTACCATAATCTGAATACATTTAAGCCCTATCTGGTACACTGGCAGGGAAAATAATTGTTATTGTCTGTGTAACTGTTTAGAACAAGATGATACCTTGGTTAAATGTTGTTTTCTAGATGAAAACTTGTGTTGTTTATATATTAGAATTTTCTAGGAAACTTACCTGGAGATTGAAGTTTACATGTAATAATTTGGTTGAGGGATATTGTTGAGGAAGATTAACTACAAAGTCAGCAAGGAATTAGGATTGAGCTAATGGAGGATTGGAGCGTGATATGGTCTCAAATGGAGGTGTTGGCCAATCCCATGGGCAGCTCTGCTGGGTTGGCCCTTTCAGAATATTCCTCCTTTGAGGTAGTGATCAGGCATTTATACTATCACACCAACCAGTTATTGAGTGTCCCACAGAAGGAGTGTTTCCATGGGTAAGACATCTTTCTTTGACCAAAAACAGTTCGTAGTATGAGACTCGGTAGAAAGATGTCAGCCACCCAAACACTCAGTGGTTAAGTAAATGAGATTCAGAAATGACAGATAAATTTGGTAGCACAACAACACAGCCATTGCCATCCATGTTTTGCTTTCTTTCAGTTACACATACTTTATATAATAAATTGTGAAAACTCTTTCTTTAGGATTTTTATGGGCCACATTTCCTGAGATAAATTACAATAAGAAGTTTAGCAGAAGAAGCTTTAGCCTCACCTCTGCAGGTGGTCTTGAAGATGCACCTGAAATCAATTGTCTCCCCCTTTTTTTTTTTTATAAAACTAACTTTAGATTCTCCTCGCTTTCAACCAGCAACTCCATTGTCTTAGGGACATATTGGTATTTTGACCCAGAAGCTCTTTGGTGGGATCTAAACTTCTGGACAACATGGCCCTTCCAGCCTCCTGAATCCACGTATTTGACATCAACATTGGGCAAGAAAATACCAAGGGAAACAACAGAGGATCACATGGCTTCCAAGCATGTTGTTTTCCATCATTACATAACAGCATTCCAACCTTCTTCTAATGATCAAGATCAATGACTCCTGCAGAGATAGTAATACATTTACTTGATTTTAGCTTAACGTTTAAGGGACTCTTCCCTGATACCCTGGCAAAGGGCTTCTCCCTCAGGAAACTCAGATCTGTAAAGTTAAAAAAAGAGAAATAAGCAAAAATTCTCTAATTGGTCATTGGAAGTAAGAGTAGGGTTCAATTCTGGTTTATTCTTCAATTCTTAAATCCACATATCCCGCTTCTGAGGATCATATTACCACAGAAGAGTTGTTGATTTAGGGAATAATTACATACTAGAGGATATCGCCCTGACCCTAACAGGCTATTATCTTCAGAACTTCAGAATGGCGCTTAGTTGAACTTCCATAAGCTGTTACATTTAGCTTTTATAAATTGTTTTATAAGCTACTCTGTTTGGTCAGCAGGTTCTGGGTGGTATGTCCATGAGTATAGGCACGTGTGTGTGTGTGTGTGTGTGTGTGTGTGTGTGTGTGTGTGTGTGGTGAGACCGGTTGATTTCAAAGTAAAGCAAATATTGACACACTGCTTTGCTCTAAAGTGGGTTCTGAGGCAATCCCATACCACTTTACAAGTCCTCGAGTAATAGTCCTGATTGAAGCTCTCAGGCAGGAACTGTACCCTGGAATGAGCTTTGGTTTTAGTGAAGAAGACTCATTTCTTCTTCTAGGGTGGGAGGACACCATTGTAATTAACTTGCCCAGAGGACAGATGGTCTCCATACACAATGTCATGTCAGAGGTTCAGGGTTGGGCTTCTGTGCTTGTAGTAGTAGCTAGGTCTGCCTTAATTAGTTAGAAATTATGTCATTGGAGCTATTCTTGGCCTTTGTTTTGTCATCCTAGCTACTCCATTTATGCAGTTTTAACTCCAGCTGTAGAGTAGTCAATGACAGAGGCTGTCCAATGTCAAATGTCTGATGTCTGTTTGATGTCATCCCATCTCCCTGGTTGTTCAGTTTGTCAATGGTGCATAGCTTTTGTTGGGTATTATCATTCATATACCACAAAGATCATATAGTATATCCATTACCATAGTTTTATTGACATATCTGTTCCTAGACATCTTTCTCCTTGATCTCTTTTTTTTTGTTTTTTGCAGGGGTGGGAAGCAGATGCCTCACAAATTTGCTAAGCTATTTGCTCGTGATCCTGTTTGCATTCTTTGACTGGTGTGCTTCTTCCCATATAAAGTGAATGACCAAAGCTTTGCTTATTTGGGAGACTTTTTTTCCTCCTTTAACTTTCAAGGCTCCCCCCATCCCTGTGTGGAGTTCTAATATAAGTAGGAGCAATAGATTTTTATTGACTTGCAACCAAATACTGAGTCTCACTTATCCAAGGTCTGAGAAATACAGAACTCACCAAAACTAATTCAAGAAAAAATAAAAAATGTGAACAGACTTACATAAAAGAGATAAAGTTAATTTGAAATTAAAAATTCTCCAAAACATAAATGTTCCCTTTCTTCCCAAAGAAAAGAACAACAAAAACATAAAACCAGCTCAGAGAGCTTCAATAGTGATTTTTATCAAACAGTGGCCAACCAGTCGTGGAAGCTCAGATTCATGGCAAAAGACATGAACCCCTCTCTCAAGACGAAGAATTTCAAAGAATTTTAAGGCCATATTTAAAATTCTCTACAGTGTGATCATGACAATCTTAAATCTGTTTCTGAAAATCTTCTGAAAGCGTCTTTTTTCTAGATTGTACCCAGCTTCAGATTATGGTGTTGCTTTAAGGGCCAGGTTTCTAAGCCCAAAAGTTGAAGACAATTTAAGTTTTTAATTTTTTTTTTTTATGTTTTATTTATTTCTAGGAGAGAGAGAGAGAGACAGCATGAGCAGGGGAGGGTCAGAGAGAGAGGGAGTCACAGACTGAAACAGGCTCCAGGCTCTGAGCTGGCAGTCAGCACAGAGCCCGACGCGGGGCTCGAACCCACGAACCGCGAGATCATGACCTAAGCGAAAGTCGGACGCTTAACCGACTAAGCCACCCAGGCGCCCCATAATTTTTTTATTATTAGGAAGAAAATAAAGCTTATGAATCTGTGGCTCTGTATGGACAAAATAAACAAATTTCATTTTCTTCTCTATCAAACTGAGGTAAAACTGAATCTTTTCTTATTATTGTGTATTTGTATTATAGTGACCAAGAGCAGTCAACAAGCTGAGAGATGTGAAGAAGCTTATTTTTCTAGACTCCAATATTAAAGTCTAAAACCTAACTTCTACCTTTTGAATACTGAACTTGTAAGAATTCATTATTTTCACTAAAATTTTAGGTTTGCATTTGTATACCATGCAAAGAAACAACTAAACTAAATATACTTTTGCAATTTTTTTGCTAAAAATTTGGTTTATAAAAGAGTTTCTGGGTAAATGCCACTAAATTAGACATGCATGGACAAAATTTGTTGTATATCAATATCATGAGGAGTTTTCTTCTACTTCTTTCCTTACATTATGCTCTGGCACATTGAACAATTTAACCATTCATAGTAGAGACTTATATAGAAAGAAAATTTGCAGGGATCCCTAGATGATAGTGAAGCCTGGATAATACATTCAGCTATATTTCAGATTAAGTATAAATTCCCTCCATTAAAATTCTCATAGAGATGTCTAAATCAATGTGAAATTTTCTTCCATTTTTGGAAAAATCCTAAATAAATTGAAATGTACAATTTTGTATCTTCAGTTTTGTATTCTTCCTGGACTCATCAGATTAACTTCAGTTGTTTTTGTACAAAGGAATGAAGGAGTGTCTAGGTTTCTTCTTTGACCTCTACAGCTTTGACACTCAAAGCTCCTTTAGGAACTCAGAGACTAAATAGAGCTGGATGGAATTGCTGAAGATGTTATAAATTAAGTCTTCTCATGTGCCAGTTTCTAAAGTTCCAAATAATAAAGTAAATAGTACAACAATGGATAGCATCTCATTCTGGAAAATTCAAGACAAAGTTGATAATATAGCATGTACCATTTCTCTTTGCTGTTACCAGTTATATATATATATTATACATGTATATGTACGTGTGTGTGTGTGTGTGTGTGTGTATGTATGTGTGTCTTCAGTTCTGGGTAGTATTTCAAAAGAAAGTAATGGAAGTTCTCCCAGATGAAAGCTTTTAACTGGGGGTGAGGGGAGAAATAGGTGAGAATAAGGAGGATATTAATAACATCAGTGAATAAGGGCAGAGTTGATAGCTCTAAAACCCTGTCCCTCTACAGAAATGGGCTTTCTCACTCCCATGCCTCCCCCAACCAAGAAATGAACAAAAATGATTAGATTCCAAATGTCAGAACTCTGGAAAGTGGTCAAAGGTTTACAGCAACCATGAAAGCACTGAATCAGCGATCAGTTGACTTAAAAAATCTTAGGAATGCTTTGCACCATGTTTTCTCACCTTTATTCCTATCCCGCTCCCAGAATGGCAGAGGTATCAAAGCCAGCAGCCAGCCCTCCCTGTGTGGGAACCCGGTCTCTGGTTCCAGAGGGAGCAGTGCAGACCTTGGTCTCTAAGAAGTGAATCTGTCTGTTTTCACCAGTTTCGGGGGCTGCCTGAAGGATTGAAGCAAGGAGTTTGCATTTGTTTTACCTAACTTGGAAGTCTCTCAGGGTAGAAAAGTAGCTTTCTCTGCACAGGGCATTCTTCAAAAACAGTGAAAAGGAAAAGAATAATCCGCGGCTGCCCGAGGCAAAGATTACAATTGAGGCAAACAATAAATATGCTCGAAGCCTAGGAGACAAAGCTGTGAAGAGAGATTCTTTGGAGAATCGGGGCATGTTGTAAAGCACTCCTGTATACAGGGAACTTAGAAAGCCTTGTATAACCCAGTAAAAGATGCATACTAAAAAAAAAAACAAAAAAAAAAAAACACCAAACCCTGAGAAGACACTAAATTTTTCAGCTGTGGCTGATCTTTATGCCGAATACAAGCAGGAAATAAAGGCCAAAGCAGATTTGTAAATAGCCTAAGTAAGCATAGAAAAAGTGTTCCAACACAGAGCTAACCTGCAAGATGTGAGTTTTTATTTTTTTATTTTTATTTGTTATTTTTTGTTTCAGATATTCAAGGAAATCTCTATCCACAAGTGTAGGCAGTTAGCTAGATATGAACAAGGAACAAGTGTTTTCTGACTGATGAAAAGGCTGAGGTCAAGTTCCAAATATCCTGGACAGACCCCAGGGGATGTATACCATGACCTATGAGCACTGCCCTACAGTAACCTATGGCTTCATCATAATACATTTATGTTCTTGGTTTAACGCCCCACCTCTATCCTACAGAGAATGCCTATCAGGACAGTTCCCACAAAGACCTTATAAGGCCAAAAACTTCCCCCTCCCAAACTATAGGAGGGGTCCCTTAGATGATTGGCTGCAACCTTAGTCAGCCACCTCCATAGCTGTGACTCATAACCCATCCAAACATATAAAGAAAAGACAATCCTGTCATCCCCCATGTCCCCGGGAAGCTGCCACCTCTGGGCTGGCTGGCTCTCCCATCTTGAGACAGTAATTTCACTTAAACTACTGTTAAACCCTTGCTTGCCTAAGAGTTTGGCTCTGAATGCTTTCTTGGCCGAACTCAAGCACTGAGACTGGATATCGGACTCAACACTGACAGTAATAGTTGGTCACAATTTAAAGAAACAGACCTCAGAAGCCACATAATGACAAATACCACAGTCCTTACAACTTATGAAAGTCACTAAACAATCAAACAACTATTTCCCAGAGCAAGCAAGCAAGCAAAAACCAAACCAAACCAAAACACTGAGGAGGGGAAAGACTAATTTACAGAGTTAGCATGTTGTGGTATTCAAATGCATAGGTGTTCAACAACAGCAAAAATAAAACATATGAAGAAACAAGAAAGCAATGCCTATTCATGTGAGAAATGAACAGAAACTGTCTCTGAGGAGACAGACCATAAACTTACTAAACAAACTCTTTAAATCAACTGTTTCTGCCAAAAATTTAAATAGAAGCATTGACTCCTCAAAAAGATAAAGGATTATCATGTGACTCACCACTCCATTTCTAGATATGAATACAGAAGAACTGAAAACAAGTATTCAAACAAATATCTGTATACAGATGTTCATAGCAGCACAATTTACCTTGGCCAAAATGCCAACAACCCAAATGTCCATCATCAGAAGAACAGATAAATAAACTGTGACAAATACATACAATGGGATACAGCATCAAAAGGAATGAAGTTCTAATACTTGTTACATCACTGATAAACCTTGAAAACATTATGTTAGATGAGAAAGCCATGCACAAAAGGTCACTTATTGTGTGATTACATTGAAATGAAATGTTCTGAAGAAGTTAATCCATAAAGACAAAACCTAGATTGGTAGTTGTTAGGTGCAGACTGGAAGGGGAAAGGGGGGTTGACTTGTTAAAGAACAGGAGGTTTTCTTTGGAGGACTTGATAGAGGTGGTAGTTGCGTGATATTCTAAATACCATTGAATTGTAGTCTTTAAAATGGCTAATTTTGTAATGCAAATTTTGCCCCCCAAAATATTTAAGAAAAATAATTGGGAGATCTTTGCTACCGAGTAGGATCCTGTTGGTGGTTAGAGGCTGATGCTTTACTGCAAGAAAAAAGTATATATAACATGAAAAGCGATATGTTTTGGGACTTACCAGAGATCTGCAGGAGTCATGAAGAACAGCTGGACTAAAACTACAGAGAAGAACTTTTCTGGATAGAGTGGACTGTTGCTAGCTAGCTTTTTCTCAAACTAGGGCTCTGGTCAAAGCTGGGAGAAAGTTGAATAAGTCTTAGCCAAGGCAGATGTCTACTTCCACAGACAAGAGAAACCAACAAACCTCTAAGTGTAGACCAGGGTTGAAGGCAAACTCAACAGCTTTCACAGATGTGATCAGGATTACCAATGGGAATTTTCTGAGTTCTGGAGCACACAGGAGGCTCAAGAGCAGCAAATACTTCAAAAGGGCACAATAAAATCTGCTGCAGTTGGGTGACATCTAGAAAATAAAGACTTGCTGGGGCTGGTGCATATTGAAAAGTCAGACATTTGAATTTTGTGTTCCTCGTCAGACATTTGGATTTTGCAGTGCATGTAGTGGGGAGTGAAGTAATGATGTGGGACTATAAAGTGCAGAGTTAGATCTCCCTTCATGGCCAAGGTGAAGGATAACTTTGCACTCAGTGAAAAATCTTAGGAGGTGACATTCTGGAAAGAACAGAGCAAGCTAGAGGTAGCTGGGTTTTTAGTAAGGCTGACACTCATTCTAAACCTGTCCCAAGTGTAATAGGATGGAAATAATCTTAACTTCATGCTGCCTAGTGGAGAGCTTAGCCACTGTGATAAGGATAAAAAGAGGGGGGAGGCTTAGTTGGTTAAGCGTCTGACTTTCGCTCAGGTCATGATCTCGCGGTTCGTGGGTTCGGGCCCCTCGTCTGGCTCTGTGCTGACTGCCAGCTCAGAGCCTGGAGCCTGTTTCAGTCTGTGACTCCCTCTCTCTCTGACCCTCCCCTGCTCACGCTGTCTCTCTCTCTCTCCTAGAAATAAATAAAACATAAAAAAAAAAAATTTTAAAAAGAGGGGGTAAAAGGGCATAAGAATTGGGAAAGGGAGTTTAAAACTGTCATTATTAACAAATTATGTGATTGTGTACCATGTACAAAAGAATCTAAAGACAGATGTTGGAATCCATAATTTAATTTTACAGCATCGCAGGCACAATGCCTATATTCAAAAATACATATTTAAAAATAAACCATGGGATAAAAAAACAAAATGTAAAGTTAGAAAACATTTTTGATGTGAATGAGAGTTAAGATATTTATATAAAAATTTTAAGATAAAGCTAAAGGAGTGCTTTTAGAAATATGTATAGCTATAAATATTTAAATCAGAGAAAAGGGCCAAAATTAAATTATGCAGCTTTCACTACATGACAGGCTAATTCTGAAACTCTTATGGTAATTTGAAAGGCAAAATATAGTCAAGGCAGTCTGAAAGAACAAAGCAGAAGGGCTAAAATATTAAATATAACTGAGTAATGAGATAGAATTAAGGATGGCCTATTTAATATATGGTATTGGGTGTCCTGAATATAGATAAAGAAAAACAAATTTCTGCCTCTTACTCCACTATTCTGCCCCCCAGAAATTCTATACCTGGGCATGCACTATACAGGAAAAACAAAAAACAAAAGACCTATTTTCACACACACACACACACACACACACACACACACACACTGAACAAAACTATCCATGGCAGATTTATTCGCAATTGTATTCAATTTGCAAGAAAATGAAATGACTCAAATGCTTATTTACAGTGCATAGATAAATTGAGTTATATTTACAGAATATAACACAAACATTAATGAAAATAATCTACAACCACACGGAGCAATGTGGATAAATCACATACAAATACTATTGAGGGAGAAAAACCCAGACATGAAAGACTACTTATCATGTGATTTCATTCACAGTAGTACCTAGGTAGATAAAATCACTCTGGCAATTAGATGTAAGGATAGGCACTATGCTTGTAAGGCAGTGTGTGCAAGGGACACAAGAATTCCTTTGTGTGTTCTGTTCTACTTCCTGATCTTGATGCAAGTTTTCCATATGTGTTCAATGTGTTAAATTTATCAAACTGTACATAGAAAATAGGAATACTTTTCTGTAACTATATTATGCTTCCAAAAAGGTTATAAAAATAAAAATAATTGGCCAGTTGTACTGCTAAGTGTTTTTCTCCATACTTTCAGAAACCTAATGCTTACTGTTACTCTCTATATGAAAAAGCCCCATTACAATATACATATATGTCTGTGTGTGTGTGTGTGTGTGTATATATATATATATATATATATATATAATTCTTACCAGTGCTTTCATCTGAGGAAGATTTAGCCCCCAAAGGAATATTTTGTAATGTCTAAGTCATTTAAAAAATGTAATGTTTTATTTATTTCTGAGAGAGAGAGAGAGAGAGAGAGTGATCAGAGGAGGGTCAGAGAGGGAGACACAGAATTCGAAGCAGGTTCCAAGCTCTAAACTAGTTGTCAGCACAGAGCCCGATGTGGGGCTCGAACCCACGAACCATGAGATCATGACCTGAGCTGAAGTCGAATGCCCAATCGACTGAGCCACCCAGGCTCCCCTAAAGTCATTTTTTAATTCCCTCTATCACAGGAGGAAAGGAAAGGTGATACAGATAAATAGTAGGTAGAAGCCAAAGATGTACCTAAACATCTTAAAATGCACATAACAGCCCCTACACAAAAATAATTTGACCCAAAATGTCAATGACATCAAGGTTGAGAAACTCTGACTTAAAGGATAGGTGTAGGTTTGTGTTTCTGGGTTTTTTTTTTTTTTTTTTTTTTTTTTTTTACTAAATGCGTGTTTAGTAAAACAATGGAGCTGCATTCTTTAGCTCTATTTTGTTGCTGATAGAATTCCCAGGGTGCTCTCTTTTAAGACTCAGAGAATGTCTAGGGCTTTTTACCATATGCTGCTTGACAAAATCTTGCCTCCCCTCAGCTTTTAATTCCCTGAATATTAATTAACCTTCACAACTGCATGTCAATTCCAAACACGCATTGATGCCACATTGCTTTTTCTCCTTTGTCTGACCTGACTTTATCTACAGAAGCTTATCGTTTCCTCAGACCCAAATAAAAGTCAGAGTAGAGAGCAAAAGAAGCAAAATTTTGTTCATATGAAGGTAAATAGGCACAGAGAATTTTTTCAGCTACAACCATCTAAAGGATCAAAATCTCAAATTATTTTGTTTTCCTATCCTATTTTCATTTCTGTATGGGAAAAAAAAAAAAAAGTTTGAGGCAAAGTTTTCCTGACTGGCAAAATCGTTCTTTCTGAAGTTCACAAGAAGCATGTTGCACTAGAAATTTAAGTTCTCTGAGGAGGTTAAAACAAAACAAGGAAGCCTCTCCTCTCTGTTTTATGCATTAAGAGCCATTTCTTAGTCACAAAACCGCCTATTTTTTGAATTCCAACCATCAAACAGTCCCTCTGGCTCTCCTCATAAGACTACACAATAGATTACAAACCATGTGATTTGACACCAATAGAGCCAAGAAAACAGGGATTCCTACAAATCACTTTCCTTCACTGCTTCATGAATTTTTAGAGATGGTTCTATGAAAAAGGAGCAATCCAATATGAATCAAAGTATAAATTTATTATTTGTTATGGAAGTCTTCCAAACCTCAATTGTAAATTTTCTGATAGAAGTCAGTTAGTAATCTGCAGTTTGGTGTGTAGAATAAGCAGAAAGTTTATGAAACAGGCTATATCAGCAAGGGGATTATGGAGAAAGGGAGAGTAAACATCTGTTCTCTCAAAAGAGCCATCACTCGTATTCCCTACCCAGCTGGAGACAGTGACAAGAGTGATACGTAAGAGCTTGTGCCTTACAAGACTCAGTGATCTCAATTACTTGTCAAGTGGCCCAGCTTACTGTCCTACATTTCTATCATTCAGATCATTCTGTAATTTTTTCTGGTACAATCAAGTTTTGGTGTTTTCTAATCTGACTGTGGTAGATGGTTTGCAAAAATAGTTGCAATTGGTTAAGGTCCAGGCTGAGGCAGGAGATGAGGAGCTTGACCCTGGGGCCAGAGGGGCTCTCCTGAGCACTAAAAAGTTGGGGAAGAGCATGGGGCACCCACTGTGGCAGAATATGGCATGACCGGCTGCCTTAGAAGATAGAGCAGTGATGCTGGTGGACGTGGTAGATGCATATGAGATGGAGTACAAGCACTGGTGTGATTGGAAGGTCTCCAACGGTTTCCAGGTTGCTACTCAGCTTAGAAACACATTACTGAATTAAACATAGAAATGCAGAATTCCTTCAGGAGTCGACAACCAATCAGGAGCACTTGTAGGAAACTGAATAATTGACTAAGTAGGTGGAGCTTATTTAGCAGATGTATAAACCATGTACAACTTCTCTGTGTGATTCCTTTAGTTTTAAGGAAAAGTAAATATTTTAGGGAAAAAAAAGGCATCTATATAAGGATACAGGATTTATTTTGAGAATAGAAAGTTATATGGTATCTTAACCAACTCTCAGAAATCCCTAGTGTTTCTTTCTCTCTCACTTAACATCTGTTTCTCTGTAGATGAGTTTACTACCTCATTCACTTTTTCAAACAGGCAATTCATCTTCCTTCCTAATCAAAGAGACAGTTGATTTCATTAGCTGAACTAATTACCATCATCCCTCTTAGATGGACCAATTTAGTCCAGAACACCTTGTGATTTTCTTGGCCCCATGGTTCATTTGTTCATCTTCATCCATTCAGTAACTGACCTCAAGTTACTTCTTGGGACTCAAGCCCATGAGTAAAGGACTTTTATGAGAGAAGGACTCCAGGTATGGTAAACTCCAAGTATATGTTCAATATACTAGGAAAGCAAAGAGGCATCCTGTGTACAACTGAAGCTGTAGATCATTTGCTGTGACACAAATATCCACAGGTGAATGACTTTTTAAAGCAAAGTTCACCAGCTCAGATATAGTTGTGAAATCGACATGTATTTGTATCAGTACATTTAAGAGTTCTTGTATACAAGGGATACTGCTGGTAACTTCCTTCACAAGCTTAATTATTACAAATTCCTCTATTAGGAAAGTCAAGTACCTGCTCTGCATTCTTAACAGCATCACTAGTGTCTTGATAATTGCATTCTGACTGCTTCCTATACAATGTTCCACACAGATCTCTTCACTGATACATGCAGGTTGGTGCCATCCTCCTTCCCTTGCAAGCCAGTAGATGCACTTAGAATTTGAAAAAGAATCTAGATGAGGTTATCTGCCATTATAGAAACCCCTCATATTCTTCTAGGGAATTTCCCATTTTACAACATACTTTTTCATGTATTCTCCTCCTTGCTTTTCACAATTGCCAAGTAAAGAAATAAGCACATTTTTAAAACATTTAAGCTAGACCAGAAAGATTTAAATAACTACAACATTTGGAATCAGGTTTGCTCATGAGAAGCAGACATCAAAGTAACATAAGATTATTTCTTTTTCTTTTAAATTATTTTTCATGTTGAGAAATAGAGGGAGGATCTCCAAGACTTTTCTAGTAGCTCTGCTCTATTGAGTCCTGAGGGCCTGAAACATTCCCAGGTTTCTGATTTTTCCATATGGTCTTTGTAATATAATTCAGGACAAGAGTACAGCCACATACACATTCTAAGTATAAGCATAAAAAGAATTCTAAGATACATATATTAGTTGTCTCTTAAGATTCCTAGAAGCTGCCATATGACAGTTTATACCTACTGGCTATAGCAGGGACACTTGGGTATGTTTAGCTTTGAGGGAGGCTGCAAGTCATAAAGTTTATTCTAGGTGCCCTTATAATCAACCTATACCTCCAGGTTTCTGTCAATTTAGAAAGAAAGGCTATATAGAATACTAAGGAATAACTTCCATTCCATCATAAGAATCATACTTACATAAGCAATTATTAATACTACTTTCCATAGAAATAAAAGTATAAATATTAGTTAATTTTTTAAATTAATTTTTGCTTGTTTTAAGTTTTATTATTTTGAGAGACAGAGTGTGAATGGGGATGGGGCAGAGAGAAAGAGAGACAGAGAGAGAGAGAGAGAGGGAGACTCTCAAGCAGGCTCCACACCGTCAGCACAAAGCCCGATGTGGGGCTTGAACTCATGAAATTGTGAGATCATGACCTGAGCCATAATCAGGAGTTAGCACTTAACCAACTGAGCCTCCCAGGCACCCCAATTTTTACCTTCAATATTAATTTAATATTAATTTGTTAGATTCCTCTTACTTGAGGACAACTATACTTCGGAACTTGTGAAAGGTACAGAAACTGTTCCAGGCTTAGCAGGCTTATGTTGCTTTTGAACTTGAAAATTCTCTTCCACCAAGAACAACGCAGAATGGGGCACATTGAAGATGGTGACTCATATTGACATGAAAACCCTACAGAAATAATACTCTTTATTTCTTAGGACCTTGTGGGATGGTGCTGACCAAAATGCAATGTTATACCCAGACTTTCAGCAGAGAGTATGCTGAAATTAAAGGGACAAGAATTAAACTTTGGACATGGCACTCTGATTGAATGACTGCATCTTCATAGCAATGTGTTCTCAGATTATTCTAATTTCAATAATCTACAAAGTAAACATTCTAATCCTGTTAAACATGCTTTCTTTCATTTAATATTTATCTGAGGGAAATAGACTACTAAGAAAGGCTGTATTTGTGTGCTCTCACCAGGGTGATAAAATGGGATGATTTCTATTAAATAAAGTAATTATCTATTCCTCTCACTTGTTTTATTTTTTCCAGTTTAATTCCAAAATGAATACTAATTATAAGGACTTTATCTTTGTTTATTCAGTGACCTATCTAAAATTTAATTTATTGTCATTAGAGTTAGAATTTCATTAACAGGAAAGAAAAAAGGAATTCTTATCCACGTGTCATGGGTAGAGATAGAATGCCTTTGATGTAAATAAGAGGAATGTGCCTTGGTGGAAGAAGCTTTGGTTGAGGGTGCTTTCCTAGGCATATTATAAATGATGCCTCTAGAAATTATTTTAAGAGGGCATTTAGTACACTGGAAAGGATATGAGTGTTATTGATAAAAATATTTAAAACTCATGAATGACTGCCTTTTTTAAGTTTATTTATTTATTTTGAGAGAAAGAGGGAGATAGAGGGACAGAAAGAGAGAGAGAATTCCAAGCAGGTTCTGCACTGTCAGTGTGGAGCCAGATACAGGGCTTGAACTTGTGAACTTTGAGATCATGACCTGAGGCAAAATCAAAAGTTGGATGCTTAACTGACTAAGCCATGCAGGTGTCCCGACTTTCTATCTTTTTATGTTTATGTTTCATTTGGGGAAAAAAAATAACAGCCCTCGGTAGGTATAACTTTTCTTTTTCCCCCTGGACATCCTACATATATGAATGGTTTCTGATTCATGTAGGCTATCCTTACTATGCTCAACAGCACTGAAAAAATTAGAGCTAAATGGGTGAAATAAGGTAGTCAAAAGATAAATCAGGTCATGGCAGAGAATAGTGAAGACAAACTGGTTTTAGCAGTTGCTTTGCTTTGTTTGGCTTTGGTGTGTGGGTTTGTGTCAATTTTGTGGGTGGTGGAGTTTGCATGAGTGTTTTTCTGCGTGTGTGCTTGGAGGAGTTTGTGTTATAAGAGATAAACATGTCCACAGTTTCGAAATAAAAGATTTTAAGAATTAAGGAAAATCTCATGTGTATACTTTTCTTGGAATGTCTTGTTATAATAGCTGCCGCACAGGGGAAAGGTCAATGAGCCAGTTTCATAGGTTATTGGCTGATTTTGCTCAGTTTTATCATTTTAGAAGAGACTTTTCAAGTAAAAAATATGAAAAGGTTTTTTTTAATGCTAAATAGAAATAAAAGGCACAGGTAAAAGATCAGTTATGTTTGGATATCTTTCTTTTTTTTTTTTTTTTTTTTTTTTTTTTTTTTAAAAAAGACACATTTATTCAGCGTCATGATCAGACTATTACATTTAGCAATCAACAGCATGGGTGCAAAAAAAAAAAATCTACATTAAAACCCTTTGTTGGAATGCTTTACACTTTCCACAGAACAGAAACTAAAATAACCTGTTATACAATTAGTCACAAATACAGTCCTCGAGTTTTTTGCCCATACACATGAGTATTGTCTAAAACATTGGCAGGGCCTAGCTGCTACAAAGAAGACATGTTTGGATATCTTTCTAAATATCACTTGTTTACCTGAAAAGTGTAAAAAACTCTCATCTGGCTAAAAATTCTATAGCCAAAGTGTTTCGAAACCCTCAACAAAACTGAAAGTAAATGTACACTGTATTCTACTTATTTCTTACTTTACTAGAAGGTAAATTACCTTTATTTGAATCTTTGATATATTTCATACACACACGTAGCTGAAGTTATTAAGGGGCTTATGGAGAGCAACACTTTTCCATTGTTAAAAAATTAAAAAAAAAAAACAACAACCCTGAGGCCATCAATTATTTGGGTCTTTCAAATTAGAAGTACCTTGTTACTACTTTAATTAATCAGCAAGATTATTATTATATGTTGAAAACAAAGGTTAAAAAATAAATGAAATATAAATAATAAAACTAGTAGTAAAATGTTTATTTCTTTAGTTTTAGAAGACTCTGGTCAGAGTAGTGTAACTTCTTAGTTGCTTTAAAACTTATTTTAGATGGGAATATTAACAAAGCATATATTGAAGGGTTGTTTATATAATCCATGATAATATCAAAGCAACTTGTTTTAGGGGCGCCTGGGTGGCTCAGTCGGTTAAGCATCCGACTTCGGCTCAGGTCATAATTTCACAGTTCATGGGTCGAGCCCTGCGTTGGGCTCTGTGCTGACAGCCAGCTCAGAGCCTGTAGCCTGCTTCAGATTCTATGTCTCCCTCTCTCTCTGACCCTCCCCTGCTCGCGTTCTCTCTCTCTCAGAAATAAATAAAAACATTTTAAAAAAACAAAAAACTCAAAGCAATTTGTTTTAATATAAGTTTGTTTCTTTAGTAAAAATTGGTATTTTGGAGATAAGCATTCAGCTATATGGATACATTATTAGAGGCAATATTTGTCTTACTAATTTGAATTTGGGAGAGTATAGCATGTTTCTAAAGCATTTTATTTTATTTTCTATTATTTTAATTTTCTAATGTTTATTTTTGAGGGAGAGAAAGAGTAGTGAAGATGCAGAGAGACAGGAAGACACAGCATCTGAAGCAGGCTCCAGGCTCTGAGCTGTCAGCACAGAGCCTGATTCAGGGCTCAAACCCACAAACCATGAGATCATGACCTAAGCTGACGTTAGAGGCTTAGCCAACTGCGCCACCCAGGCTCCCCTAAAACACTTTAAATAATTGCATAATATACATACAACTCTTCTCAAATTTTTGTGCTTAAGAATGTAATCCTTTGACAACTAACAAATGAGTGTAGTTATAATTGAAAGTAAACATCATATCTCTCTCTGTGAATTCTTGTCCCTAAAAGTGACATTCCTGTATCTAGTAGCTGTTCAATGAATTCTAAGTGTCTGAATTACTGAATTACACCAAAAATCATAAAGAATAGATGAATTTATTTTAATTTATTGACACATTTAGAAATCAATAAAAATAGTCAAAATTCAATGTCTCATATCGATGGAATTATACAATATTTGTCTTTTTGTTCAATGTCTCATATCGATGGAATTATACAGTATTTGTCTTTTTGTGACTGCCTTATTTCACTTAGCATGATGTCCTCAAGGTTTATCCCTGTTATAACAAGTGACATGACTTCCTTTTTTATAAAGGCTGACTAATATTTCATTGTATTTATAGACCATATTTTCTTTAGGTAGTTATCACCTATGAACATTTGGGCTGTTTCCAGTTCTTAGCTACTGTGAGTAATGCTATAATGTATCTAAAGTAGTCAAGTCATCAAAAAAGAAAGTATAATCGTGGTTTCCAGGGATTTGGGAAAAGAAAAAGCGGAGTTGTGCAACAGGTGTGGAGTCTTGGTTTTGCAAGGTGAAAAAGTGCTAGAGCCCTGTTGAACAACAATGTAACTATAATAGTTAACACTACTCAACCATACAGTTAAAAATGGTTAAGATGGTATGGGGTGCCTGGATTGCTCAGTCAGTTAAGCATCTGACTCTAAATTTTGGCTGAGGTCATGATCTCATGATTCATGGGATGGAGCCCTGCATAGGGTTCTCACTGAGGGCGGAGACTGCTTGGGATTCTCTCTCTTGCCTCTCTCTGCCACTCCCCAACTTGTGCTCTCTCTCTCTCTGTCTCTCTCAAAATAAACAAATAAACTTAAAAAAATTATTAAGATGGTAAATGTTATGTTATGTGTTTTTTACCATATTTTTAAGAAGCAAAAAGGGTAATGTCTTATATAGACATTTTTAGAACTCAAAATTTGAAGAGCATTCTTAAGTATAGCTAAGATTAAGGTTAACGCTGCCACCTGTACTAACACCTGTGACAGTCTAATTTCAAACACAGCGATCTCTTCTTCACTGTGTTGACTTGGAAAGCAATCTGACAGGGAAACCATATTGAGGAAGACGAGTACTGAGTATTGCTCTGCAGTATGGATAGATTTTTCATGCTTTGAATGAAAGGAGCCAGTTTTTTGTTTTTCTTTGGAGTAATATGCCATCATCTTGATAAAAATATGATTTCCATATTGGTGCATTGTGCAGGAACTTTTCATTCAGTTGGAGATATACTGAGCTGAGAGTAATATAAACAAACAAACAAACAAACAAAAAGGAATTGCAGTAGTGCATCTATCTTATTTTTAAAAGATTTTTTTTCATAATCTAAACTCAGTCTCTACCATTTTGAAACACTATTTAGAGTAACGGTGGTCTCATGTCATTTCAGTTTTTGGCAACATGTGTTTTGAAAAACATCTTTTGAAACTTGGTGATTTACCCAGTTAATCATGTTAGAATGGCTTATAATGATTTTTTAGTTTTTATATAGGTTAGACTAATGCCTAATGACATGGCAAGGTCTATTATCTTCCCCAGAGACTAGAGTAAATAATCATGTTACTTATTCAGTTGTAGAAATACTCACGTAAGAAATCACATGTGCATATTGGGAAAAACGAGTAGGAAAACAGATAATAATAAGTTACGGAAATATAAGTCGTTATGGAGTATTCTCCACATTAAGCATGGTACAAAATTAGGCACTTAATAGAAACTCTGCTAACAGTGGCATGATAACCATATGCTTACATTAATTTTCAAATATTTTTTGACACATTACAGATGAATGTTTGATTCAGATTCTATCCAAAGTACAAAGCATTAAAAGTAACATTAGGAAACAGAATGTAAGTATTTACGTCTAAGGCCGTCAAGGAAGACTTGGTGGAGATAATCTTATTCCTGATAATAGAGGATGAAGGAGTAACAGGGGACTCTATCAAATCTATTAACTCAGTTTTCTGGCAAGGACTTGAAGGCCCATGCCGGGAGCCGCACTGGCCTCTATGGATGGCAGTCACAGCAAGGAAATGGCAGTGTTTGCACAGCTCCTGCCATGAGAAATGAAAACTGGTATCTCCTGCTACTACTGGCTCATGTTGTGCTGGTATTGACCAGGCCTCACAATATTCCATATCAGACCAATATTCTGAACACAGATACCTCATAAGGAAAAGCATATTCCTGCCTTTGCAAGACAGATTTTAGATGAAAGCTCAATGGATAATTGTCAAAAGGCTCTTCCTATGGGCCTTGCAGATCCAAGACTTAGGGGGTTAAGAACACAAGAATTACAACTGAGCCTGGCCCCGAGACAAAGAGCCTAATTTAGAGTTAAGGTACAGATAAAGGCAGAACTTAAGTTAATACTTACACCTCCTAATTGGTGATATATGGCAGTCCCTTCCCCAAGGCCTACTTTCTGCAAACACCCTCCCTTACAGGTGGCTGGGATGAGGATAGATAAGAGTAGCTAAAGCATTACCCACAAACAAAAGGCTGACACTTTTAGGGCCTCCATGGTGTTCACACATTCAGCATCAAATAGGTTTCCACAATCAACTTATTAACCAACTCAGAAACATTCATTTGAGAGCCAGACAGAATGACTCTTAGCCCATCTATACACTTAACCTATGACCTAACCTTAGCGTTATTAACTTAGAACAGATATGTATCCTGTCTTTTACTAAGAATACCCTAATTCTCTAGTTATAAGATTTACTTAACCTCACTATAATTGGAATAGTTCTGCAAGAATATTTCTGTAAAACCTGCTTCTGTACACTTTCCAAAGCATCTTATCACAAAGAGTTACCCATTGTAAAAATTCCTTTTTCTGATGTCACGTTATCATTTAACCTATAAATAAAGACACCGAAACCGACAGGACAGAGATGCCTGCCTGGTGATCAGAAAGGATCTCGGGGCTCTCTCATTCTCTTTTGCCGACACCGTCCATCCTTCAGGGACCCCTGGACCTGTCGGAGCCGGCGCGGCCTCCGGCAGGCCCACTTGGCTAAAATTTGAATGACATTTAATAAAGGGTCTGTTCAAGGAGGCCTGGGCAGCATCAAGGTGATCAGCTAGGATATTGAAATATCCAAGACCTGTCAAGAATGAAAAGCATTTTATACCACCCATAGGTATGCAGGGGCAAGAGAGAAGTGAGATGAAAATATTCTCGTAGTCCTCACCTACGGTCACTGATCTGTAAGCCCTCTTGACTGAGCCTTAAGAATAAGCCAATGGGGGGGCGCCTGGGTGGCTTAGTCGGTTAAGCGTCCGACTTTCGCTTAGGTCACGATCTCGCGGTTCGTGGGTTCGAGCCCCGCGTCGGGCTCTGTGCTGACTGCCAGCTCGGAGCCTGCAGCCTGTTTCAGTCTGTGACTCCCTCTCTCTCTGACCCTCCCCTGCTCACACTGTCTCTCTCTCTCTCTCTCCTAGAAATAAATAAAAATATTAAAAAAAAAAAAAAAAAAAGAATAAGCCAATGGGCAAAGGCATATGGGCTGATGCTCTTCGAAAAAGTCAAAATGCCCTTTCTCTGCATGAGAGAGAAAGGTGAGTGTATCTAAGAAAAGGCAAATAAGGATTAATAATGAATGTAATACTATTATTATATTCTTCTAGAGTATAAATGACATAATAATACATAAGGACATTTTCCATCTCTATATCATTGACAAAGATCTAAATAGTACAAGAACATTAGAAACAAAGGTTTAAAACAATTAGATTGTTTTGGTCTTTTTAAAATTATTCTTTAGAGACAGAACATGAGCAGGGGAGAGGGGCAGAGGGAGGGAGAATCTCAAGCAGAATCCACGGGCTCAGCAAGGAGTCCAGTAATGAGGGACCCCACGTGGGTCAGATCTAGGATCCTGGGATCATGACCCAAGCCAAAATCAAGAGTCAGATGCTTAATCAACTGTGTAACTCAGGTGCCCCTGTATTCTTTTGTCTTTAAATTCACTGAGAGATGAGTCCTAGAAAGTATAGCATGTTGCATTTCTACCACCATAGGGAATGCCATATGCAGATTACAGGTTTCAAGAGGCAAAATAATAAATGGTTCATATTTTAAGTGTTAAATATAAACAATCTGCAGCAACAAATTATTTCACAGGAGACACTGGGGTTGTCAGTGAAATATGGGAGAATGGTTTCAGAACGAAATACTGGGCATCTAAGAAAGAAAAGGCTATAAGTTTTTGATTCTGAAATATAGTGAGAAGAGTAAAATGTAGAATTTGAAATATTTTAAAATTATTTTCCAAATTTTATATTATAGAATCCACAGTCCTATGAGATTCTTCTTAAAGATAACTATAAAGTACTACAGTTGATTTTCAATATTTTAACCCAATTAAATCCCCAAATTAGAAGTTACTAGAATCAGAGGAGGATTGAAATGATTGTACAATGTTGAAAATAACTTTTTTTCATTTTCTAATCTTTTATGACCAACAATCCGTGTTCCCAAATATTCACATTTATTCTATTGATATGAATGATATTAAACTATACTAACATTTAGTTAATGAAACAAATGAACTGGAGCTGCCTGGGTGGCTGAGTCAGTTAAGCATTTGACTCTTGATCTTGGCTCAGGTTATGATCTCACAGTTAGTGAGTCCGAATCCCATGTGGAGTTCTGCATTGACAGTGAAGAGCCTGCTTGGGATTCTCTGTCTCCATCAGTCTCTCTCTGTCCCTCCCCCACTTGCATGTTTACTTTCTCTCTCTCTCTCTCTCTCTCTCTCTCTCTNGTGCCTGTATGGCTCAGTCAGTTAAGGATCCAACTCTTGACTTTGGCTCAGGTCATGATCTCACAGTTTGTGAGTTCGAGCCCTGCATCAGTCTCTCTCTGTCCCTCCCCCACTTGCATGTTTTCTCTCTCTCTCTCTCTCTCTCTCTCTCTCTCTCTCTCTCTCTCTCTCTCTAACGTAGTATTTTTTTTTACGGAAATGATTAGAAATAATTGCATGAGCTACTAGAAATGAAAACAGCATTATAAGATGAAATGACAGGGGTGCCTGGGTGGCACCAGTGGATAAGTGTTGGACTTCAGCTCAGGTCATGATCTCTCCATTCCAGAGTTCAGGTCCTGCATCAAGCTCTGTGCTGACAGCTCTGAGCCTGGAGCCTGTTTGAGATTCTGAGTCTCTCTCTATCTCTGTTTGCTTCTTACCTGCTAGCACTCTGTCTCTTCCCAAAAATACATAAACATTAAAGAAAATTTTTTAAAAAGATGAAATGATGATTCATGTTAAATTCTAACGACTTTCTGACTCAAAAAGTGAATGAATGTTAACATTTCTACAACTCACTGGAAAGACATCAATATTTATATTCCACTATTAAAAGCATTGAAGTGATAAGAAACTGAATCATACTCTTCATCTCTGTCATCTGTAAAATCTAGGGTTGCTTTAGCTTAAAATACTTCATCCAGGGAAAAAGGTAACTCTAGTATCGTCATTGTCATTACAAGTTTTCGTATTTTATATGTTCAATATTTTCTTGAAATATAAATATTATTATTTGCAGAGAAAATGCAAAAAATAATTTTAAATGTACCTTGCACACCTTCTCCTTCCCCCTTGGAAGACATCTCAAACCAAATTATCAAAATAAGTATTAAAATATGTAGTAGCATTTTTTTAAAATGCATGGATATAATATAACTTCTAACTTGACAGAGGCAGATCAATGTCAAAAAATATTTATCAGAGTAAGAAAAACTCATTTAAAAAATAAAAGCAAAATGGGGGCACCTGGGTGTCTCAGTCGCTTAAGCGGCCGATTTCAGCTCAGGTCATGGTCTCACAGTTTGAGGGTTTGAGCCATGTGTCAGGCTCTGTGTTGACAGCTAGCTCAGAGTCTGGAGGCCACTTCAGATTCTGTGTCTCCCTCTCTCTCTGACCCTCCCCTGCTCACACTGTGAGTCTCTCTCTCAGAAATAAATAAAACATTAAAAAATAAAATTAAACAAAAATCCAAATGAAGGATAAGCAAATATTAACCATGTAAATAAACAAATCATGGAGAACTTTAAAATATATATATATTTATAAGTAATTACAATATATTTAAATGTATGTATTTTGCCAATTAAAATGATAGATATGTTTGATAGGTAAATGAATTTCTATGCTGTCTATCAGACACAAATTAATACAAAAACAGAAAAGGGATATGTAAGAAAGGAGTAACAAATGTTAAGAAAATATTTAAATTATGATTTAACCCTAAAACTTTTTTCACATATTAAACACCCAGAGATACTTACAGAATGATTTGAGGAGGCAAAAAATATAATAATTTTTATTCTTAGTTCAAGGAAATTCCTTAAAACTAGCCCATGAGGCTTGTTTAGTAATTTTTCTCTTGGGCCTGTATGGAAGTTGGATGAAACACTTTATTTTTTTTCTTTGTTTACAAAAAGATATTTGCAAAAATTACGATTCTTGTTAATAACACGCTGTGCCCATACTTCCATTGTAAAAGATTACAATGGCATGTATTAATAAACAACTGAAACAAACATTTGCCTACACAAAGAATTGTGTCTCCTAATAGCTCCTTTCATTCTTTTCCATATGATTTAAGAAAGTCAGAATTATTGAAATAATTCCATTGAAGTACAAAAATTAAGTCTTCCATTAAGAGCAACCTCGGGCTGCGCGTAGCCCCAGTCCCAGTCCCAGGAAAAGCCTCCAAGGTGAAAGCCATCCTCGGACCGCCCTCAGTTCAGCTAATCAAAAAGAAAAAAAACCACTCCTATGGTCTGAGTCAAGGCTGGGAACTGCATATACAAACTAGCCAATTTCTCACCGCTTGCCTGAACCCCACGTGGGCCCTTTGAACTCACCTCATAATTGGTCATTTTCAAAGGATTCTCAAGAGTCATGATTGTGTCCCGCCGAAAGTAATGATCACCTCACGGATACTGAATGGTCAAAGCTGTAACTGTAATTGGTGCTTATGTGATGATGCTACATGTACTGTAACACCCCCATCCCTTACTCCTTAAAAACCCTGTTCGCTATTGTCCTTCGCTTCACCTTGCTGCCACGACACCGGTAGACAGGTGAGCCCCTGCTCGAGCTTGTAATAAAGACCCTTTTGTACTTGCATGGGTGCCGGCTCCTTGGAGGTCTCTGGGACCCCGCGATTTGGGCACAACACCATCCCTTTCGTATTCATTGCTATGGAACACTGATCTTTTCCTAGCAATAAAGGTCAGTGTTGCAAAATTAATATTAGAAAAAATGTAAGCAAGTATTTTAACAGCTTGGGTAAAAAATATTTACAGTTTACAATTTACAGCAGTCTCTTGTTACTCATGATAGTTATATAAAATTTTCATGAACACTGTATTAAGGAATAATAAGCTATTTGTCCTAGAGAATATATGCGGATATATATGAAAAAAAATCTGTAGATACATATGCACATGTTTTACTTAGATTGCTATCTTACATCCCAAAAGCAACTCATCCTATTTTTATCTGTTTTACAAAAGAGAAAATGAAGTTCAGAAGTGATATGCGACTTACCTGAGGATTTCCCACTAACAGGTGCTGGAGTTGTGATTTAAGTCTTTTTCAGCTAACAAAGTGAGGCTACTTGCACTCCACCTCTTCTTTCCTACCATCTTCATCATCAGGTCCTCTCTGTATGAAACTGAAACAGGAGGGCAGAGTATTAAACCTTTCATCCCGAATTCCCATCAGCAGGGAATATGTGAGTCCGACAATTTCCTGAGTTGGGAGGGAGCCTGAGTGTATGATGGGCTGTCATGCCTACTGTTGTTATCTTCTGTGGCAAAGGAATTTTGCTGATGCAATTAAAGTCCCTAATTAGCTAAGATAAGTTAATCAAAAGGGCTTCTCCCCACCACCCTCACCCCCAACTAACTTTGACCTAATCAGTTGAGCTATTGAAAAACAATAGTCTAGAAGTAACAGAGTTGATTTCCTATTGTCCTTGAAGGAACAGTCAGTAGCAGTTCTACAGCTTCAGGGAACTAATTTCTGCCATCCGAGAGGATCCTGAGCCCAGGATGAGAAGTGAAATCAGCTAACATCTTGAATACAATCCTGTGAGATCCTGAGCAGGGGATCATGGAAATTGAGGGATATAAATATATATTGTTATAAGATGTTAAGCTCATGGTAATTAGTTATGCAGCAAGAAAAATGAAATGCACCCACTTTTTAAAACAGAAATAGTCACGTTATTCAGTGGAAAAATCTTCCTGGAATGTGGTAATTTGCTTTTAATGCTTATGTGGCCTTAGGCAAGTGATTTAATTTCTCCACTGTTAGATGAGTTTTTACAATAGAAGTTTCCAAATCCATTAAAGACTTAAAGATTTTTTGAGATATAAAGAAAAAAGAAGAAAAAAAGAGAGAGAGAGAGAAACATTGTCACATTTAAGGCAGGTAGGCATTTTCCAAGTATTGTAGATTTCGAAGTATTAGTAGATTAATGGAACAACAAATGTGACTATTTGAGATGGTAGTAAATTAATTTGATTATTCTGTGATTTAACAAACCTTTAAATATTTACCACACAAGCTAGATGATAAAGATAGATCAACAGATAAGTAGTCACTTCCAATTTGATTGCGATTATTTACAGTGGGTCATATGTTGGATGAACACTAAACAGAGATACAGAAAATGAGAGAAGGCTTTCTCAACGAAATGAGAACTAAAATCAGGCTGATTAATGAAAATGTACAAAATAAAAATGTGGCACTGGGAAGAATGCAGAGGATTTCACACCAGGGGAAGTTGATACCCTAAAGTCCACAGTTGTGAATGAACTTTGTAAAAGTAAGAATTCACTGCACTCTTTGATTTGAGCAAACAACTAGAATAGAAGAGTACTTAAAGAGGAAAAAGAAAAAGAAAACACACACCAAGACAAGATTATAAAGGGTCTAGTAAATAATTTTAAGGAATATAAGTCTTACCATAAACAATAATAATATTTTAGATGTTATTTTGGCATGTGTTGCTTGTTTTAATGAACTCTCCATGTTTTTTAAAATATTTTTTAATGTTTTTATTTATTTCTAGGAGAGAGAGAGAGAGACAGCGTGAGCAGGGGAAGGTCAGAGAGAGAAGGAGATACAGACTCTGAAATAGGCTCCAGGCTCTGAGCTGGCAGTCAGCGCAGAGCCCGATGTGGGGCTCGAACCCACGAACGGCGAGATCATGACCTAAGCGAAAGTCAGACGCTTAACCGACTAAGCCACCCAGGTGCCCCTGAACTCTCCATGTTAAGAAGAATTCTTAGTGAATTGTAAATCTATATACAACAAAATAACTTGTCTTACTATTATAGCTGCATATATCTGTGAAATGATAGATTACTGAAGATGAGGTATTAATTTAATTTAATAATTTATATACAAGGAGATGTGTCCTAGAATGAAGTCAGTGGGAATGGAGAAGAAAAAAGGCATTGAGGAAACAATGAGGAAAAAATTGATGACAGAGTTGATAGTTATTGAATTATAAAGACAAGGCAATAGGAGAGAAAGGGATTAGTCCTAGTTTTCTTACCTTGTAAATAAGACTAAAATTGGAAAAGTGTAAGCAGATTTAGAGATATTGTCGATCTAGTTTAGAACATGATATATTTGAGGTTCCTTCGGAACAGTTAAGTCAAGCTTTTAAATGCTTTTGCATAGAATACACAGTGTATCAACAATTTACTTAGTCTCTCCTCATAATAGGTTTAAGACTGAGCCACTGATGGCTTGCAGCACAGACAGGGTCCCTAGAGCAGCCAAAGTTGGGTCCAGGGAGAGGGAATAATTTACATTTTTATGACCACCACGCCCATATAAATTGGCCTCTAATTTAAATGCCTGATGGTTAAATACTTAATTCAGTCCCCAATGTGTGTGTTAAGAGAGACCAAAATATGGCTGCTTGTTTGTTTTTTATTTTTGTTACAGAATGTTTGTACAGACCCAGGACTTGAGTTCTGATGACATACTGGGTAAAAAAGTGGCTTCAGTCCCTTGGGTAAAACAGAGATTTTTTTGTGACAGAGACAAATCTCTGTGACAGATTTCAGTGTGTGCTCATTATATATCAGGCATGGAATGTTTCACTTATATGTTGCTGCTTAATAAACCAACCCAAGCAACCGTTTAATTTTGTTCACAGTACATCAGAATTTAGGAAGGGATTGTTTCTCCATTATTCTCCAAATGACCTGCAAACACTGAAGTGGTTAGGGTTGGAGTTTCCTCATCTAAAATGGCTTCTTCCCTTTCTTGGAAGAAACTTGGTGTCCACTGATCTCTCTATCCACATGGTATCTGATATTCCATGTCTTCTTCAGGGGCTGAGCTTCTCACAGCCTGGTGTTCTCAGGTTGGCCACACTTTTTCTATGGAGGCTGTTTCCTCAAAAGCTGACTTTGAGGGACACCGGGGTGGCTCAGTTGGTTAAGCATCAACTTTTACTTTGGCTCAGGTCATGATTTCACAGTTGTGAGATCGAGCCCTGTGTTGGGCTCTGTGGTGAGAGCACAGAGCTTGCTTAGGATTTTCTCTCTCCCTCTCTCTCTGCCCCTCTCCCAGTTGTGCTCTCTCTCAAAATAAATAAACATTAAATATATGTGTATATATATTAAATATATATATATATTACAGCTTTCATTTAAAGAGTGGAAGGAGAAAAACCCAACTCAAGGATACTTAATACATAAATATGAAATATGAAATTCATAAGGCATATATTCTTTATTATATGAAAAGTAAATATACCTAATTTCAGAAAGAGTTTGGGAGTCTAATCAGTTTGAATAATAAAAACTAAATAATATGAAAGGTGGAAACCCTGTACAAAACAAAAGCATAATTTGCTATAAAAAGATCATCATTAAAAAATAATTTGAGTATCCAAAATGGTGATAAAATTAATTTGTAAATATCTAAGACTAGAGATGCTAAATGGTTATGTAAGATAAAGCCAGATAAGTAAATTATGAGGAAGGTCCACAGGAATTGATTTGTTTACTGATTTTAGTATTTTTTAGGTTTGCTCATTATTCTTTTATCTTAATATACATATTTCTCCACAGGAATTGGCTAATAATTGTTTAACCTACTTCTGTTAGCCAGAAAAATAGACGACAATGTTTTCAAGTAATGGGCTGAAGCCAGTGTGTATGCAGGTATGTATTCTATGATTTATCCTCTTAGATTGTCATCCTACATCAATTGTTTGGCTTTGGTGTTACTTCTGAGCTTTGCTTTTATTGGTGTGATTGATTGATTGATAAGTTTATTTACTGATTTTGAGAGAGACAGAAAGAAGGCGAGTGATCGCAGGTGGGGACAGGTAGAGAGAATCCCAAGCAGACTGCCAGCAAGACTCAGGGCTAGATCCCGTGAACCATGAGATCATGACCTGAGCTGAAATCAAGAGTTAGATATTTAACTGACTGAGCCACCCAGGTGACACTATTGTGTGTTTTTTTCTTAATCTGACTCTGACATCTATGGCAAAACTGAAATTTCTCTTCTTTATCAGCCACCAAATGTACATTATCAATTATTTCAGGTGACTGTCTCCCTTATAAAATTGATTAACAGAAAATTCTTTTATTTCTTTAAAAAGTGACAGTTTCTTAGCTGTGTAAAAACAATTCATTGATGTGAGGGAGATTTGCATACTCACTGAAATCCATTATTTCCCCAAGGTTATCTAGATGATAGTTGTGTCACTGTTCTTTGCCAATGGTCCTCTCCCAAAATGCTACTGAAAACGTTCAGGTATTAAACTGTTACCCATTGTTCTAAGCTGATTTCTCGGTGTTCTCTTCTATAGTGACAGGATGTATGATATCATATATATGAAACTCAGCTGAGAAATCACTAATAATAATTCATTGCATTGTTCCCTTCCCTCTTATTGTAACTTGTTATCTGTGGCCATAACAAATGTGAATATTCTTACCCTCTATATCAAACCGTAAAGGAAATGTTTAGGAAATATACAGGTACTTTGTAACACTGTTTCATCAATGATGAAAGTATGTAACCAAGAGCAAAGGGAGACCTTCCAATTCGCAAAAGCTCCTCTGTTTTACCATGAAATGAAAGTGGAGTCGCAAGAAGAGACTGAGAACTAATGTATGCAATCAACCTATTCTATTTACATATTTTTCAGCTATGCTAACATATGATCAAGTGTACACATCATAGCGCATTTTCTGCTTTTTTTCCTCCGCAAAATCTATAAACATAAATTTTCTAATCTAAAAATGAAAATGTCACTTTGCATTTGGAGAAGACAAATATACCTTCAAAATGTTCCGAGGACTTGCTATTTCCATAATATTGAGTGAGTTTCATTATATCCTAACCTCTTTACGAATTACACAATACTGAGTTTTCTGTTTGTAGTTGTTCTAGATCTAAGGATGAAAAAGCAGTAAGTCACACCTCCAACATTAAACAGACCATTATATTCAGGCTAGATTTACAAAATCTCACCATCATCCATGCCAATACTGCTGTTGTTTTCTATCCCTATATATACTGTTCATCAGAATGCCTTTTCTCACCTGCCACCAGAATGAATGTTACATATAGTATATGGTTTTGATTATTACCCACCAATACCCATCTAACTTCCATGAGAGGAGAAACTTAGCTCTGAAAAAACTTCTTTTATGAAGTTATTTTTAGATTCCAGTTAACTACTTTCTTGGAGACCCAGTAACAAAATGAATTTAAGTGTGGAGTAAATTTCGTGCAAAAGTAAACTATACCTTTTTCTTCTGGTCACCATAGTCACATCCATTTGGCCTAACTGATTCTAGCTGTGGCTACAGTGGTCAATTCCTGCAAGTTCAACCTCACTGTGGCAATCTCACCTCAAGCACACACCATGTGTCTTTTCACATTTTGTCACAGAGCTTTCTTTGACCTCTGGAAAACTACTCATCGCACAGGAAAACACAACTTGGAACCCGAGACTTAATAACTTTCCTGATTCCCCAGCCTGCAGACTCATCCTGTAGATCTCAGGATTTGTCAGCCGCCATAATTATGTGAGTCAATCTTTATAATAAATCATAAGTCACTCTGTCCATATCTGTATCTAATCTCTTATTGGTTCTGTTTCTCGAGGGAACTCTGATGACTATACAGCTCATTATAAAAGATTCACGTTCCCTAAACTTGGGATTGCTCTCCTCAAGTTCCCTTCATTGTGTGTATGCAGGTAGCATTTGGTCCTCTTCATGTCTCCCTGAAGGACTTAGAACTTGAGGAACTGATACAAACACTGATACTGTGGCTACTGCTATTTCAGGGAATGATAAAGTCATCTGTCCCTGACCTAGGAGTCTCGTGTCTTCTGTTAGAATCTATGATAGCGCTGAAAGCTAAATTTTAGTTTGCAGGTATGGGAAAAACCTCAATTCCCGAATAAATCCTGACAAAATTTTACTTACAATTTCTACTTTTATAACATTGAGGAAAATAAATAAATCTCATACCCACTCTTCGCTTATGAACATAGGTGCAAGGCATCATGACTATTTTGCAACCAAAAGTCTTACAGTTAAATTTGATGATTTGGCGGCACCTGTGTGGCTCAGTCAGTTTAGTGTCTGACTCTTGGTTTTAGCTCAGATCATGATCTCACGGTTTGTGAGTTTGAACCCTGCACCGGGTCCCGTACTGACAGTTCGGAGCCTGTTTGGGATTCTCTCTCTCCCTCTCTCTCTGCCCTTCCCCTGCTCCCTCTTTCTGTCTTTATTTCAAAATAAATATACTTGAAAATTTTTAAAAATAAATTTGATGATTTTATTCGGTATATTTATAATTCCTATATTAAAATAATCACATCACCTATGCTGATGGCAAAAGAAAAATGTACTTATCTCTCCAGTTTTCATTGGCCAGCAGTTCAATTTGAGATTATTTATTCTCTTAGCTCTTTTCTCTTGTTTTAAGTATTATTATTCATCATGTTTTGCCTCTGTGCATGAGGCTGTATGAGAAGAGTAAGACTGTAACAGCCACAACCCCTATTGTCACACCTGAGAACCAGTCCAGTAGTTATAAAGCAAGAGGGGAAGCAGGGAATCTAAAACATGCTAGAGTGGCACACAATGTACAGAGTAGCAGCCCTGAAAGGAGAGGTCACTATACTTATTAATGATCATTCCTTTATAAACTTTATTTTAATACAATTTTGAGAACAGTTTTAAATTTAAAAAATATTTTTAATGTTTCTTTTTGAGAGAGAGAGAGAGAGGGAGGGAGGGGATCAGTGTGAAAGGGTCAGAGAGACAGGGACATACCAAATCTCTCAGCAAGCTTCAGGCTCTCACCTATCAGCAGAGAGCCTGATGTGGGACTTGAACTCATGAACCATGAAATCATGACCTGAGCTGAAGTTGGATGCTCAACTGACTGAGCCACCCAGATGTCCCCAATTTTTAGAAAAGTTTTGTATTCACAGAATTATTGCAGAGATAGGATAAATAGTTCCTATGTAAGCAATACTCAGTTTCCCCTATTATAATCATTTAACTAATTATGGTAAATTTGCTATAATAAATGAGCCAATAACACTGCTTTATTATTAACTGAAATCCATACCTTATACAAATTTCCTCACCTTTTCCTTAATTTCTTTTCTTTCCCACTTGGATCTCATTCAGGGTACCACATTATATTCAGTAATCATGTGTCCTTGATCCTCTTGTTTGTGACAATTTCTCAGACTTTCCCTATTATTTATGACCTTGATGATTAGTAGATTACTGGTAAAACATTCCTAAATTGGGATTTGTCTATGTTTTACTCATGATTAAACTTTATGTTGTGAGGTGCCTGAGTGGATCAGGCAGTTGAGTGTCTGACTCTTGATTTCAGTTCAGGTCATGATCCCAACGGTGTGGGATCAAACCTTACATCAGGCTCTGCTCTAAGCATGGAACCTGTTGGGATTCTCATTCTCTCTCCCCGTATCCCTGGCCCATCCTCTCTCACTCTCTCTCTCTTAAATAAAAATAAAATAAAACGTTATGTTGTAAATTGAATAATGGCTATCCAGAGATACTAGGTGTTAACCAGTGGAACCTGTAAATGTCATCTAATAAAGAGAAAATTTATTACAGGCATGACTATATTAAGAAGCTTGGTACGGGAAACTATCCTGGACCTCTTTTACTGACAAGAAAAACTCACCAAAACACACTAATAAATAGAATGATCAGGTTCTGAATACAGTGAAATCTTGGTTTGTGGCATAGTTTGTTCCAGAAACATGCTTGTAATCCAAAGCACTTGTATATCTGCTGGGAGCTGCACGGGCCTCGCTGGATGACAGTCACAGCGAGGAAATGGCAGCGTTTGCACAGCTCCTGCCATGAGAAACGAAAACTGGTATCTCCTTCTGCTACTACTGGCTCATGTTGGAAATGAGCCTGCTGGTATTGACCAGGCCTCACAATATTCCAGATCAGACCCATATTCCCCACACAGATTGCTCATAGGGCAAAGCATATTCCTGCCTTTTCAAAAGAGACTTCAGATGAAAGCATTGTGAATGACTGTCAAAAGGCTCTTCATATGGGCCTTGCAGATCCAAGACTTACTTAATAAAGGGGGCTAAGAACACAAGAGTTACAATTGAGTCTGGCCCTGAGACGAAAAGCCTAATTTAGATTTAAGGACAGATATCCACCCCCACCCAACTGTTTCTTCTTGGAGCACCTACCCCCAAGGCATTTGTGATCATTATTTGGAGTGACTTATTCTGGCCTTGAAATGCTGATTGCATCCTGTAAAGGAACCTACTGAGGAACTTTTTCTTTTGTGATTATGGGAGAAAACATTGTGTTTCCTGAAAGACCTGTTTTTCTTCATACTTCACCTTAAACAAACAAGCTATTGACCCCTGCCCACAAAGGACTAACTTCACCCTTTTTATGCTAAAAACATTGTCTTGTATGCTAAAGATACATTCCTTCCCCATAGGATAAGCATCTAAATCTCCTACCTCATTCACTATTGATAAAGGTTATGCATGAGGCTTCTATAAATCTATGTTCCAGGAAATTCTTACATATCAAAGAAGTTTGTCATCAGAAATCATTGTCTAAGGCAAATGCCACTTCTGTGCCGTCCCCCAAACACTTAATTGTAAAATAAAGTTGAGCCCCAGTCAGAGCAGAGATGCCTGCCTGGTGATCAGAAAGAATCTTGGGGCTCTCTCATCCCTCCCTCACCGACACCATCCATCCTTCAGGACCAAACCAGAGCCAGCCTCTGACATTTATCAAAGCAAATTTCCCCATAAGAAATAATGGATACTCAGATGATTTGTTCCACAACCCAAAAATATTATTATAAAAATAATTATGATAGTATAATTAATACAAAATAGTAAAGAAAATACAACATATAAATAAAAATAAATGAATTAACCTGCACTTATCTTTGAAAAACTTCATGGCTTGTGTGAGGGAGACGAGACAGCAGTGTTACTGTGTAGGACAACTTTCACTATCACTAACCAAATCAGTGGTATCTTTTGGCCTAATAGAATTTTTTTCTTTTTGCGCAACTTTAATAAAGAGCCTATCCAATGACCTAGAATGAAGCAAACATTCCTAAGCTCACACTTGTATGGAAAAGCAAAGGACTGCCCATAGGTTCTCTGAAGTGACAAATACCCTAGTGCCAGTTGTGGGCACCTTCCAACATTCTGAAAAATCACTGATTTCTGCCAAACACCAAGGCCTGAGACTGAGCACCTAAGCATGGGAGAGAATCACCCACAGTCCCACAGAGAGAGAAAGAGGGAGAGAGAAAGAGAGAGAGGAACCACTGGCTCAGTTGTGATCATGTGACATTTGGCATCACCTACTACTCATATTGCAAGACATCGCTCATTTATCAAGTTAAAATGTATTAGAAATTTTGATTGTCTAGTGAACACTCAGAGAACAAGTTATTCGCAATCCAAGATTTTACTGTATTATATATAGGGCACTACTTCATTTTAAAAGGGAAGATGGAAAAATACATACTTTGATTTGCTTGTGATATTTAAGGAAAATAAAAGAAATGATAAATACTGTGCACACGTGAGTGAGGGAGCAGAAAAGGAGAGAAAAAGGTGAAGGCAGGTGCATAACTTCTCAGTTTATTCTCCTTTGTACATTGTAATATAAGTTATGTTTGCATTCAGGAAAGCATATTTTACATTTCAGGAAAATATCCAGAGTAAATTAGTGAAATGATGATAAATATTCACTGGAATCTACCATGAGCCAGCAATTACTCTAGATATTTGGAGCACAATGATGAAAAAATGGAGAGAAGGGGGGTTAGGTCTTTTGGAACCAAGGTTTTATTACTATTAATTTATTAATTTATGGGTTATTTATGCTCATTGATAACTCTTCTATCGACATTTTTAAATTTTATTTTTATCTCTTATTATACAGTTTTTTATACCACCTTGGAGTTAGTTATTCAGTATGATGAAATGTTTTGAGCGGCAGGATATAGTGATTACCTAGATGTGTTATTTTTGCCATTCTTTATTAATCTGAGAAAATAAGAATTTATATATGATTTCTATCCAAGAGATATTCTCCCTTTACCCCCATTTATTTTTCAGCTTTTCAAACATGCATTAACAAGAATCAGACACTTTCTCACTGACACATTTGTACCTGATAAAAATCAAGGGGGAATGATGATAGCTAATTTTAATAAGTCGCTTCCTACTTTCCATGGATGATTTATAAATTATGAATTAAGAACTAAAAGTTGAGCGGCACCTGCATGTCTCAGTCTGCTAAACATCCAACTCTTGGTTTTGACTCAGGTCATGACCTCGTGGTTTCATGAGTTTCAAGCCCCGTGTCAGGCTCTGCACTGGCAGCATGGAGCCTGCTTGGAATTCTCTCTCTCCTCTCTCTCTGTCCCTTCCCCACTTGCATTGTCTTTATCTCAACATAAATAAATAAACTTTAAAAAATGTTTAAAAAGGAGCTACGAGTTGACATAGAGAACACAAAAAACTCTCCATTTGACTACTGAAATTTGAACTGGATAAAAAAATCCACTGGAAAAGACATGCAGCAAAGAGATTATAAAATTAGACATTTTGAGTAGATATCTCCACATGGAAGCATTATCATGCACATTAAGAAGTTATTAATATTGAAATATGTCTATTTTATTAAAAAGAGAACAATTTTGGTATTGAATCAAATGTATAAAAATTAATGCACTTATTTAAAGCATTTGTGACACAGTCTTAGAGAGATTAAGGAAAGATGGACCCTAACTTCAGGTAGCATTGGGATTGCTAGAGTATGACTGTTCAATTGCCCTTTAGTTACCACCCTTAAATGGGGTATAAGAGTATGAGAACATGAACCTGTACCTTTGGCGTCAAGAAATAATTTACTCTTTGGGTGCTTGGGTGGCTCAGTCAGTGGAGTGTCCCACTTCGGGTCAGGTTTGTGAGCTCCAGCCCCACGTGGGCTCATGGCTGACAGTGCCAAGTTTATTTGGGATCCTCTGTCTCCTCTCTCTGACTCTCCTTGGCTCATGCTCTCTCTCTCAAAAAATAAATAAAACATTAAAATAGGAAATAATTTACTTTTTAAATTCTATCTTTCAATCAGAAAGGTATAATCATGTGGAGACACAGATGAGGTAATACTTTGTAAATAAATAAGGTTTTATGAGAAAAAAATGGATGTGGTAAAGGAGCGTGAAAGATCCATGCTCTGATTTATTTTATGTGATGACCAGGCTGACAGTTAAGACACCAGACACCACTGGAGATATGCTTGTTGATCTGGGAAGAGATTTTGAGTAAGGGACTATTCATCACACTAATTACTCCAAATGAGTGAGCCTTACAAATAAAATACCCATAAACAAGCAAGCATTAAAGAATATCTTTATCTTATTTTGCTGCAAGTATATGTGAGTGTTTTAGGAAAAATTACTTTACCTTTGGCCACGTCAGCAGGGGAAGATACATATCTATAATTAAAGACCATGCTTCAAAGTCTTAGTTGTCAATTGTGAGCTGACTGATATCTGAAGCAAATTATAATTCATATATATTACACTATTTCTAAAAGGTTTAGTGTATAGTAATTTGAATTCAATTTCTCTTTAAATGCAAATTCTATGCCAATTTAGTGAGAACCTGCTGTAAACAAAGAGTTATTTTAAGGACTGTTGGGGAAACAAAAAATAAAGGAGATATCAAATTCTTAACATACTATTCGCCAGGAGAAATAATATATTTAAATAAAACAGTAATTAAACCTTTTAGTTAATTGCCTTATTTTTTCAAATGAAGAATAAACATGCTTTCATGCTTATAATTGCTACTACTTTATATGTAAGGTTCAAGTTCCAAAAACTAAAAAGTTTTTAGCTTAAATTTCAATACATTTTAAAAATATCCTGTTTTGTTTAAGTGAATTTGTGCAAAATGGTGTTGCCAAACATGGCTTGCATATTGTTTTTAACGTAACTTTCTTTTACAGGAGAGTAAGCTTCTACCAGGTCAGTTCTCCTGAGACAGCTATGGGAAGAGTCAATGAGCTGACTAAAATATCTGTTTTTCCTCATCTCCATTTTCTGTGCGCCCGAGAAGGATTAGTCTTGCAAAAGAAAAGGCAAGGTAATGCCTTAGTGCACTACATAGACAGAGGAAGGATGGGTACACCAAGAAAGAGAGATTTCAGACCATTCTTTTCATGTCTTTAGTAACAGTGTCCTCAGAAGACCGAGTATATACAGGTAATACATATCCTTCAAGTCATTATCTTCTAAATCTCTCCTGTCAGCCAAAGCTGGAAATTTCTTCTAAAGATGAGAAAAAATTTTACTCTCAGACCTAAATATCAAAAGGTTTAAATTGCAAAGGTCATATTGTGGAACCTGTTGAATGAATTGAGAAATAAATAATTATTGCTCTAACATATGAATGCAGGCACTAAAGTATGAGTAAGTAAGAATGAAAGGTGGATAGTAATTTCAAAAGACATAAAGTAGAGGAATCAAGAGAATTTTGAGTCCAATTAGGTATGGAAAATAAAAGAAAAGGTATAATCAAGTTTATCTATGCTTCTATCATGACTAATCACTTGGATAATTTTCTAGAAATAGAATTTTAAAAAGAAGGAGGTATGTAAACATTTCAATTACTTGTATAGCAGGCTTATATGCCTAGTAAATATAATGCCTAATAAAGAGTTGCACACAGAGAAAGACTAGCAGTCATTTATTTATTTATTTAGTAATTTAGTTCAAATATTTTCCAAATATTTTATTGGATGCTTACTATGTTCCAGGCATTGGTTTTGTTTTGGGGGAATAAATGGAAAATGGAGTCATTGGTTCTCTTCTGAGAAGAGATTTACATCACTGTCTACTCAGAGATATTCATAATAAAATCTTCACCCCAAGAAACTTGTGTAAATTGCTGTGAGTGAAAACCATACATGTGTTCACTGTTTGTAGCTGAAGGAACCTGATCCAATATGGAGGGAAGATGGGTACAGGATGCCTTTTCTTTTCCTTTTCCAGAGAAAGTGATATTTTATCAGTATTTGGAGAAGGACAATAGCCTGCTCAGCGAATCTGCTATGTGGGGAGCTGGACAAGGAGGTACAAAGCATTCCACACAGAGAGAACCACATTTGTAATAATCTGTGCCTGGGAAAAACAAAACAGGGTGCACATGAGAAACCACAAGAAGACTCAAAAGTGAGGGGGTAGAGAAAGCAACAAAAATAAACAGGTAGTGAAGGCTAGAGTATGTGGAGATATGTAGGCTCCAGCCTCACTCAGTTGTATGACCAACATGTTCTTTTGATAGAGTAATACTCATAACTGCAGGTTATAAATGTCAGAAAGTATAAACTTGGTGTGCCCATGAGGATAGGTCTCACCCCAAATTCATCACTTGTAATCAATTTTTTATTTGTTTTACAGGAGAAAACTAGAGAATTCCCATCCCCTCTTTCTACATTTTCAAATAATGCTTAACTCTTTCTGCTTAAAATCATACGTATGACTCTTTAAAAGGTGTCCTAAAAATATGAATTATTTCTGTATGTTCAACCAAAAAAAAGAATTGAGATTTGATAAGTGACAGGTGAAAAAGTAGGGATAGTTAATACAAGTAAAGAAAGATTTTTACCTATCTATGCAACAAGGTCATATATTTTATTTAAACCTACATCTGTAAAGGGATGCTATAAATTATTTAATAGCTATCACTTAAGACAACTGTCTATGAAACACTACTTAAATAATATGTTTTGTCAGAGTGAACACTGCCTATGTGCTTTAGATATAAGATGTAATCATTTTCTCTTTTTTGTAGAAAAGTATTTTATGCAACTTTTATATCATCCAACCACCTTCTTCTACAGAAGGAATCACATATGGCTGTACTTTGACTAAAAGAAATACTACCAACCTAAAATTGTCTGTCTAGTATTAAACTTTTAGAGAAATACGTACCAAAGACTTGTTAATTGACAGTTGTACAGAAGGTATTTTCATGTTACTTATTTCAAAACTAAAAAGTGAAGAGAAATCAAGCAAGACTAAATTATTTTTTTCAACTTCTTCACACAGCTATTATGTACACAGAGCTAATTCCCTCTCCAGTTCTCCTTTCTTTCATTTACTTTCATTCATTAGGTGAGGAAATATTTATTGAGATGTTTCTTCATGCCGAGGACTGTCACTGGTGTAGATTGTTCTACTCTGATAGAGCTAGAGGACTAATAAATAATTCCATATAGTGACAAATTCTATGAGGAAAAATTCATTATACTGATGTGAAAGAGCATAATGGAAGGCATGACCTGACTGCCTACTTTATAGTGGGTGTCAGGGGAGGCTTCTCTTGTGATCTTCTAAGTTGAGATCAAGCACCAAGAAACAACCACCTTTGTGAAGATTTTGGAAAGAATATTCCAGGCAAGTAGTACAAACATTCACTGTTCAAGGAACACTAGTAAAGTGAATGTAACTAGAATGTACTAAGCTATTAAATGGTCTGAGGAGGTGAGGAATCTGATTGTGGAGGCCTTTGGATGCCTCCACTGGAGTGTGGACCTCCTTGAAGGGCCATGTTGACTCATTAGGGAATGAATGTAGGGTGACAAAAATGAAAACAGGAAAAACAATTAGAAGGCTATTATTTTGTCCCTAATGAACAATAAACTGTTTTTTAGAAATGTAAATTCCTATAAAAAACAAAAAATATAGAATAGGCAAAACTAAAAATGCTTTCTCAAAAAAAAAAAAGATGGTCTTTGAGTGTTTTCTTAAGTTTCATGTTCCTAAGTACTATATCCTGAATATCTTTGAACACGTTGAGGCAAGTAAATAAGAGAGAAGATTTATTATAATTTACAAATCTGAAACAAATCCAAACACTTGTTTAATTAGCAAAGAAGATATGTATGCTCAGAACATATTTATATTTACAATAAAGTAGAATTAATTTAAATGTTATATATCATAACCTGTATTTAAAATTTCAAGCTATAGGGGTGCCTGCGTTGCTCAGTCGGTTAAGCATTGGACTTCGGCTCAGGTCATGATCTCGCAGTTCGTGGGTTCAAGCCCTGTATTGGGCTATATGCTGACAGCTGGCTCTGTGCTGATGGCCAGCTCAGAGCCTGGAGCCTGTTTTGGATTGTGTCTCCCTCTCTCTCTCACCCTCCCCTGCTCTCTCTCATTCTCTCTCTTCTCTCTCTCTCTCTCAGAAATAAATAAAACATTAAAAAAATTTAAATTTCAAGCTGTATTTCAAGTATTATACACAGTTTGGGATTACTGCTTACTTTGCACACTTACCCTTTATCTATAAAATACTAAGAAGGTAACATTCTGTTTACATACAGAGATGTTGCTAATAGCATTTTGGAAGGCAATGTGAGCTATTATGCTAGCTAAACTCTCTCTATATGATTTGTTTCTACCATCATGTATCTCTGTGCTTTAAAAGTTATGCTACTTTACATCATGGTTACTATGTTCTGCTTTAATGTAATTATTATAACACACATCATAAATTACTCATGCTTCATAGGTACAGTAATGAAAATTATTGGAATATTTGGTCTCACTTTTTCTTGTTTTAAATAATTAAAGACTGAGTTTAAGAATCTTATGGATCATAACCTTGCCACGTTATATAATTTTAGTAAACCTTTAACAGATTTTCAGAAACAGGAAAGCTTTGAAACAAAAAATACATGAAAAGCAGAGAGCATATTGGCTCATGTGAATTGTTTTTTAAATCCATCTCATTTTCAAATGTATTATTTGCCCTTTTCTAGTAATATTGCTTCTAGTTTTAAATTTACAGGTTATGGGGGTTATGTTCAGTTGGAAATTTTTGAAGTTCAAATAATAACCAAAGCAGAAGTTATTTTTTTAACTTCAGAAAATGTATTCAATTATAATTACTTACTACTCAATAATAATCTTAAATTACTATTTGATTTGGATAATAAATATAAATTATTTATTATAACTCATGAAAGGAACTGGGTAGGACCATGATCCTTCTTCCTAAATAATGGTATCTACTATATGGGAGATTTTCAGCTACTCTAAAGGCGCTTACCAATTACAGATGTAGAAACACAGAATTCTCAATTAAATGTATTTCATTTCTTTAAAGGTCAAAAGAAAGTTTATATAATACCTTCTCAAATTCTCCTAATGGCCACCAAAAATTTATCTCTGGAATTTTCTCTATTCAGTTGCATTTAGGAAAGCAGTTTCAAAGTGAAATTCATTGATTTCTTCTTATACTGTTTCAACTAAATTATTATATAATATATAATAGAAATATCACAAAATAGGTAGCTGGAAGAAGATACTATATGTCTGCAACTGATCAATTTAATAATTCTTATCATTTTAAGAACATATCAGTGGGTATACAGGAGTTAGCTAGCTACATAGTTATAAGTAGGTCATAAAATAATCAAGAATTCTAAATGCATTAGTTCAAAGTCATTTGATTATGATAATCAGAGAAAGTATTTACTTTGGATCAGATCTTTAGATGCAACATAGTGTTACATGTTTCATTGTCTTTCCTATCCCACTACTTCTTACATTTTCTTTATATAAATAAGATTTTGGATAAATATTATAAATGTTGCATTATTGCTTTTATTATGTATTATTAGACTTTTCAAAGTTTAATTTTCAAATTCTCTTTCCATGTTTCAATCATGAATAAACATGTTGATTTAACCTTAAATAAAACTTGCTTCAATGATCATTATCTTAGCAACAAAATGTCTGTTCACTTCCCTTATTTGTTTTGATTTGTATTTGTTATTGGTATATATCTTTTGAGTGACACAAATTATACATAAATAATAAATGCTTATTATGTGCAAAACATTATATTAGATAGTTCATATTTATTATCTTCTTTGTTTCATAGGACGAATCTAGGGAGTAAATATTATTATTCCCATGTTCCAGAGAGGAAAACTGATTTGTACAGAGATTAATTAACTTTTATAAGTAAAAAGACCTATGAGTTATTAAATCAGACTTGAAATCTGGAATTATTTGGTAATGATAGGTTAGGCTCTGGGTTCTGAAATGTGTACCACTTAGGTCATACTTTCTTCGTCTGTTTTTTCTGATCCTTCTACATACCTAGGACATAAACAACATTTAAAAACGCTAAAATTGAGCAGGGCACTTGTTGGGATGAGCACTGGGTGTCATATGGAAACCGAGTTGACAATAAACTATTTGTAAAAAATTTTTTAAAAATAAAAACGCTAAAATTGCAGATGAAAGGAAAGCAGATATTACTGCACTACCTGCAGTAAGGATGAGAGTTTGACAATTTTGTTGGTATAAATTTTCTTATGAGCCAAATTGAAGAAGGAATAAGAATCAATACACCATTGCAGGAAATGGACTGTTGAGTTAATGAGATAAAGTATTTTGGAAAACACTGGTTATAATTTTTTTTCCCTGAAGTTTCAGCTCAATGGAATTTATAATTTATAGCAATTTATGTCAATCCCTGGCAACAATATACTTTGTTGTGTCTTCAGGGGTGTTTCCAAGCAGTGGCAGATTATGGTATGTATACAGATTCTAACATAAACCAAAAGGTCTCATTTTTGCAAGTATCATTTACAATTATCTCTGTAAGTCAAAGGAAGAATTTTATATTGAGGTAAAAATAGTGCTCATGTTTTCTTTTCATGTATTTTGTACATTTACGCTCCTTGTTTTCTTCCAAGAATGGATTGCACTTAATGGTTGTGAGACACTTTCTACCCTTTTGCACCAATAAAATGATCCTGGAACACTGTGATTAGTTTCTCATCCTGTTGGTAGGAGGTCATCTAGGACCTCAAAGGCAGAAATGTCTTTCTTTCTTTTTAACTTTTTAGCATTTATTTATTTTTGAGAGACAGAGTGCAAGAGTGGGAGGGGCAGAGAAAGAGAGAGAGAGAGAGAGAGAGAGAGAGAATCTGAAGCAGGCTCCAGGCTCTGAGCTGTCAGCACAGAGCCTGATGTGGGGCTAGAAACCACGAACTGCGAGATCGTGACCTGAGCAGAGGTTGGATGCTTAACTGACTGAGTCACCCAGGCAACCCAGAAATTTATTTCTAAAATAAAGCTTAACATTCTAAAGAGATCACTATATGATTTGAAAGACCAAAATATTTTACATAGCTGCCTCAGTATAAGAAACAATCTTGAAACATATGTACATTTTGTTGCTAAACATTGATCATTAAAGATATAACCTGACATATTTATTTTGTCAAATGGATTTGCCTTTGTCTGAGATTTCAGGTTATCTCTCCAAAAAGCATTGTTCCAAGAAAGTAGTTGTTTATTCCTTTAGCATGGCTAGTGGAAGTTAAGAGTATGTACATAGAATCTTCCACAAGATTTTCATAAAAGCAGCTGTTCCCCACCATATGCATATCCTGAGATCCTGAGAAAGCATAAAATCTTCAGGTATTTGAGGAGACATTGAGGATCCAGTCAAAAAAATGAAGCATTGAAGTCTGATGATTTCATAATCTTTCTCCAATAAGAAAACTGATTCATTCATTTATTATTATATCATATCACATTCAAAAGCATATATGGTAGAAATATTAAACCAAATGAAATGAATCAAAAGTGTTCTAGAAAATATTAAAATATTTAGTTACAATAATATTTCTAGAGAGCATTTGCATGTCAACTAATGGTTCTGAAGTTTTAGCCAGAAACTCTTCAAAATCCTGTAATTGCTCTATAATAATATGACTGATAATAGTTTTCAGGAATAACTCCCGATGAGAAATGTACAGAGTATAATTAAGTAGAAAGAACAAAACATGCAAGACACTTTTGAGTTTCAAGCAAAGTCCACACCACAGGAAATAACATTAAGAGTTTAAGGAAGAGTAACTATATGTAGAAAAAGAAGGGAAGGGAAGTTTGGCACAGGTGAAGAAAGGAGAAAAATTGAAGGTTGAAAGTGTTAATATCATTTTGTTCTTGTTGTTTGTTTGCAGAAACTATATTGGGAAATTACCTACAAATGTTGAAGCAGTGGTAGAAAGGGCAGAAGTACCATGAACAACCTGAAGATACCAGGTTGGTGACTACAAGGTGTGTCAGGGAACTCTAAGGATGAGTGATATGGATGTATGGAAAAATATATAATTGAAAGTCAGTATTCCAGAAACTTCCTGATCTTTCTTACCTTTTTCTCAGAATCCTCTATTTTTCAACTTTGTTCCAAACTTTATTTCCTTTGCTTCAAGTGCCATCTTACCAGGTTCTCAACTCCCTTTTAACACTGCAATCTCCTATCAAAACAACTTCATATATTTTTATGCTACTGCATGCTAGTGTTTAAGAATTTCTGGAGAAAATACTTTTGGTGTGACAATAAAAACAGATAAATGTCATAGTTGATTCATGGTCTGTAATGACTCTTGGATTTGAATTATGAAAAATAGTAAATTCTGTCTTGTCTCTTTTTCATGTATTTATTTCAACCTTCCATCTACTTTTGTTCTCCCCAAATTTACTTTTCTTTCTCTCCTTAGTGTTATAGATGACTCCTGTGACTTTATAACGAAGCTAAACACTATGAAGTGGGAACACCTATGACTATTTGTTACCAAAGCTAGAGCTTTATTTGCATTCTTATCTTTTCTACATATGCGCTCTGTTTCCATGGAACAGATGTTTTTCTCCCTTGTCTGTTAAACTACTTATTTTAATTATCTAAATTCTATACTAACCTAAATCCTCAGGGACTAATTTTCATTCATATTAGTACTTCAACTTAATAATATCAAACTTCCTATAATAAATCCATCCAATCATCATATGTCTTTTTCTAAATCTATTTATATTCCAACATCATAATTTATGTCTCCATCTTTGAGCTCCCATTTGAGCTTCCATATAGTCAGATAATTACTTACATCACCATTTGATATTTTACAATGATGCTCGATTAAACATATCAAAAACATACTTAGCACTTCTTCCCTCTCATCCTGACTTCCAAAATTGCTCTGCTTCTCTTCATATTCCCTTTTCCTGTGACTGGCACTGATAATACACATGTTGTGCAAGGCGGACATTTTATTGCCAAGTGCAACTTGTCTTACTTCTTCATTTTCCAAACTTACAGTAGCACTCTCCTTTTAGATTTTCCCTGCACTCAGCCTTGTCCACCTTAATCTGGTTTCAGATGTTAGCTAGATACATGATTCTTTTTTAAAAAAAATCTATCCTCTATCTATGATTGATTATTTTACTTCCTAGTGAAAACCTTTCAGTGAGTTCCAGTTACCTTCAGTTAAAAATCTAAGCCCTTAATGCATAGCCCAATCTCCCCATTCCCATAGACTTTTTTCCAATCCCTCCAAACACCCTTGAATGGTTACCTATGCCAGGCTGTCTCTCACTTCCTTAAACTTTTCAAATGCTATTTCTTCAACCTACCTTTCAAGGTTAGCCAAACCGTGTTAAACATTTATTAACCTAGTTAGCTATCACTTCCTCTTTAGCTCTATCTGACTACTACAAGAATGATTGCATGCCCATTGAGAAATCACATGGCCATTTGTACTTTTCTCACATAGAATTTCTTAAATACTTTGTTCTTCTTATCCTTCCACGTATAAAAAGATGTTTCATGTTCATTTTCTAGTAGCCGATGCTTTCATACCTTAGTTGAAACCATTAAAAAACAGTTTCATGAGCATGGTGAGGAAATTAAGCGTGATTCCTGCCACCTAATTTCTCTTCCTGCTGTTTTTGAAACGGATTTTCTCAATCATTTTGACTTCTACGCCTGTTGCTCATATAGCAAGTACTCTTGTACTTCAAAGCAATTTTAAACTGATTAGGGACTTTGTCTCCAGTGAATAATAAGTTAGGTCATTTTAGAGAAATAACCGTGATAAATATAAACAGAATGCGTCCCCCTCAGTGAATCATTTAAGCGGTGTGCCGCTGTGTTTCTGCCTCATTCAACATGAAGCTTGCAGGGGACGTGTTGTCAGCTCACACCACTAGTAATGGAAAAATGGCTTTCTCCTTTTTCTTAAAAAGAACTCTGTGACACATAAATAAAGCAAATAACTTTCCATTCAAATGTACCTGAGAATGACCTTAGAGGACTATCACTGCATATAAATAGAAGTACCATTTATTTTTTACCATATCGTTAGTGTAGCTCACTTCCTCCAGTATTTCTTTTTACCTCCAATAGCAAAGTCTTCCATGCTTATCTAATGGTCATATCCTATCTCATGGTGTATTGTATTTTCTTAAATTGGTATAATACATTCTCCAAAATAGTGTTTTCATATTTATAGTGATAACAACCAAGTATGAAATCTATTTAGCCACTTGGTAATGTAGAGAATCCTCATTTATCACTTATGTTCTCCCTATTCTCTTGTTTCAAATTGATTTTTAAAAGTTTATATGTAACATAGAATGCATTTCAGCCATTCTAATTCAGGCAGACTGTGATTAGACATATTGCTTTCAAATTTATTCTGACCCGTGGTTAGTTATAATATCAAATTTCACTATAAATTGCATCAATTGAAACCACTGATGCAATTTTAAAGCACAACTATTTTCTCCAGCAATTTAGATCATGTCTTATTTTGCCGAAAGTTGAAAAACATGATATGAGATTCAGATTTTCAATCTAAAGCTCTAATTCTGAAATGTATACACTCTTAGGGTAATTATTGTCACAAAGTTTTAAAAAGCTGCAACAAATCTAAGGTTACATTGAAATAAAATATGTTCTTTCCCATAGGTAACAAGAGAGTGACTGGTCACTGCCAATAGAAGGGACCTTCCGTCATGAGGCAAGGAGACTTTTGAGAAAGTGATAAAACTGGTTACAAGAGTTAGGCGAAGAACAGAAGAGACAAAAGCAAAATCCATATATGGAACAAGTCATTGTGAGACGGAGCTCAAGAAAGAGCATAACTTGCTCCATGGAGAAGGGCAAAGTATACAGACTGTCGACGTTGTCAGATAAAATTAAATGGTGTCACAATGAAGAATATGGCATCACATTTATTCTTAAAAAACTTTTCAAAAAAATAAATAACAATTCAAAAAGGCTTTCATGAGGAAATTTATATCAATACAGGAACATTTTCTTGATGTGGAAATTTCTGTGTATTTTGTCATATTATCGAAAAGAAAACTATAGAAGAAATTTACATTTATAGACCAGAGTAGACACATACCATTAGCTGAAATTGTGTCAGTTAAAAATGTATTATTATTTTTTAATATAGAGGTTTCTCATTGTCATTCTTTTCTTCTAATCTAAGGTTATCACAGTTACACATCAAGCATGAAAAATCATTCTTGTTTACTGATAAAGCAGATTATTTTTTCTCAAGTTCATAAGTAATACATTTTCAATAATATAGTAATGTTTAAAAACTTCTAAAAATACACAATGTATATAAATATATAACATCAATTTATAGTGTGTTATTTATATTTCATTTATATGCATGTCATTTATATTTCCTCCAAAGGATTCTAGTACTTCATTTTGAAGGATAAAACAGTAACATTATTAGCCTTCATATTTATATATTACAATTTCTTATTTTCTATTACTTACACGTCCGTGTTCATTGACAGCAAAACCTTTCAGGAGTCAAGATGGTATTGAGAAAAAATCTGATTGGACTTCAATTAACATAGCAAAATATATTTCTGTTTGTTTGCAACAAGGGAATTTTATTTTTAAAATAATTTCTATTATTCAGATAATTAGTTTTGGGGAAAAGAAAATCAAAGTAAAGAAGATATCTAGAAATCCATTAAGCAGCAACAAATTCTATTAATTTTTCTATAATTTTAGACTTTTATCTACAAATGTCATATTAGTTATCTAATGATATGTAGCAAATCACCCCAACTTTAGTGGCTTAAAACAACAAACACTGATTATCTCACAGTTTCTGTGGGTCGCGAGTCTAGGAGCAGCAGAGCGTATGCTTGGTGTTTGAGTTTCAGAATCTCCAATGACGTTTCAATCACAGTATCCACTGGGATTGTAGTTGTCTCAAGGCTCAACTGGGGAAAGATTTATTTCCAAGATCACTCACCTGGCTTTTGGCAGACACTAGAAGCTAAGCTTCCAAGCTTCACATGCCTCTTTCCACACAGTGGCTTCATGGTATGTCATCTGGCTTCCCACAGAGTAAATGATCCAAGTGAGAATAAGAAAACGTGCCTCCAATGACAGCCAAACTCTTTATAATCTAATCTCAGATATGAGAACCCGCTACTGCCACCATAGTCCATTTGGTAAAAGTGAGTCATTAATTATAGTCCACAAGCAAGAGAAGGAGATTCCACAAGAGTAAGAATACAAGGAGCCAGTGATCTTTGGGGCCCTCAGTAGTGGTTGCATATCTACCACCTGTGTATGTGTGTTTGTATGAGTTTGGGTATATGCATATTCATTTAAATGAATCATAAGCAAAAACAATAATTAACCAGCATCATCTCCTTAAAATTCTATAAATACAATAAATATAAATAAAAATGTTATTTTATCAAGCAACATCCCAAATACATGCATAGTTTCTGATTTCTGATGCTGTGGTAGATACAATAATGGTCCCACTAAAGATGCCCATGTTCTAATCCCCAGAACATAAGGGGTGAAAAGATGGCCAGAACCGAGATGGGTAGGTCCCTTCACCCAGGTGAGGTAAATTCTGATAATACCTAAGCAAATTATGCTCAACCTAATTGGTTTCTCCTGAGAGGAGGCTTTACTTAAAAAGAACAGAGTAGCTTGGCTTGTTTCAGAAAGGTTCCTTCACTCCTCCCCTTGCAGGGAGCACAAGGGGATTTTTCTCTGATTTTTAGTGTAGGAACCAGGTTGAACTCTTGGAGGTAAACCTCACAAAATTGTGGGAGCTGCCATATGACTGGATCCTCCTGGCGTTTTTCAGATTCAGTGTTGTTCATGCTCAGCCTTCCACGATTTGTGAATTACACCTCAGATTTTCCTGACTTGGCACTAGATTTTTTTAAAAGTATTTATTTATTCTGAGATGGGGGCAGGGATGGGGCAGAGAGAGATGAAAAGAGAATTCCAAGTAGGCTCCATGCTGTCAGTGCAGAGTCACATGCAGGGCTCAAGCCCACGAGCTATGAGATTATGACCTGAGCTGGAGCCATGAATCAGACACTTCGGTGGAGACTTCCAATCATCTGCTTATGCTCTGGTAAGCTGTGAACTTTAAAAAAAAGTGTTATGTCTTCTTCTGAACTGATTATTTTTTAGGATTCCACTTTATCTGTTTTCTTTGGCTATTATAATCCTATAACTCTTGTACTGCTATTTACTGGTGATTTTAGGATTTATAGTATGCAACTTTAACTTACTAGGGTCTGCCTTCATGTGATATTAGTTAATTTATGTATATTATAAAAACTCATAATAGCATATTTCTATTTTTCCAATCTGTTTTTTGTTCTCTTGACATATATTTTACTTTTGCATACATTATAAACTTCAAAGTACATGATTATTTTGTTTAAGCATTATTATCTGAATTATAAAACTAAAATTTTAATAATAAGAAAAATTTTATGTATTTTTAATGTAATTATCATTTTTGATCAAACTAATTCCATTGGTTTGATCTATATTCGCTTCTGATCTATGTGATATCACTATTATTTCTACCTGAAGAACTTCTTTTAACTTTTCATGCAATGTGATGGTGATGAATTCTTTTAGCTTTTTTGTGTTTTAAATGTCTATTTTACCTGGACTTTTGAAAGAAATATTCACTGGGTACAGAACCCTAGGTTTTTGTTTTTTTTCCCCAGAATTTTAAATATACTCCCCCACTGTCCTCTTGCTTATATATATTTTTCTAAAATGAAATCTCATTCTTTTCTCTGTTCCTTTCCATTAAATATGTCTTTTTTTCCCCTCTCTCTCTGCTTTTAACAATTTTCTCTTGACTACTGGTTTGATCCATTTAATTTCTCCATATATTTTGTGTTTATGATTCAATGAGCTTGTTGAATTGATGAAATCATAGCTTTCATGAATCAGTGTGGAAAGTTTTCAGGCATAGTTTCTTCAAATATATTGTTTTTTTCTGCTCTCTCCTCCCTCTATTCTCCTTGGAAGTCTCCAAAAACTTATAGTAGTTCACTCAAATTTGTCCAATTATGTCTTGTATCTTTCTCCTCCTTTTATCTCTAGACTCTTCTCCATATTTAATTTTTAACAGTTACTATTATTATGTCTTCAAGTTAACTAGTCTTTTCTGCAAAGTCCAATCTGTCACATCTGCCATTACTTCCACCTGGAGTAGCTTTAAAAACAACCTCAGTCATTGCAGTTTTCATCGGTAGATATCTGATACAGAATTCAATTTCTATTATTATTATACAGATCTATGCTGAACCTTCTTAACTCCTTCCAAAGATCTCAGAAGAACCATAAGACAAAAGACAAGTTTCCTTGGATGTATATACACAAAAATGTGTGTATATACTCCTATCATATATATTACATGTATATATTTTATTATAAGTATTAATTTAATTCCTTATACATTTAGACACCAATGAAAAATACATTTTCATTTGTAATAAAAGTGTATAAAATACAATTTCCCTGATTTATGAAATGATATGTCATAATCTAGCCAAAGAGTAAGAATTTATTTACTTGAAATAGGATTCTTTTGTGTACATTTTCTGGAAGGCACAGAATATGTTGAATCTATTATGAAATATGTAATATGTACATTTTTTATAAGTATATGTTTGCCTACCACCATGAAAGTCCACATGCTGTTATTAGGAGAAGATTTTACTCTTTATTTTGTTTCATTTCTTAACATGTTGATTTTTAAAATATTGCTTTTAGGCATTTATGGGACTATTCCTCTGCATACACCTGTTTTCCAACTTAAATCTTATTCTACCTTATTGAATCAATCTTTATCTCTTTTTAACTCTCCTTTTGAAAAACATGATTCAGTTGCTTTGTTAATAATCATCTGAGAAGTTTTATTTCTAGTGACATGCTTCACAGAATTGTACCTGCTGCACAATGTCATATTTTTAGGGGGAGGAAAAATAATGTATTATATTAAGGCAAATATTGACTCTCAAAGTTGGCTCTACCGGCATAAAAATTTTTGATTAATGTACTTAACAAGTTTGCAAGCCCACGTGGATAGGAAGTGCACTAGGCATGACATTTCTCTACTATTATAGTAAACAACAGAAACTGCAGCACTTATTTAGAGGACTTAAAGTTTCATTGATTAAAGATTAATGCTTATGATAATCAACAATGAATAAATGTTCAGTGTATAATTAAAGTAGTGCATTACAAAAATGTGAATGTACATATGGCCCTAGAAATTAATGAATATTTCAATGCTTATACATTAGTTTCAGGAAAAAAAACGCCAGCTGTACCAGGTATCATCAATTGAGTAGCTAATTTGTAATTAATTATAGACACATATGGCCAATGCCACTCATGCAAAGAACAGCATTTCTTAGGTAATAAAGGAGGCAAATGTTAAATTATCTGTAACTATTAAAGACTATTCTTGTTGCCATATTGTGAATTAGTTTGATACAATAATTAGTTCTACATTTTATATGAGTCACTTTAAAAAACTGAGTTTTGATTTGGGGAAAAAGTAAAGCATATTTACATGGAGGATGACAACAATGTTTTTGATTCACATGTTAACATTTGAGCAATAGTTCCATGATGAAAAGTAAAGTCTCCCAAAGGCATTACACAATTTTACCAAAATGTTGTTGAACTTTTGGGGAGAAGGAGGTATAGATAATATCCAGGTCAATTATTTATCTTTTGTAGTTGTGAACCATGTTTTAATTACTGTGTATATGTCTTATTAATCCCCATTTGAGAAAACTTTTTCTCTTTCCATGACCTGTACATTATGATAATCTAACAAAATCCTTGATATATCATGTTATTTTCCATAAATCATTGATTTACTCTCCTTTTGCTTTGCTAACTTAATGTATATACTTGGCTACATTGTCACATAAAAGTGTGTGTGTGTGTGTGTGTGTGTGTGTGTGTATTTATAGACACCCAGGTGTCCCAAAATTTTAATTATTTTAAATACATTATTTATTTTAAATGCATTATGCTTTTGTAAGCAACAATAATAAAAATGTACTAGCACCTATTGTTAGGAAGTGTGTTCTGTGCTTAGTATGGTTTTAACTTTTGTTTATAACTTCATTTCAATTTTGGTTTTCGAAAGGACTCTGAATATTCATGGTTCATTTTGTCTTCAGTTTTCTTTGAGTTGCATGACATCAATATGATCATTTGGAAGAATATTACTTATAATTAAAGTTATAAATAATAAATAAAATTAAATTCTTATAGATGTGCCACTTAGTATAGTCTGAAAACCTAGTGTTTTGTACAATCACTTTCAGTTTTTATATTCTTACAAACTAAAATTATATCAAAGTTTGTGCAGAAAATTATTAGGCATCAGATAACATAACTTAGTTGCTACTTGACTGATTACCACTTCCACGTCTACACATAAAAACCCATATATGACCTGTTATCTCCCAGTTCTACTATTCAAACTGAATAAACCAGGAGATGTGCCTTACAAGAAATAGTGAAAGAAGTTCTTTAGAGAAAAAATACTGATAGAGTTCAGAAACGTTTATCCACATTAAGGAAGAGCATCAGGGAAAGACTAGTGACTTTGGTTTTTCTTAAACTAATTGATCTAAATCCATAAGTTTTTCCAAATTATGATAACAATGCATTTGATTATGTATCCTATATATGTATTTGTATATGTACATAATGATATACTTATGTATAAGTAAAAGAATGACAGCAAGTATACAAGATATAAGAAGGAAGAATTGGATTATTTTATTGTTATAAGGGAGTTGTATCATCTGTGAAGTAGAATAATGTTATTTTAAAGTGGACTTGGATTAGTTTTAAAAGTATATTGTAAACTTGAAGGCAACATCTAAAATGTCAAAGAAGTACAACTGATATGCTAATAAAAGAGAGAAAATGGAATCCTATAAAATACTCAATTAAAACCACAAGAAACAGACAAAGCGTAGAGGACAATAACTAGAAGAAAGGAAACAGTAGTAGCCATATTAATTTCTGACCAGGCAGAGTATGTATAAAATTTGTCTCTTCTTCTTATATACTTTTCATCATTTATGTTATTATAGACATGGATATTTGTGTTATACTTTGAGTTATAACTCAATACAACTTTATTTCTTTTGTTTGCTCTAATTGTTTTGGCCTTAGACATTAGGAGTCCTTTCAGTTGGCTCTTGTTCTCCTTTGATATATCCCTGTATTAATTTATTTTTGAGTAATTTCTTATTCTGGTAAGATGTTTCAGACTCATCTGGTATATTTCTTGTCTCACTTTAGTCATGTGTCTGCAGAGTCTTACTCCCTTTTATTGGAAATAGATATTAGAAATAATGAACAAGACTTCAGTTTACTCTTTGTTACTGGTATATTTTTGTCCTACTCTCTCCTTGCTGACAGATAGAGGAAATATATGTGGGTATATTAACTATATTATATACAAGATCTATAAATATTTCTATGTGTAACTATCTGTATTAAGCTAACTTAAGTTCATAATAATGTCTCCAACTTTAATCTATTCCTGTATAGATCATTCTAGCCCCTCTTCTTGTCTGTGAACTTCCACTCAAACTGTAAGAACTTGGCTGCCACTGCACACCACCCATTCACTTAATTGTTCACCTTCCAATATACATGCATAGCAGTGTCAGCATTTTTAACCCATACCCTTTGCGATGCAACTTTATTGCTTATATATAGCTATTCTTGTCTTTAATTTTAAATTCCACTTATTTATAAAGTTACTTAGGTCAGGAACTTTTCTCCCTATCTACTTCATTGAGGTTGTTTTATATATTTGCAATATTTTACAATCCACCCTGGAATTCTTTCAAACTCCTGAGTGATTTTTTTAAAAATTTGTATACATTAAGATTCACTCTTTGTATAGTAAAGTGTTTATGGAAGATGCAGTGTTATGTATCCACAATTATAATATCATATAGAATAATTTTACCACCCTTAAAATGAACCCCATGTTTGCCTAATTAATCCTCTTTTTCCTTGCCCTAAGCTTCTACTTACCTCTAATCTTTCTACCATCTTTGTACTTTGCCTTTTTCCAGAATGTCACGTGATGAAAATAATAGAGCATGTAGTCTTTTCAACTGGCTTCTACAATTTATATAAATTAATTCAATAGCATGCATTTAAGATTTATCCATGCCTTCTGTGGGTTGATAGCTCTTTTTCTTAAAAAAAAAAAATATAATCCCATTTTAACCATTTGTAAGTATACAACTTGGTGGCTTTAAATAAATTTACAGTGAAGTGTAACTGTCACATATGTTTGGCTTTCTCCATCATCATCATGTTTTTGCAATATTTCAAAATCCCCATAAGACCTAACCTGACCACCTTATTTAATATGGCATCCTACCATCAATTCTTGCACACCAAAAACCTCTTTTAAAACACTACTTTGTCTTCTGTCTTTCTCATTCAAAACATTTTAACACATGGTATAATTTACTTGTTTTTCTTTTTGTTTATTTTGGTTGTCCCCTGCTAAATGAGAGCTCCATGAAGGCAAGGACTGTTTTACTTGCTGATATTTACAAAATCTCAGAGCACCCTGTACATAGTAAGCACTCAATGTATATGTGTGCTTTAGTAAATAATTGAAAGAATAAATATAAGAATCTCTGTATGAATCACTAGGGCATAGACAAAGAGATTTATTTTAGGTATGTTTCGGCTAGGAGCTGTCATGAGAGCTGGAAAATTAGATGTCACTGTTTTGTATTAATTCTTCCCTGGGGTGAACTTTTGCAGCAAGTGGCTTTAAATCCATGGGGGAAGATGGCTGGATGGCCAGTCTGGCTATCGCTCATGGTTCTATAAAGCATCCTCTGACTGATCTAATTTTGTAACTCTCCCTCAGCTTTGTAAATCTCAGAGCTCTTATAGTTTCTTTGGGAAGGGATCCTCTAACCGAAAAAAATACAATCTCCTAAATTTGTTTGGGATCAAGAGTTTTTATGCTTAATTATATTATCATCAGCGAGTTTCTGCTATTTTTCTCTCTTTCCGAGAAATTCTCAAACATTTTGTCTTATAGGACACTTGCCATTTCCTTTATTTTAATGGATTTATTTGGTTTTGTTTTAGTATCTATTTTTAATTATTTCTGGTTGTAGACTAGATAAACTCCTGTAATCATGCATGCCATGTCAACTGGAGTGCCCTAGATGCTCAATTTTATTATAAGCAGAATATGAACCTATAAACTCACAGGTCATAGTACATAGTCCCCCCAAATAATATGATTCGCAGTCATCTTAGTCTATGTAAAATGATGTTATAAATAAGAAAATAAGAATTAATAAATGTATAGTAAGTGTTAATACATGTATAGTGTTAATAAATTTGTAGAAATTCTAAATTAATAAGTTTGTGTAAGCAATGTGTACATATACACCAATTTGTGCAATTTTCATTATGAGATTATCATATATTTTGACATTAAAAGTGATTTTTTTATATAGAAAGTAGGTAGAGAAACAATAGGACATAATTTCTATGGACACAAATTTTAGAACTACATTTATTAAAATAAAGACTTGAAACAATTTGATTTCTCAGGAAGATGGTGGAATAGGAGGGCCCTGAGCTCCCCTCATGCCATGGATACAATAACATAACAGGCATATTGGTGTCAAAAACTCAGAGATCAATCTGAAGACTGGCAGAACAAATTCTACATAGGTAAATGAAGAGACTGCATCAAAAAGGGTAAGAAGGGTGGAGGCATGGTGACTAAATGGAACTGTGGGACTATTCACACAAGGAAGAAGTGGCTCAAAGCAGAAAGAGAAACTGATTTTCACACCAGGGAGCCCCCATGGAGGATGAATCCCCATAATGTTTGGCTTTGAAAACCAGAGAGCCAAGTTCTTACAATCAGTGGGACTTAAAACCTGGAACTGTAAAATCAGCAGGATTGGCTCTGGCAGAGCCCACAAGGTGATAGGAAGCTGAGTCCCTGTCCTTAAAGAAAAGGTACAAGAAACAGGCCCATGTGATACATCATACAAATAGCAGTATGAAAAATGCCTGAGATACATGGGAGAGAGATTGAATCAGTAATCAAAAAAACTCCCAACAAAAAAAAGTCCTGGACCAGATGGCTTCACAGGTGAATTCTACTAATCATTTAAAGAAAAGTTAATAGCTGTTCTCAGACTGTCCCAAAGTTGGGGGGGGGAGGGGAGAGTGGAGAGGAAGAAAAGAAAAAAAAAAAAGTAAAGGAAGGAAAGATTTCAAACTCATTGTATGAGGCCAGCATTGCCCTGATACCAAAACCAGACAAAGACACTACAAACAAGACTTCAGGCCAATATTTCTGATGAACATATATCTAAAATTCCTCAGTAAAATATTAGCAAACTGAATCCAAAAAATACATTTAAAAAATCATTCACCACAATCAAGTGGGACTAAATCCTGGGATGGAGAATGGTTCAATATTTGAAAATCCACCAATTGATATATCACATCAAGAGACGGGTAAAAACTAAAACACGATCACTTCAACAAATACAAAAATAAATAAATAAACAAACAAACAAAACAAAACAAACAGACAAACAAAGAGTGTTTTTGAAGAAAAGGGGGCTGTGGTAGAAAAAGGTGAAATCATTGTCAAGATTGCACATGCTTCTAAACAAATTTGTGTTGGACTTTTTGGTTAACTGGAATATTTCTTTAAAACAGTAGCTCATTGGATGATACACATAGTGTTCTGTATTTTTTCTTTTCACTTTTTCTCCTTTATAAATTGTTCAAAACATACAGAAAAAAATAGTACTATGGGCAATGTATAAAAAGTCTTGGGTAATAGTGAGGAAATTGGACTGTATAAGAAAGAGCTATTTCATACCTCACTGACACAGCTGTATTATTATCTCCAGAGATACCAGAAGCCCACTACTGACTGACTCTTAACTTGGTTAACTGTGCATGTTGCTATTGAGGTTAACAGATGAATTGCAAGTCTGAACAAGTATTATCCAGTGTCTGAATCATTGTTTCCCTTTATTCTGTTTCTAAGCACAGAAACCAATGTGTCATAATATAACTTTACTTTGCTCAAAACCCTGCAGTGAGTTCCCAAATCACTCAGGAAAACCAGGTCTTTACAAGGGTCTGTGAAGGCCCTGTGTTCTCTGCCTTAGTTCCCTCTCTTACTTCAATGCTTCCTCTTCTCCTGATTGCATAGCTGCTTCTGGTTATACTGGCTTGTTCATAGTTCCTGGAACAAGCCAGTATACCCCATTTCAAGGACTTTAAAGTTGCTGTTTCCTCCGCTTGGAATGTTCTTACACCAAACAAAAGCAAACCTCACTCCCTCACTTTCTTCATCTTTACTCACTATTTGCAAATTGGATCATTCTGGTCACTGGATCTAAAATAACAATTGCATCTCTTCTGACAACACATGTTTATTCTTCTTGCATTATTAAACATAGCATTCCTACTATCTAGTTTAATGTATATTTACTTACTTAACTTATTTATTTTGTCTTCTCCAGGTGGACAACATAGTTGGTCTCTTGTTTACTGCTGTATCATCTGGGTTGAAAATGATGCCTCACTCATAGTGGGAATGCAAGAGAAAGTCAATTTATAGAGCTGTGATTGATGTCTCTGGGTCTTCTGGATATTTGGCTTTAATTCTTGGCTAATATAAGAATGATGAGCTTTATCACATGCTATGTAAAGTCCAAAACACTCTGGGAACAGTTGGTTTACTAATAGTTTTAAACTAGCTTAATAGTTAGGAAACTCTAGCTTCACCACATGACCAAAAGCACATGAAAATTTCCTCTCTTTGAGACTTCCTCGAGCCAAGTTGTATAGATTCTGATGATCTGTGTCAGAATAAGAGTACTGGTGATTTTGACTGGCTAATTGATGAGACCCCTTAATGTTTGCTGGCACTCTCTTTTATATTAATTAACTAACTAATTAGTTATTTACTTAAGAGAGAAAGGGAGGGCGGGGGTAAGGGGACAGAGTGGGGGGGGGGAGAGAGAGAGAAGACACTAAACAGGCTCCACACTCAGCATAGAGCCTGACACAAAGCTAGATCCCATGACGGTGAAATCATAACATGAACTAAAATCAAGATTTGGATGCTCAACCAGCTGAGCTAATTAGGCATCCCTCTTTCTCTTTCTGTCCCTTATATTTTGCCTTTAAAAAAAATTTTCCTGTGAGTATGCTTTTCAGAGTCTAGTATTTTCAAATATCTAATCTCTTGAAATTTTTGTGGTGATGCTCAATAAATATTTCTTGAATAAATGAATGAATGATAAAAGTCCATTTAGTTCTACTTCATGAATATTAAGACTTTTAAATATTCCATGGCAGGATAATCAAAAATGTGGGTTCATCAGGATTATGTAACCATTCTCTTTATGTGTGTCAGAAAATTCTTTGAATGATATTGCTTATAATAAATTTAAAATCATTGTCAAGTCAGAATAAAAGAAAGAGTCTCATAGAGACTTAACTTATTTTATTGCAGGTTAATTAAACTTCAATTACTTGAACCATTGCAGATCTTTCTCTTTACTTAAGGAAAACCAAAAAAGAGAGTTTAAATAGCAGAAAAAATGTTTTCCACTGGTGCACTTTTATTAAGTATCTCCTAAGGTTAATTACCCAGAATAGATCAGTTCTAAATTCCCAAGCAAATGACTGAACTAAGGACAACTGTTATGAAATTTAAAAATACAAGATTTTTCACTAATTTAAAGGGATACATGTACCCCTGTGTTTATTGCAGCATTATTTACAATAGCTAAATTATGGAAGGAGGCAAAGGTCCATCGAAAGATGAATGGATAAAGAAGATGTGGTATATACACACATTGGAATATTATTAAGCCATAAAAAGAATGAAATCTTGCCATTTAGAGCAAGATGGATGGGACTAGAGAGTACAGTGCTAAGTGAAATAAGTCAGAGAAAGTAAACACCATATGATTTCACTCATGTGGAATTAAGAAACAAATCAGCAAAACCCAAAAAAGAGAGAGAGAGAAAGAGAGGCAAACAAAGAAACAGACTCTTAACTATAGAGAACAAACTGATGGTTACCAGAGGGGTGATGTGTAGGAGGATGGGTTGGGTGTGTGATGGGGAATAAGGAGTGCACTTGTGATGAACACCGGGTATTGTATGGAAGTGCTGAATCACTGCGTTGTGTACGTGAAGCTAACACTACACTGTGTGTTAGCTACCTAGAATTTAAATAAAATAAAATAAAAATCTCTAAAAGTCTTATTTTGTATTCATTCCAGAATCTATTAATTTGTGTATGTCTATTCAAACAATATGAAATGACATCACAATATCATTCACAGAAGTTATGTTGTTTCTTTCTCACTGCCTGACCCTTGAAGAACAATAAGTTTAGAACTTTCTTATGAATCCTGTGATTCATTCTGCTAAGAATATGGAGAGTCATCAATTTAAAAATTGCATCTACTGTCATGTTTTCATTTTCATTATCTTCCACGTACTTTTTTAAAAAATATTTTTAATGTTTTATTTATTTCTAGGAGAGAGAGAGAGACAGCGTGAGCAGGGGAGGGTCAGAGAGAGAGGGAGTCACAGACTGAAACAGGCTCCAGGTTCCGAGCTGGCAGTCAGCACAGAGCCTGACGCGGAGCTCGAACCCACGAACCGCGAGATCATGACCTAAGTGAATGTCGGACGCTTAACCGACTAAGCCAACCAGGTGCCCCTTTTCCACGTACTTTTTAATTTCCTCTTTATTTTCTTGGTTAACTCATTCTTTCTTTAGTAGGATGTTTTTGAATTTCCAAGTGTTCATAGTCTTTCCAAATTCTTTCTTGTGGTTGACATCAACTTTTATAGTGTTGTGGTTTGAAAATATGCATGGTATGATCTTGATCGTCTTTTGTATTTATTGAGGGCTGATTTGTGACCCAGCATGTGATCTATTCTGGAGAATTCCTGGGCACTTGAGAAGAAAGTGTATTCTGCTATATTAGGATGAAATGTTCTGAATATATCTGTTAAGTTCATCTGGTCCAGTTTGTCATTCAAAGTCATTGCTTCCTTGTTGATTTTCTGCTTAGATGATCTGTCTGTTGTTGTAAGTGAAGTGGTGACGTCCCCTACTATTGTTGAATTATTATCAATGAGTTTCTTTATGTATGTGATTAATTGATTTATATTTGGGTACTTTCAAGTTGGGGGCCTAAATATTTACAACTGTTAGATCTTGGTGGATAGACCCCTTAATTATGATATAATGCCCTTCTTCATCTCTTGTTACAGTCCTTATTTTAAAATCTAGTTTACCTGATGTAAGTATGGTCACTCCAGCTTTCTTTTGACATCTATTGGCATGTTATATGGTTTTCCACACCCTTACTTTCAATCTGCAGGTGTCTTTAGGCCTAAAATGAGTCTTTTGAAGGCAGCATATAAAAAGGTCTTGTTTTCTTATCCAGTTTGATATCCTATGACTTTTGCTGGAGCATTTAGTCTATTTATATTTAGAGCAGTTATTGAAAGATATAAATTTAATGCTATTGTGTTACCTGTAGAGTTGGTGTTTCTGGTGATGTTCCTTTCTAGTCTTTGTTGCTTTTGGTCATTGTTGTTGTTGTTTTAAATCTTTTCTCCACTCACAGAGTGTGCCTTAAAATTTCTTGCAGGGCTGATTTATTGGTAACAAACTCTTTTAGTTTTTGTCAGGGAAACTATATCTCTCCTTGCTGGATAAAAAAAATTGCATCCTTGGCTGCATATTTTTCCAATTCAGCACATTGAATATATCCTGTCACTACTTTCTGGCCTGTCAAGTTTCTGTACAAAGATATGCTGTGAACCTCTTCTGTCTTCCTTTTTTGGTTAAGGATTTTTCCCCTGCTGCCTTCATAAAGTTGATTACCTCCTTGCCATATTGATAAAAAAAAAAAAAAAAAAGACCCAACTAAATAAAATCATGAATAAAAGAGGACTGATCACAACTAATACCAAAGAAATAGAAACAATAATAAGAGAATTTAATGAACAATTATATGCAAACAAATTGGGCAATATGGAAGAAATGGACAAATTCCTAGAAACATATAAACTACCAAAACTGAGAGAGAAAGGAATAGAAAATTTGAACAGACCCATAACCACTATAAAAATTGAATTAGCACTAAAAAAAATTCTCCCAAGAAGAGTCCAGGGCCAGGTGGCCTTCCAGGGGAATTCTACCAAACATTTAAAGAAGATTTAACACCCATTCTTTTGAAACTGTTACAAAAAATAGAAATGGAAGGAAAACTTCCAAACTCATTCTACAAGGCCAGCACTACCTTGATTCCAAAACCAGAAAAAGACCCCACCATGAAGAACTACAGACTGATATTCCTGATTAACATGGATGCAAAAATTCTAAACAAGATTCTAGCAAATCAGATCCAACAATACATGAAAAGAATTATCCACCACGATCCAGTGGGATTTATTCCTGGGATGAAGGGCTGGTTCAATATCCACAAATCAATCAATGTGATATATCACATTAATAAAAGAAAGGATAAGAACCACATGCAAACATAGCATTTGACAAAATAGAGCTCCTTTCTGGATAAAACTGCTCAAGAAAGTAGGGTTATAGGAAACATACCTCAGCATCATAACGACCATATTGAAAGACCCATAACTAATGTCATCCTTAATGGGAAAAATTGAGATCTTTCCCCCTAAGATAAGGAAAAAGACAGGGATGTCCATTCTCACCACTGTTATTCAACATAGTGTTGGAGGTCCTGGCCCCAGCAATCAGAGAACAAAAATAAATGAAAGCATCCACATTGGCAAGGAGAAAGTCAGACTTTCACTCTTCATAGAAAACATGATACTCTATGTGGAAAACCCAAAAGACTACACCAAAACCTGGTGGAGCTGATAAATGAATTTAGCAAAGTTGCAGGATATAAAATCAATGTACAGAAATTGGTCCCATTTCTATACACCAATAACGAAGCACCAGAAATCAAGGAATTCATCCCATTTTCAATTGCACCAAAATCCATAAAATACTTAGGAATAAATCGAACCAAAAAGGAAATATCTATACACTGAAAACTATGGAAAGCTTAAGAAAGAAATTGGAGGAGATGCGAGGAGATGGGGAAAAAACATGCTTATAGGTTGGAAGAAAAATATTGTTAAAATGTCAGTACTACCCAAAGCAATGTACATATTCATGAAATCCCTATCTAAGTACCAACAGCATTTTTCTCAAAGCTAAAACAAACAATTCTAAAATTTGTATGGAAACAGAAAGGACCCTGCATAGACAAAGTAATGTTGAAAAAGAAAATCAAAGCTGGAGACATAAGAATTCCAGACTTCAAGCTGTATCACAAAAGCTGTAATCCTCAAGACACTATGGTACTGACAGAAAAACAGCCACATACGTCAATGGAACAGAATAGAGAACCCAGAAATCGACCCACAAATGTATAGCCAACTAATCTTGACAAAGTTAGGAAAGAATATTCAAAAGAAAATAAACAGTCTTCTCAGCAAATGTTATTGGGAAAACCAGACAGCCACATGCAAAATAATGAGCCTGGACCACTTTCTTATACTGTACACAACAGTAAACTTAATGTAAGACAGGAAGTCATCAAAATCCTAGAGGAGGAAACAGGCAACAACCTCTTTGGCTTTGCCGGCAGCAGATTCTTACCTGACATGTCCCTGGAGGCAAGGGAAATAAAAGCAAAAATGAACTATAGGGACTGCATCAAGATAAAAAGCTTCTGCACAGTGAAAGAGACAATCAGAAAAACTAAGAGGCAACCAATGGAATGGGAGAAGATATTTGCAAATGACATAGCAGATAAATGGTTAGTATCCAAAATATATAACGAACTTATCCAACTCAATATCAAAAACTAAACAATCCAGTAAAGAAATAGGAAAAAGGCATGGATAGACACGTTTCCAAAGAAGACATCCAGATGGCTAACAGACACATGAAAAGATGCTCAATATCTCTCATCATCAGGGAAAAAAAAACACACACAATGAGATACTACCTCACACCTGTCAGAATGGCTAAAATTAACAACTCAGGACATAACATGTTTGTGAGGACACAGAGAAAGGGGAACCCTTTTGCATTGTTTGTCAGAATGCAAACTGGTGCAGCCACTCTGGACAACAGTATGGAGGGTCCTCAAAAAATTAAAAATAGAACTATCATATGAACGAACAATTGCACTACTAGGTATTTATCCAAGGGATACAGGTATGCTGTTTCAAAGGGGCACATGCTACCCCAATGTTTATAGCAGCCTTATTAACAATAGCCAAATCATGGAAAGAGCCCAAATTTCCATTGACTGATGAATGGATAAAGAAAATGTGACATATATATGTACACACACACCGGAATATTACTCAGCAATCAAAAAGAATGAAATCTTGCCATTTGCAACAGCATAGATGGAACTAGAGTGTGTTATGCTAAGTGAAATAAATCAGAGAAAGACAAATATATGATTTCACTTATATGTGAAATTTAAGCAACAAAAGAGAGGAACATAGGGGAAAAGAAGCAAAAATGAGATTAAAAACAGAGAGTGAGACAAACCATAAGAGACCCTTAAATACAGAGAACGAACTGAGGATTGCTGGAGGGATTTTGGGTGGGGGAAATGGGCTAAATGAATGATGAGCATTAAGGAGGGGGAGGGTGTTATATGTAAGCAATGAATCACTAAATTATACTGCTGAAATCGTTATATGTTATATGTTAACTAACTTGGATTTAAATAATAAAAAGAACCCCACACACAAACATATCTACTTTAAGTCAGCCTTTTCCTCTGAACTTTAGTGCCATCAATAAATTTCTTTCATTCTCAGATTATGAAAGTACTAATTAAGGAAAACTAGTATGTATCCCCATAAAACTGTTTTTTTGATTGCTAAAAAGAAAAGAAAGTTGTAAATATGAGATCAATCTGTGATTTTTATAGCAGATAAAAATTTCCATATGAATTATTTCATATCAATAAGAAGATATACAATTGCTCAGTTCTAAATTAATTCAAGTTATAATAATTAAAATTTGTACACCTGTACCATTCAGAGATAAATTGCAAATTACCTTTATCTGGTTCCTTGCTGATTATAATTATAGTATGTTAACTACAATTTTGCTAGTCCATGTACCAAAATAAATTTCATAGATATTCCTGGTATTCATAGGAATGGATATATTTTATTTAAGAGTTAAAAACATATGTATTTCTTTTCCTACTAATAAAATTGGTATTCATATAGATACTATAAAATTCAAATATTTTGAAAATAAATAAGGATTTCAATTTATTGTATTAGAGACCAACATGGAACTTGAGAGCTTAGTGTTTCTAATAGCTACCATTTTTGAAATAAGACAAGTGTTTTGAAAACCCCAAATCCAGGAGTGTTGGTTATATTACAGAAAAGGATTGCATATATATATGATATTTCCTCTGTCTATTATTTCTCCATTTCAGACTTTTTAAACATGGGTGTGAGAAAGTTAAAGCTTAAGCTAAAAATATTAAATATTTTGGTTAAATCTATAGGAGATTTGAATATATTCACTCTATCCAAAGAAGTGAATGTGTGATTGTGGTCTGAAATTTCTCTGCATATTCAGAAGCACCTCCTAGATCTCAATTAGATCCAACACTTCATAAGAGACAATTAGATCCTCTGTTTCCCTAATTTACTGGCCCAACATAATAGCTTAATTGATGTCAATTTCTTAGCAAGCTCACCCACCATGTCCCCATCATATGTATAGGCAAGAAAGTAAGGAGAAATGGGGCCAGAAAGAGAACTTCAGTATTTCTTCCCATTGCAGACTGATTGTAACTCCTCTTTTTTCTGTAGAAATGTGGCAACACAAAGGTAAACAAATTCCTATTAGTAAAAATTTATGATTAATGTGGTTGCATATATGTTTTCAGGTAGATATGTAAATAAAGAAAAATATTACTTAATTTTTTTCTATTATTTGCACATTGGTGGCCCTTCCATTTTTATGATATATTCATAGTCATTTCAAAGTCCATCACTTAGTAAATCCCCTTAACACCTTCCCCTTTAACCATCTATCAAAAAAGACTCATGAATATTTTATTAAACCTATATTCTCTGCTCTAGATGCAGACTCTTCATTTAGAAAGGTTAGCGATAGGGTTTCTGGGTGGCTTAGTCAGTTGAGCATCCAACTCTTGAATTCAGTTCAGGTCATAATCCCAGGGTTGCGGGATCAGAGCATGTAGGCCTTACACTGAGCATGGGGCCTGCTTGAGGTTTTCTCCCCCCATGCCCTCTACCCCTGCTTTCATGCTCTATCTCAAAAAGAAAAAAAATTAAATAAAAACTTTAAAAAATTAAAAGTAGCTATTTTATGGAGACTAAAAATATATAAATATAGCTTTAAATATATTTTAATAATAGTAATACATAAGGCATGAGAAATGTACAATGAAATATACATAAGGAAATGAATCACCTTATAAGGTATATTAACAAACACCTGCAGTTTTGCATAATTTTGTCATCCAAAGCATATATAATAATTTCACATGCTTGGACACAAACTGATGGATATTAAGGTAATTATCAAAGAATAGAGTAAATACTAAGAAAAGGTTACCTGTCCCCATATTACAGTGGCAAACCAATAGAAAAATATGTATACAGAATCCTGATTATTACCTAAAAGAAAGAAGTGTAATTACATGTCCCATGCGTAATTCCTACTCAGTAACGAGGTATTAGACAGAAACCTGAGCACAGTCAAGCAAGAGCTGGGCCTTCCAAAATAGGAAAAAAGGAGAGTCATCAAAATGTTAAGATATTAATGGATGGTTTTATATAATATACAGGTATCATATAAGTACTTGCCAGGGATCTCATAATGAAATAGAATAGTAAATAAATGACCTCATAAGAGTTCTTTAATTTTTTTTTTTACCTTCTCTCCAATTACAACTCGATCTGTTATAAAGGGATAATATTAAATGAATATACCATTGCTTGATATGATTTCATTTTGCTCTTTTTTCTTTACCTCCATAAAACCAACATGTCTCCAGGCCTTTTCAAAGATAGCATACTCCTTCAATGAGGATATGTACAAGAATATGAAGGATGTCTACCTCCTTAATGTTAGCATTTGTTAAACAGGTGGTTTTTTTTTTCTTCTTCTTTTGCCTATTAGTGAAGCAGGAAACCAAGTTACTGGACTGCACCTAGAACTTTTTTATTAATAAGGGCATAGAACATAGCACAGTAAAACAAAGGAAAAAATGGAAAAGAGTGCAATAGAAGATAAAACACCATAGGATTTACTCTTCTTTATAAGAATTCCATATATTGCAATACATTCTACAGGAAATTGATAATCAAGGAGTGTAGACACAGTAGGGGATGATGTAACAAATTTGTCCCCTGGCGTTTCATAATTTATGGTTTATGATGCTTATGGGTGAGGTCCCCTGGGACCCTCTAGCGCTGGCATATCCACCAGATAAATGTGGCTGCGCATGTGAACCTAGGTGATTCTGGCAGAACAATCTCCAAGACAAGGCACAAAATGTGGAAAATAAAATAAAATATTGGCAAGCTTTTACTTTTGGTACTAACTATGCTTTATAGAGAAAAAATACACATATATTTCCATTTCCATTGAACCCTTTTATTATTTTTGTTTTCAAGCAGGCCAAGGATGAAAGTCCTACTTTATGTAAAGTGGACATGGTAAATAGTATTGATAACAACACACTCTTTAAAATTATCAGTGGAATTTTTTCTTATAGCATACTCTAGTTTGACAATGTATAGTTGTTATAATAAACTTTAGTTGTTTTATTTTTTAATTTTAGAATGAGCATAAGCAGGGGAAGGGACAGAGGAATAGAGAGAATGTTAAGCAGGATCCAAGCTCAGCATGGAGCCCACGACACTGAAATCATGACCTGAGCTGACACCAAGTCAGATATTGAACCTACTAAGCCACTCAGGTGTCCCAATCCTCTTTAGTTTATTGAAAAACAAGAATGCAAATATATTTTTTATAGGAGGCAATGTTAACCTAAACATGAACTCAGATTTTCAAATGTAGATAATTATTTCTTCAATATTTCAATATTCTCTGCTGGGAATAATTAATATTTTACATGAAAAAGTGAAATAAGAGTAACTTTCACCTAAACTTATTTTATCAGTAATGTTTTCTTCACACCACTATAACAATATTAAGAATATATAGTAACTAGGGCAATTAACTTAGAGTCTTGCTTTCTATGACAATAATGTGTTTTTTAAATGTTTGCTTATTAGTTAATTAATAGCACATACGAGCAGGAGAGGGGCAGAGGGAGAGGAAGAGAGAGAACCCTAGGCGGTCTCTGTGCTGTCACACAGAGACCAATGCAGGGCTGAACTCATGAACTGTGAGATCATGACCTGAACTGAAATCAAGAGTTGGACAGTTAACCAATTGAGTCACCCAGGCACCCCAACACTGTGGGTTTGTTTGTTTGTTTTTTTTTTTTGACATTTTGAGTCCTTTGGTGTACTAAATGTATTGGAAAAGATCATTTTTCTCCACAGAATTTAAAATTTAGCCTGTTAAGTGTTCTGGAAATGCCAGATGGGAACATGACAGAGAAACTCTGGCACCAGCTGGAAGTGGCTTACATTGGCCAAATTTGAGACAATTTGAACCTCAAAAAGAATAATGATACTAATGGGTTATAAAATATCAAATAAAAATTAAAAATGAATTTTTGTGAAAACAAATAATAATCACATATTATTCCTTCAAAAAGGCTGAATGTCTTAATTCAGAATAATAGGTGTCTAAATTTGGAAAGCAGGAACTATGTCAGATGAATGAATTCCTATCAGCAATATGCTTTATGGGTACTCAGTTAACTTATATATAATTGGTCACCTAATTGAAAATTTTACTCATTTATAAAGTGAAGCCAGTGGATATCTTCTGGAATAATCACAAACAATACACAAAACCACACAAAGAGCATGTATTGCCTACACTAAATACATAATGATTACTTGTATACAACTGTATACAACTAAATACATAATGGTTACTTGTATACAACTGATAAAAATTATACAGATACATGTAATAGTTGCTGAAAGAGAATATTCCATGAATAATATTTTATTGTAGGCAGCAAGACCTGGTAATCAGTGGTTAAAGACAGATTGCTGGGTTCAGTTTTGGTGTGTCTATATACAAGTCTGTGAGGTTCATGCTTCATCTCTAAAATAGGAATGATGGGGGCGCCTGGGTGGCTTAGTCGGTTGAGCGTCCGACTTTCGCTTAGGTCATGATCTCGCGGTTCGTGGGTTCGAGCCCCGCGTCGGGCTCTGTGCTGACTGCCAGCTTGGAGCCTGGAGCTTGTTTCAGTCTGTGACTTCCTCTCTCTCTGCCCTCCCCTGCTCACGCTGTCTCTCTCTCTCTCTCCTAGAAATAAATAAAACATTAAAAAATAAATAAATAAATTAGGAATGATAATTGTAGCTAACCTAAAGGGATTTGTGAAGAATATACCTTTTCAAATTTAGAGTAGGGCCTACTATGTGACAAGTCTTCAATTATACCTCAGTAGTCGAAATAATCTAATAATAAATACTGATCTGCATCTGTACCAGACACCATGTTAAATGTTGACATTATTCAATATATTTGCTCTTCATTCTCATCTCTGTTTACTATCAATGGGAATCTTGCAACTGTAAGTGAAAGTGAAGTACTATAACTGTCCTTGTTTTACTTAATGAATAACTGGGTTACCTGGGCCCCAAATTCTTATGTGTAATAATGGCAGACTTTGAATCTTAAGTACTATAAACTCTTCTAAGTGGGTGGGTTCAGTTTCGGATATGACAACTTTGGGTATTGGCGGGGTCATCCTAATTGTAAATTGTGAAACAAATTGCCTTTTTTTCCTAGAAGATCTCAAAAGACTGTATCCCAAATCCTAAAATTAACAGATAATTATTCCCCATCGCCTGCATATAAGATTAATTGGCATTTGGCCATATTGGACCAGGGTTACTGAGAGTGGGACTTTCGTTTTTTGTTTTTTGAGTATTATTTTTTTAAGCATAATAAACACAAGCATATCTGTTTCCTCTGGGTATTGCTAGCTGTAAGCCTGAAAAATTGATATGATAACTAAAACTGGAAAACATAGTTTTTAATTTGTTCTTATGGTCTGCTGAGCAAGACATTCATCCATGACAAATACCCACCTGTCCATACCTAGAGTTTCTGTAGCTACCTACAGTTACTGCACACGGTATAGCAAGACATAAATCATTGTTTCACTCTCTGGGGATTTAAATGCATGTACTTACACAGAATCATTATTCATACTTATAGCAAGATAATTATGAAGAGGGATTCTTTACAAATGATGACCAATGTAGGTGATATGAACATAAATGACTAATTTATTTGTTCTGAAGAAATATATTATATGGTCAAATGATAAGCTAAGGCATTATTTTGATTTCTATGTCTTGAATTAGTTAAATGCACTTACTTCAAAATACAAAATCATGTACTTTGTACATTTTTAAACTAAAAAAAGAATTTATACATAAGAATTAGAAATTTCTTAGTTCTATGCTATCATTTGAGTTATAGCAGTGGTGTACTAGATTGAATTATCACTCCTTTTGGTTTTACTTCTTTATAATAGCACACCCCTTCATTGGAGGTATGAATTTTTCAGTGACTCCAACTATGGGCAGAGTATCATCTCTGTCCCATAGATGCTGTGTGTGCTAGTATGATTTGATTTTGGCCAATGGAATACTAGTGTATGAGTTTAACATGATAGGTTTGAGTTTCCTCATTCTGTTGATCCATGGTGAGAATAACATACCCCAAATAGCCACTGATGATGCTCCTTCAATCCAGATCCCAAAGTGAGACATGTAGGGTTGATCTGTAATATCTAGCCTACCAAAGTCAGCCAAACCGCACCTCAACTTCAGGCCTGTGTGTGGAAAATAGTTTTTATAGAAATACATTTAAGTTTACATTATTTTTCCCCAGCAAAACATTATTCCTACAGATAATTTAACATGTGTTGCTTCTTAGTTGTTAAATGTCACTTCTATTTTATCAATTATTTGTCCCTTATATTCATCATGTTTTCACTGTTTTCCCATTCTCTCTCTCATTGGTTAATTAATTAATTAACAGCTTTCTCTGCAGTTCTACTTGGGAAAGATCTAACGTTATTGGGGAGTTTTGAAGATTAATGTTTTTGGTAGTGATGAGTGTTAGTGTGAGAGGATACACAGGAAGTAATATGATAAATCATTTTAATATTTAATATTATGTTCTTAATAGCAATAACCTTTATTTTAGGTGAGATTTCTTCCATAGTATTTCAAATACATTTCTGGTACCACTCATTACAAATGAGCAGCAGTGATTACAATTCCTTCAATAGTAAAACATCAACCTTTCATCTATTTCTGGAGGCATATGCTTGAAAGAGGAATTCATCAATATATGAGAGGCTATTTTAAGTTTTAATGAATACAGTTTTGTGCAACTTAGCTATCTCACAAGAGCAATAAATATTTAATCCAATTGAAATAGTAAAGAGCAAAAAGATTCATGTACTCCTTAGAGAAAGATGAAATATAAATTGATATGAAGATAAGTCTATTTCTATAGATTAAAATTCTTCTTGTAAATGTACTTGGATTTATTTATCAGTTGTTTATAGTTTTGCTTAGAGAATCACTTAAATTGGTTGTGGTTCCAAGGAAAACAGTAATTATTAGATTGAAATGAATGAAATCCTGAGACTCTGAATACTTTTTAATATTACTTTCCATGTCTATATTTGTGAGAAGTAGCATAACTTCAAAAAGAAGAATGGTTCTGTATAAATGGGTGTGGTTTTAATGAATGTCTAAAAATGTTTACCAGACTTGCAGGAGCTCTTTTTCAAGGTCCATTGCTGCCTGGATAATTAGCTCACTTGGAATTTCAGGTTCCTATGTTGAAGCTTACTAGAGAGAAAATTTATACTGTTTGATAATTAACAAATATATATCATCATGTACTATTATTATTATTTCCTCATATATTACTAAAAGCAGACAGTTGGAGTCAACTTCAAAGGAGTAATGGTAGTGATCACTCTCATCTAAATTAAGAATAACACCAGGATTAACAGCAATATATTACCTTGCATACTTAAACCCCTTGAGGATTTTCTTCAGTTTTGGAGGAAAAGTTGAATTTTCTAAAATATACTTTGTAGTCAATTTTTATATAATTTTTGTCAATTCATTTATTTTACACATTAAATCTCTCCCATATTAATCTCTTTTCTCACATCTGGTAACTATACCTCCAGAGAGAGTGATACATTTTCTCAATGGAAAATTCTCAGATTTGTCAAATCTAAACTTTTTTTTCATAAATAATTCCTTTAACATGTGCCATAGCTCAGCTTCTATTTATCATATTAGATTCTTTTTCATTGAATCATTACTATTTTCTCTATTTCATCTTAAGATGCCACAACTAGAATTAGATGCTACTTACAGGCACACCATTTCCTTATATCATAGGCCATTTTCAAATAAGAAGTCAGTAAAACTGTAGACGGGAAAGAGGTCAGGAGATTGTTTTCAACCTTGAACATTCCCATCATTTTTTAAATTATTTTCTTTTAAATTGAACATTCCCATCTTAATAAGACTGAGGGTTATTTCCACAGTTTGAGTCATTTGCACACACTTATACCTGGAACATAACAATGATATTATTACAGAGCTGATGGGAATAATAGAAGAAATTTTCTTTCAAAATTTTAAACGCTGTTTAAGAAACAAAACAAACAAGGAAAGGGAAAAAGAGAGAGAGAGAAATCATGAAACATTCATAACTATAAGGAAAACACTGATGGTTACCAGAGGGGAGGTGGGTAGATGGATGGGTGAAATTGGTGATGAGGATTAAGTCCACTTGTGAGGAGCATAGGGTGATGTATGGAAGTGTTGAATCACTGTATTGTACACCTGAAACTAATAGAACACTGTAGGTTAACTATACTGGAATTAAAAGAAAATTTTGAAAACAAATTGAAGCTAGGGAAAAAACCCCAAAATTTTAAGGATTAATTTTTAAAATTAAATGCCCTGATAAGCTAGATATTAAAAATGACTGTTAAATACTTTTAAACACACATTAATAGTTAATTTATAAAGCATAGATAATAATAATGCCAACTTTTCTATTAATGGTTCCAGTTTTAATAAATAAGCAGGCTATTATCTTTAAGTTTGAAGCATTTTTTGTTTACACATTTATCAACTAATGAAAAGATCTACTTTTCTTCAGGTGATTAAGTGCAGTAAAGAAATGATATTAATCCTAAATAATGTAACTATTTTTGTGGCTTTTCAGAATTGAAATTAGTAACACTTGTTTCTTTAAAATATTACCACTGAAGCCTTTCCAAATGTCTACTTCTTCATTCACTCTGCTGTTATTGAGTTATATCTATTTCATCATGTTTCAATTTAGTTGTTATACAGATTTGAATGATTTGTAAATTGGAGGATTAATAGAACTTACTTAGAATATTAAACATATGCAGGTGACCCTTGAATGTCATGGATTTGAACTATGCTGATCTCCTTATATGTGGATATTTTCTAATAAATACAGTACAGTATTATAGGCATATTTTCTCTTCCTTATGATTTTCTTAATAATGTTTTCTTTCTTCTAGCCTACTTTATTATAAGAATACAATATATAATATATACAACATATAAAATATGTATTACTTGACTATGTTATCAGTAAAGCTTATGGTCAATGATAGGCTCTTAATAGTTAAGATTTGGGGGGAATTAATGTATTTTGGAGGTAATATCCAGTAGTGAAATTATCTGACTATAGGTGCAATTACCTGATTTAACTTTTTGAGGAACTTCCATACTGTTTTCCAGAGTAGCTAGACTAGTTGGGATTCCCATTAACAGCGCAAGAGGATTCCTTTCTCTCCACATCCTTGACAATACTTGTTTCTTGTGTTGTTGATTTTAACCATTCTGACAGGTATGAGGTGATATCTCATTGTAGTTTAGATTTGCAATTCCCTGCTGGTGAGTGATGTTGAATATATTTTCATGAGGTTGTTGGCCATCTATGTATCTTCTTTGGAGAAATGTCTGTTTATGTCTTCTGCCCATTTTTAATTGGATTATTGTGTGTGTGTGTGTGTGTGTGTGTGTGTGTGTGTGTGTAGTTGTTTAAGTTCTTTTTCAAAGGGACACATACAGCCTTGTGTTTGTAGGAGCATTATTTACAATAGCCAAATTATGGAAGCAGACCAAGTGTCTAGTGATAGATGAGTGGATAAAGAAGATGTGGAATATATATACACAATGGAATATTTTTCATCCATAAAAAGTGAAATCTTGCCATTTACAACAACAGAGATGGAGCCAGAGAGTATAATGGTAAGCAATATATGTCAATAAGAACAAGACTCATACCATATTATTTCATTCACATGTGGAATTTAAGAGTCAAAACAAATGAGCACAGGGGAAAAGAGGGAAAAGCCAAGAAACTCACCCTTGACTGTAGAGAACAAATGGATGGTTACCAGGGGGGAAGTGGGTGGGAGGATGGGGGAAATAGGTGATGAACGCTGGTTGCTGTATAAATTCTTGAATCACTATGTTGTTTACCAGAAACTAAAATAATATAGTATGTCAACCATACTAGAATTTAAAATAAAAAAAAATAAAATAAAAAATAAAGTTTGGAGAAGTCAAAAGTTACATGCAGATTTACAAATGTGGAGGATGAGTGCCCCTAATCCTGTATTATTCAATAGTCAACTATAATTACTATTTGTAATGTAAAACTAGTATTAATCTACAGTGTTCTATTTATCCTGAGTTTTTGTCTATTGATGTCAAATATACTATAAACTTTCAAATGTCATTTTTAAAAAATATGTTTTTGACATTCATTTTTGAGAGACAGAGAGAAGCAGAGCATGAGTAGGGGAAGGGGAGAGAGAAAGAGAGGGAGAGAGGGAGAGAGAGAATCTGAAGCAGGCTCCAGGCTCTGAGCTGTTTGTCAGCATAAAGCATCATGCAGGGCTTGAACTCAAAAACCATGAGATCGTGACCTGAGCTGAAGTCGGACACTCAACCAACTGAGCCACTCAGGTGTCCCTCAAATGTCATTTTTAAAATAAAGTAACACTATCAGAGATTGGATGTGGCATATCATTAATTTTGTCTCCATAACAATTTGGTAGAGAATAAGATTAGACCAAATGTAAAAACTACAGAATACTATATTATTTATTGACATATTACCAAATTTTTGATACATGAGATTTTACATATATTATTGCTCCATTCATGTATTTAGAAAATAGTTCTTGGAGCACCTAGGTGGCTCAGTAGGTTAAGCATCCAACTTTGGCTTAGGTCATGATCTCACAGTTTGTGGGTTTGGGCCCTACACTGGGCTCTGTGCTGACAGCACAGAGCCTGGAGCCTGCTTCAGATTCTGTCTCCCTCTCTCTCTGACCCTCCTCCACTTTCTCTCTGTCTCTATCTCTCAAAACTATATAAACATTAAAAACTGTTTTTAAATAAAAAAATAAAAAAAATAGTTCTTGAATTTGTACCATGGGAAAGTGCTATTTTAGATTTTGTGACTATTATAATTAACTGTTTTAAGTAAATCTTAGATTTATATTCTTTCTAACCAAAATGATATTAAAATGTATTTGCAATTAACATTGACTAAAACATCAAAATAAATTTTGAAAGCATCAAAGTATTCTCTAATATTTTTAACATAAATTAGAGTCAGTTGATAAAATTACCAGTATCAGGAACACCTGGGTGGCTTAGTAAGTTGAATGTCCAGTTTGGCTCAGGTCATGATCTCATGGTTCATGGGTTCCAGTGCCACATCCAGCTCGCTGCTGTCAGCTCAGAGCCTGCTTTAGATCCTCTGTTCCCCTCTCTCTCTGACCCTCCCCTGCTCATGTTCTCTCCCTCAAAAATCAATAAACATTTTAAAAAATACTAGCTTCAGATATATTTCATTGTCTCTTTCAAAATTAGTTTTAGATCACACAAAACTAGACTATCTATTGCAATTAGGAAAATAAACTAAGTGGAAATGTAAAAATGTTCATTTCCAATCTCCTCTCTGAACTCTTTGAAATATTTTCCTCCTCTTTAGCTCATACATCACTGACATTGTACAGTGTAATCTGGCTTATAGTTGGAGAGAGAGAACAATATCTATAGCAATATATATAGGTAAAATTCTATTTTTATTGAAGTAAAGTTATTAATTTAAGAATATTATTAATAATATTTCTTTCTGTACTAAGATGCAAGACTACTTTGGAGACTATTATTTAGTAAACATTTTCTGTCTTTTGAAATTTCAATATAATTCTCATATATTTTATATTATCCATGAGAGTTTTGTGAAATGAATCCTGTCATTCTTTTTTGAATTTTTGTTTTTTTCATCTATAGATGACTAACCTCCAGACTAATTGTTAATTTATTAATTCAATTAGAAACAAAATCAGAACTGTAGTTTAGTCATTGTGGGGACAAATTTTGAAGTCAGACAACTAGATGAAAACTCAGGTTTTGGAAATAAGTAGCTATTCCATCTTGGATAAATTGTTTATTTGTTCTAGAACTCAATTTACTTAACTGTTCAAAATGTATCATAATGAGAGTAGGATCTACCCAAAAAAATTACTCTGAGAATTACAAAAGTTAATATATGAACACTTAGAAGAGTACTTAGTGTGTATAAATCATTAAAAAATTAATAAATTTTAAGCTAATTGAGTATATCAATAATGGATATTGAAATAATTGTCAAGAAAAACAAAAATTCCATCAGAGCCATGCCAAGAGATCATTAACATTGTACAAGGGATGTTTAGTAGGGTAAATTATATTAGTGTAAATGTCTAGGAAACACACTGGAATGGATTACACCTCAGCATACATTTTACAATTAGATTCGGTGATTTTTCTTTATTTAAGATGAACAATATGTCTCTTTCTCCCTTTAATGGGCAATTATGTCAGATATATAAATCTTAACTCTATGCTGTTCATAGTTCTCATGCAATAAAAATGTCTAAATTAAATTTTACTGTGTATTAGAGAAGTTTTTGCTTGACACATTTAATTTCAAGATAATATAGTTGTTAAAGTAACAAGAGAATTTTCAATATACAAAGCTCTGTAAATTCACAATGACAAACTAATTATGATGGTGGATGCAATTCCTTGACAAAGGTTATTCTGACACTCTGTAAATCTGCGGTTCATAAATCCCAGTAGTTTAGATTACAGCTCAATAATGGAGCGAGGACTAATCAAACAATACTTCTGACAGCAAATATTTGCTCATTTCCTTCTTTACCCATGTACCAGAAGTCAATAATTAGTCTTTTCCATAACTATTCTGTCTATGAGCCAAGATTATTATTGTAGCAGGATTATATCTTTGGAAAAGTATTTCATAAATAAAGGGTTCCCCAGACACTGTTCTATATTATATTTTAAATATTTGCTAAAAATGTAAAATGTTTTTTGTGTCAAGAAGTTTAAGAATTACGGGGTAAAGTTACCTTAAATAATTTTGGGGGGGAGGGAGTTTCTTAATAAGCGACATAGTACACCTCACTTTCCAAACTTGTATGAACACAGAGAACTTTCATTTTGGAATGCTATGAACATTCACTAGTGCTATATGGGGAACACTATCATACACTGAAAAATAGTGAATTAGTCTTTCACCAAAGTGAATTAACAGAATGTATTTAAAAATTTTTCTATTTTAGCTGAAAATCTGTCTCTTGCTGGATTTAACAAACATTTAAAGAAAAATTCAATATTAAAATGGTAGCATTTTTTTAAACACTATTTTTCAATCCATATCAAAGGTGTCTGGAATACTCTTTCTAACACTACTTGTAATTTAATTCTTGGTGATTTTATCATCCATAGAATATTATCTTTTCGCTTCTTTAAACAGAGTTAACCTCCCTGTTTCTAAAATCTATTCTATTGTCATTCCTCATTTTACTTGAGATATATGAACACTTGGTTGCACCATTCTCTTCCATGTCTACACTGAATTCCTGAATTCCATGTTTTAAGATCACGTCAACATGAGTTCAACTTCCAAACAGATACAGCTGCAGCCAATATAGCCCTCCCCTCTAGATATTTGGATTATTGCCATTTTTTGGCTGCTACTAATATTTCTTCCATGTATATTCTTGCTTTTTTTTTTTTTTTTTTGCTGCACAGAAGTATTTATTCTCTTGACTATATATGTAGTAACAAATCTCTGAGATCAGATAATATGCTTCTGCTTATTAGTGATTAAAGATTTCAAAGTGGTTGCACTGATTTGTACCCCAACCAGCAATGATAAAAGGCCTAGTTATTCCAAACTGCAGCTAATACACTTCGTAAAAATTTCAGCTCTTTTTATTTTAATCAGTCTACTTACTGTAAAGTGGCACCCTATGGGGTAGGTAATTTTGATATATTTTCTTGTTGTCAAATGCTTGTTTAAAAACCATGCCCTGTGCCTTGCCCTTGGGATGCAGAGAATACCTTGGTTTCTGGTGGGACCAAGACCCCACCTCCTGGTCTGTGCACCCTTGACTACCAGTGCAGACCCAGAGGAAAGAGGTTCGGTGCAGGCCTGGTGCACCCTTCTGTCTAGGAATGGACAAAGGGAACAATGCAGAAGGACTCAGTGTACTAGTGCCTTTAGATTGGATTGGCTTTGGCTGAGAGGCACTGGTTGCTTCTGGTGGGGTCATTGGCTCTGCAAAAGCAGGCAGTGTCCCGTCCCTGGCTGTGGGCTCCTTTTGGGTGATTTGGCAGGCCTGGTGCTTATCGATTATCTCAGGAACCAGGACACATGTAGGATTTCCTGGCTAGGTCTGGAACTGGCATTATGGGAATGAGATTCCACCACTCTGGAAAAATGTATGCCTGGGGCTTAGTTTAATGCTGCTGGTCACCAAATTTGGGATTAATGTGTTCAAAAGACCCTATCAGTAGTGGTCATGTCCCAGCTTGGATTCATGAAGAATTAAAAACTTCCACTATTTTTAGTGTATTAAGAGAAACGATCAGCATTTTCACATATTCTGACATTTTACTTAAAACAAAACAGAACAAAAGACTTTAAACTTCCCAAAAGAGAAATCAGTTAGTATCATTATAACCTTAAAGAGGTACATGGTATGTAAGTCAATAACTTATTATTATAATCTCATACAGTTTGGTTTTTATGTTGATGTTCTCTCTTCTTTCTGTATCTGTAGATAAAAAATCTAAGGGGGTAAAATGGTATCAAGGTTGGGGGCCCTGAAACCCCATGCCCTACCCAAAACAGTGTGAAAAAAGTCTTTTATGAAATTTAGGATTTCTGTTCTTTGGCTCAACTTAGAGCACAGATCTACTTTGAAATGATATATCAATGAAAATAAAGTTTACCTAAATAATAAAAAGAAGTGCCCTTTGGAACAAGTAGGTGGCTCAGTTGGTTAAGCATCCAACTTTAGCTCAAGTCATGATCTCACAGCTTGTGAGTTCAAGCCTCATGTCAGGCTCAGTGCTGACAGCTCAGAGACTAGACTCTCCTTCATATCCTGTGTGTGTCTCTCTCTCTGCCCCTCCCCCACTCACACTCTGTCTCTCTCTGTCTCTGTGTCTCTCTCAAAAATAAATAAATATTTTTAAAAGATTTAAAAAAATAAAAAAGGCCTTTTCTCATAGGATTAATAGATAGCATTTTCTCATAGTTTGGAAGAATTTTTTGTAATCACTTGGTATAATTCTTTCTTCCATAGATAATATAAATCTTATATATCCACACATCCATTCCTGTTTATATGCATATTTAAAAATTAGTTATTTTCTCACTAAGTGGTTTGCTATTTAACTCTTCTAATGATAAATTCTGATGAACAAAGTCCTTAATTCAAAAGTAGTTCAAATCAGCAAGTCTCTTCCTGCTGTGAAGATATTTTCTGAGGTTTGCGTCCTATTTAAGAATTCTCCTATTCCAAGTAATCAAGAAAGTCTCCAATGATTTCTTCAAATGTTTCATTGTTTCACTATGTATATTTCTAACCATCGTCCATATAAAATTTTGTTTCTGTAGTATGATTTTGGGGGTGAGGATTATTATTATTTTCTTACGGATGACCAATTGCTCCAGCATTATTAATTGAAAAGACATTAGCCACATATTGTACCTTTTATTATTAATCAAATATTTTTATATGTGGGGGACTATTTTCACTCTCTCTGTTCTGCTCCACTATTATATTACTAGTTTGATTGCTAATATTCTCTTATAATTATATAATGTTCTTGATTAGGAATGACATAAATTTCTTTTCTTTGAAAATCCTAGTTAGCCTTTGGTGTTGGCCTCATAAAACAATTTAGGGTATTTTCTCTTATACTTTTTTCCTTAATAATTAATTTTGTGATTTGGGCAGGTGTGTGGCTCAGTCAGTTGAGCATCAGATTTCAGCCTAGATCATCGTTTGTGAGTTCAAGTGTCACATTGTGCTCACAGCTGTCAGCCTGTTAGCATGGAACCTGCTTTGGATCATCTGTCCCCCCTCTCTCTGCCCCTCTAACACTATGCTTACTCATAAATAAATAAATATTTAAAAAATATTGGTTTATGATTGTTTTGTTTTTTGTTGATGTTTGGAGGAATTTGAAAAACATAAGATCCTTGAAAGTTGTATAAATATAGAATCAAATTATTTAATAAATATGCAAACTTCAAGATTTTCCAGTATTTTTGTACAATCACTGATTATCTTTGTCTAGCAATTCTATCATTCCATCTACACTTCCAAATATGTAGGTACTGATATTTCATAATGAACCTTAAATGTGTATTTATATTTTTGGATCGATAATGATGCTTTTGTTTTTTTTCTTTAAATTATTTTAAGTTGTTATTTCATTCTTCTTAATATGTCTTGATAGATGTTTATCAATTCTACTAGCTTTTTCAGAGCTTCAATTTTGGTTTTGTTGATTTTTCTAACATCCATTTTCTAATATATTATCTTATTAGAAATAAGATATATATTACACTTTATTATGTATTAATGTATTACTTTATATGAACTTCTCATTGTTGCTTCTATATTAATTCTCTTTGCATTTAATTTTCATTTAATTCATATTTTTTTCAGGTAGATGCTTTTAGCCTTGATTTTTTGCCCTTTTTCTTATTCTGAATTTAGATTTACAACTATGCTTAATTGAAACTTAAAACTATATATCAAAAATTATCATTTTGTTTATTATCCAATTTTCCATATGATTCCTCATTTTACTTGTACTACTTAAAAAATAATTGCTAGCCCTCAAAACATTTTATTTTTATTCATCATTTAGTTACTGTTATATCATCAGGAGTTTGTATGATTTACTCTTCACTCTTTTAGAGTAGGAAGTACAAATTTTCTTACTATTTATTATCTTTAAGGATGTGAAGGCAGAAAGGAACAACACTTGAAAAAAACTTTATATTTTAGATATAAATATTTTTGATGATATGAAACCTCAACTTGCAATTATTGACTTAATCTGATATAATTTGATCTCAGAGGTCTTTCAAATCATCAGGGAATTTCATTTACTTATATAAAATTTTAAGTGAAATTACATATTAATGACTTTATATTAATTACCATAAAATAAATTTAAAAGACACTCACTTTTATGTGAAACATGATATCTTCTTATTTCTTGAAATCTACACACATTCATTACTCTCCAATTTGATTAATTATGGAACCCATAAAATAGAAGACCTTTAAATTCATCATTTTGACAAAAACAGTGTAGTGGCATAATTAATTTAATTTTTAAGATGCTCAAAAATTTATTTTCAATGTCTGTTATCAATCATAATGAATCAAACACTATGAACTAGAATTAACCTATCATAATAAACATCTAGAAAATTTGCCACATAAAATATAAAGCAATAATTTTCAGACACTGGAAAAAAGTACAGTACAGACCTCTGATCGCCATTGGATAGAAACAAAGTGAGAGCTCCATGGGACTTTCTGCCTAGAAATGCTTTGGGGGGCCATAGTACAGGAAGGGCTATCTGAAAGCAAAACATGGTAGTCTTAGACATACAGTATAGTAGAGACCAAATTTCAATGGAGCATGACTAATTTTCTACTTGCACTTTACAGGAGAGTACCATATAATGAAAGAGCTCCAGAAATCAGTATAATGTTCCCCTTAAATCTGTTGCTAAATGTTAAGGTATCTTGAAACTCCACAGGGCTGGCAAAGAACAGCAGGTAGCTATAGTCTGAACAATTTACAAATTTTACATACAACTTGAAAACAGTTTTTTTCATCCATAGTGGACAGTCCTCTTTTATCATCCAGAGTATCTAGAAGACCCAAGAATGACCATGCATTAGTAGCAATATTAAATTATTTATAGAATGAAGGCTACTTAAAACTTATTAATAATTTTTTAAACATGCATAAATTGAGGGGTGCCTGGGTAGCTCAGTTGGTTAAGCATCTGACTTCAGCTCAGGTCATGATCTTATGGTTTGTGGGTTCAAGCCCCGCATGGGGTTCTGTGGTGACAGCTCCAAGCCTGGAGCCTGCTTTGGATTCTGTACTTCCCTACCCTACTTCTGTCTCTGCCCCTACCCTACTCATGCTCTGTCTTTCTCTGCCTCTTTCTCTCAAAAATAAACAACATCAACATCAAAAAAAATACACAAATTGATCACACTGACCAGATATGATGCAACTACCTGTAAGTGTTATATATATTACTCAATAAGGAAGAGAAACAATTTAAAAATCCTTTATAATAATATAAAGGCTAGAATATGGAGGGTCTAGCCATGCAGCAAAGCAATAATGTTGGATACAGTTAGGAGGAAATCAATCAATGGCAGAAATGGTGGAATTAGCAGAAAAAGTCCATAAAATGCTCCTATAAATATGATTATTAGGCTGAATATACAAAATTACCCTAGCTGGAATTAAGAGCAACTTAAACATTACAAAACCAATAACCAGTGAACTTGTAGACATAGCTATCAAAATTATGCAAATGAAGACAGTGAGAGGAAAAACAAAGTTGAATAAATGAACAGAACCTCAGTAACTTGAGAGATAAAATATCAAGAATTCTAACATATTTTTCATTCAAATACCAGATAGAAAGAGAGGAGGAGGGTGCTTGGGTGACTAACTTGGTTGAGCATCCTGTTGATTTTGGCTCAGGTCATGATCTCAACTTTGGTGAGGCTGAATCCTCCATCAGGCTCTGTGCTGACAGCACGGAACCTGCTTGCGATTCTCTTCCTTTCTCTCTGCCCCTCCACTGCTCATGCACTCATGATTTATCAAAAAAAAAAGTAAATAAACTTAAATAAAAGAGGGACACCTAAGTGGCACCGTTGGTTGAGCATCTGACTTCAACTCAGCTCATTATCTCAGGATTATTGAGTTAGAAACCTGCATATGACTCTGCTTCGAGCAGGGAGCCCTCTTGGATCAGGTCATCTCTCCCCTCTGTCTCTACCCCTCCCCAGATTGCATGTGCTCTCTCTCTCAAAAATAAAAAAATGAACATTAAAAACAGAGAGAGAGAGAGAGAGAGAGAGAGGATCAATTCTATAACTTTAAATATGTATTTAAAGGCAATTTAGTTTTTGGGGCACCTGAATGACTTAGTCATTGAAGTATTCAACTTTGGCTCAGATCATGATCTCACGGTGCATGGGGATGAGACTCACATCAGGCTCTGTGCTGACAACTCTGGACCTGGAGCTTGCTTCAGATTCTGTGTCTCCCTCTCTCTCACCCCTCCCCTGCTCAAGCTCTGTCTCTCTCTGTAAATTTTATTTTATTTAAAAATAAAATAAACATTAGAAAAATAAAATACAAGCAAATCAGTTTTTAAACAGGAATAATAGAAAGCGTATTTAACATATATAGGAGTATATATACTGACATATATAGAAGGATATTATACAACAATAAGAATATAAGTGATTGGAGAAGAAAAATAAAACGATATTGTTATGTTTCCTGTATTACTGTAAATTAGTGTAATAATATTTGAAGGCATAAAATGATAAGTTAGAGATATATATTTTAAATTGTAAGGTAATTAGTGAAGAAATAAATAACTCATAGTGATATAACCAAAGATGCAATAGTGAAAATACAAATGGAATGTTAAAATATATACAGGCTAAGTTTTATGCCCTCCAAATTTCACATGCTGAAGTTCTAACCATTAGTACCTCAGAACACAACATATTTGGAGATAGGGTCTTTAAAGACATATTTAAGTTAAATGGCTTTGGCAGGATATGCCCTAACCCAAATGACTAGTGTTCTTACAAGAAGAAGAAATGAGGACAGATTCATTAGGAAAAAAGAAAATCAAGGAAACACACATTAAAAAATAGAACTTCAAAAAAAATCAAAGAGATGCAAAGCTCATTTTTTAAGGTTAAATGAAATTGATCTTCTGTCTTGATTAATCAAGCAAAAACAGAAGAAACAAATTGTTCTATATTGTACTGAAGATCTTGACTATTTCAATAAGATAAATAAATAAATGAGGTGCATATTGCAAAGGAAGATGATATGATTGTGTATACAGAAAATCCTAAAGTATGGAGAAAACTGGGTCATGATTAATAATTGTAGTAAAGTTGCAGACTACATGTAATTATATAAAATTAACTTTATTTCTCTAAAATAAAAGTAAAACCTTAACAATGTAATTAAAACAATTCCATTTAGGGAATCATCTGAAAAATGAAATGCTTAAGAGAATATGTGCAAATTATGTGCAAGATTTGCACATTTTACTATTAAGCATTGATGAATGAATTTAAAGATTACCTATATTAATGAAAATATGTATATCTACCTATCTATATGTCTATGTATATATATCCAATATATGTTGGAGATATATATATATATGTGTGTGTATATATATAATTTGAATGGTCATGAAATAAGGGAATCAAATAAAGCATCAATACTCTGCATTAATCTGTAAATTTAATGCAATGCCAATCCATATCCTAGCAGGCTTACTTGAAATGCTGCATAGTAGACAAATGAAGTAGATGCTGAATTATCCATTTTGGTATTGTCAATTTTGGCCTCATTAAACCAAATACAAGAGGTGAAACCTTAATAATCAGAACCCAATTCCAATTAATTCATCAGAGGACTGCATATATAATTAGCTATGTTTCACTGCTTGTGTTAAAGAAAATTTGAGATGGTTCATATAAGCAGCTGTGAAAAGACTATTAAAATCTCCAACCTTGCTTCTAGGCTGGGGTTGCATGGCATGCTCTAAGGCATCTTATGTTTACTAAATGATGCTTTGACTTCATTAGTGAAAACAAAAACTGCCTAGCAATAATTACAATATGTTCCAAGGGTGTTCACTCACAGCATCATTGCTGCCAACCATAATAATGGAAGGGAGAGTGCCTGAAATATGCCACCATTCTGTTTTAGGATGAGAGGATGCAGGTAAGGGTGGTGGGAATTTTCTGCCTGCTTGGAGAATGTAGATTATATAGGTTTTTTATTTTTTTTATTTACAGAATCCACACAGGTGGGCTAGAGGAAAGAACAGCTGAACCAACTGCATGTCTGCCTCCGTTGTCTGGCTGAATGGAAGCCCTTGAGCCTCTGTGGGTCCCTTCTTTCTCCTCTTGCTCTCCCCAAGTCCTTTATGGGCTCTTGACCACGTGGTAAGAACCCTGCATCCCTGGAGAAGGTCTATCTCAGCTTTCTTGCCCTACCCTGTCCTTTAGTAATCTGTGATCTTGCACATAGAGGCATGGTCACCTGTGGGTGAGGTTTCTCCAAGCCCTCCAAGACTGTCTTTGGGCTTCAAAGCACTAAAGCCACATACCTGCTGAAGGCCCTGGGAATTCACTGGCAAAGAGATATGGATTCACTTTGTGACTTTAGGGTCTCAGAATCCCACTCCTCATAGGTGGCTATGAAAAGGACATTAAAGTTTAGCTGTTACTGCTTACCCCTCTCCATGGTGTGTTTACCCTTCAGTGCATCCAGTGGCCACAGGAATGGAAACTCCTAAGGATCTCCTCTTTCCACGAATCTGTACATCTCATTTTGGAATTTATGTATGTGAGTTTCTCTACTTGTCCTCACCATTCTGATGGTAAAAATAAACAGATAAACAAATACATATATATACATACATACACAAAAATAAGATTTTGTAACTTGTGCTGCTCTTACTCTCTGTTAGAATGAAAATATTGATCTTTGCAACATTATACTTTCTAATCCACATTGGAAGACCCTTAGTGAGATGTCTATTTCTGTTTATGGTAGTTTAAATATTTAAATATATATAATTGCCCTCTTTCATGTTCTTCTTTTGGAGTTGAGACTGAGTGCTTTTTATTTACTATATGTTTATAGAGAATATTTTTTATGTTTGCACATTAAACTGTTCTGGAATTGTTTAAGGCATATTTTAAATTGTGTTCTTTATCCTTGCTAGTTTCATAATACTGTGATTCTGAGAGAATATTAGCTAATTCAGAAAACTGAATTTAATTATTTAGGTTTAAAGGGTTGAATCAAACAATAACAGAGTTAAATTACAATAAACCCTGGATTGAATTGTTAAGATAATTGAAATAAACAAAGTCACTTCTCTTGGACTAATCTGATTCTGAAGCTTCTCTGGGCAAAAAATAGATTTGATTTTGCTCTGTTATACACTTAAGCATCTGTGATAGAAACAATTATTTTGGCAAGATGAATATAATCAACGTTATTTTAGTAATCTTCTGTCATCTTTAGTGGTCATCTTTGAAGTAGATTTAGAGGATTATGAAAAGAAATAATAAACGATATGCTGTAAAAAATGTCTTTATCAATTGCTTTGCTAACATTTAGATGGAGTATTTATTAGTAGACTCACACACATAATGCATACTGTGATAGAAACATCCCGATTACACTGCTGAGGAAGGTCTGGGTAACCTTGATTGCACAAGCAGCCAGATGCTCCTCTGTATACAGACTCCTAATATATTTTCTTTCTTAGAACATGATGCTAAGAAGTTGATAGATTCTTTAACTGAAAAAAACAAAACAAAACAAAACAAAAAACTAAAGGCATGATGGAGGACTAATCTTATTTATTTTGATCTAAAATAATTTAATAAATTGTCGACTTGTGTACTATGTACTACTATTCAGCAGTAGAGTTCTGACATTAATGTCCTTTTCCTCTCATATGTCACTTATAAGTTGTATGTTTAAGGACACTAATCATTCCTGTGTTCCCGTTGGAGGAGGTCGCCAGAGGAATGTGACTTCAGGTGGACCCACAAGGTGGATCTGTTAATCGGAGACACCTCACTGCTTCCACTGTCCTCAGAATGAATGTTCCACTCACCATTCCCAGACATGGAGCCATTTCAAACATGCAGCCTTGAGAGCGAGGTGTTGTTGAGACTGTCTGGACGGTGTACGTAACTGAACACTGTTAAGGCCTCTTATACATTTTTAAAAATGTCTTTAAGTTTATTTGCTTATTGAGAGAGAGAGAGAGAGAGAGCGAGAGAGAGAGAGAGAGAGAGAGAGAGAGAGAGAGAGCACACAAGCAGAGAGAAGGAGACAGAACCCCTAAGCAAGCTCCACGCCATCAGTGCAGAACCCGACGAGGGGCTCCATCTCATGAACTGTGAGATCATGACCTGAGCTGAGATCAGGTGTGGGATGCCTAACCACATGTGCCACCCAGGAACCCCTACATTTTTAAGACTCTGGGGGAGGGGAGAGTGTGACATCTACTCATTTTGCAAGGATCAGTACGAGCTTCCTCTGTATGTTCTTTTGCTTATTAAATCTGCCACCTGCCTACCAATCTGAAGCAGCCTATCTCCTTCATTGTTTCTGTGTTTCCTCTGTGCACAGGGACAAGTCTGAGATTTTATCAGGGCAAAACCGAAGGTTACAAACCAAGAGTTACATGTTATAATTTTCTTCTTTCGTTACTGAGTTTCTCTGATTCTTAGCAAAGGAATCCCACTTTGTGCTTGAACTACTTTGGTCAATGGCAAGATACTATTTTCTTACCAGATTTTAATACTATTTCCATGATATCACTCCAATCTCTCTGTCTCTCTGTCTCTCTGTCTCTCTCTGTCTCTCTTCCTCTCTCTCTCTCTCTCTCTTTACTCTTCTCTCAGTTTTAGTTGCTGATAATTCACTTGGAGTACAGAACCATTATTAACTGCATTGTAAAAGAAACTATTTCCTTCAATCACATTTTTAAAATGCTCACTACAATACAGATATTAAAGTGCTGGGAGCCACACTGGCCTCGCTGGATGACAGTCACAACTAGGAAATGGCAGCGTTTGCACAGCTCCTGCCATGAGAAACGAAAACTGGTATCTCCTTCTGCTACTACTGGCTCATGTTGGAAATGAGCCTGCTGGTATTGACCAGGCCTCACAATATTCCAGATCAGACCCATATTCCCCACACAGATTGCTCATAGGGCAAAGCATATTCCTGCCTTTTCAAAAGAGACTTCAGATGAAAGCACTGTGTATGATTGTCAAAAGGCTCTTCCTATGGGCCTTGCGGATCCAAGACTTAGATAATAAAGGGGGCTAAGAACACAAGAGTTACAATTGAGCCTGGTCCTGAGACAAAGAGCCTAATTTAGAGTTAAGGACAGATATCCACCCCCACCTAATTGTTTCTGCTTGGAGCACCTGCCCCCCAAGGCATTTGTGATCAGTATTTGGAGTGACTTATTCTGGTCTTGAATATGCTGATTGTACCCTGTGAGGAACCTACTGAGGAACTTCTTCTTTTGTGATTATGGGAGCAAAAGTGTTTCCTGAAAGACCTGTTTTTCTTAACACTTGTCATTAAACAAGCTATTGACCCCTGTCCACAAAGGACTAACTTCACCCTTTTTATGCTAAAAACATTGTCTGATATGCTAAAGATACCTTCCTTCCCCATAGGATAAGCATCTAAATCACCTACCTTAATCACTATTGATAAAGGTTATGCATGAGTCTTCTACAAATCTATGTTCTGGGAAATTCTTACAGATCAAAAAAGTTTGTCATCAGAAATCATTGTCGAAGGCAAATGCCACTTCTGTGCCATCCCCCAAACACTTAATTACAAAATAAAGTTGAGCCCCAGTCAGAGCAGAGATGCTGCCTGGTGACCAGAAAGATTCTCGGGCCTTTCTCATCCCTCCCTCGCCGACACCGTCCATCCTTCAGGGACCCCTGGACCTGCTGGAGCCGGCCTCTGACATTAAAGTTTTGTTTTTCTTTGCCTTCTGCCTGTGTGTTCTGTGATCTCTCTTCACCCTTCTGATATGAAATATATATTGGTTTTATTTTACACACCACTCAATTTTATGTGAATGTATCCCTTGTTGGATAGAAAGAAAATCTATGAAAGTTACTGTGTAACATAAATGCATATCATCTCTAGTTACAGCTACTTGGAGTTGTTTCTAATGTTTGAAGATGGCCCATTCACTGAGTTTTGGAATATGTTGAATCTGTTTGACTACTAGTTTCACACATACAGGTACTCTAATATACATGGCACATAAAGAGATTTGAAAAGTGTATCAATTATGATATGTAGACATTATGTCAGCAATGTTCTCTTTTTAAAATAATTTTATTAAGAATTTTTTTAAGTTTATTTCTTTTTGAGGAAGAGAGAGAGAGAGCAGGGAGGGGCAGAGAAAGGGACAGATTCCCACACAGGCTCCATGCTGTCAGCACACAGCCTGATGCAGGGCTCTGCCTCTTGAACTATGAAATCATGACCTGATCCAAAATCAAGAGTCAGATATTTAACCTACTGAGCCATCCAGGCACTTAAGACTTTTTGTTTTTATAGCACTTTTACCTCACAATTACTTCTCTTTTGTTTTCAATAATATATAATAAAGAGTTAAATTAATGAAACTGATATATGATGTAGGGCATGACTAATGATTAAGACTCATTCAATTAAAAAATGCATTTCCATATTTACTGAATACTTAATACATGCCAATGTTTTCCTCAATTCTGAGAATGCAAAACCAAATAAAAAATACAGTCACCATTGTACTAATGCTTACATTTTAGAAGAATAAGACAGGGAGTGAAAAACAAATTGCTAGAAAATGTGTGCTTCCAGATGATGCTAAAGAAATTAGTCTCAGTGCTAGATAAAGTTTTACCAGACAAGTTTAAAGTATTTTAATCATAATTCCAACATGCTCATTCCTGAGAATACTTTCATGCAAGGTGTCTTGTAGTGCTAAAATCTGTTTCATTGATGAAACCTTCAATTTGGCCTATTTGCATAAATATCAGTTGGAAAGACACATACTTTAGTTTGGTCTCGATGAGTGGTTCAGAAATTCTGTTCAAAGATCATTCTTATTTCTGAAAAGTAATGTTCATCACTGAAATGAAGTGAGAAAAATAAATACATTATTTTAGGTGTTTCATAAATATGAATCAATTTGACTTAAAGAGTTATTCTTTTTTAAATCATTTTTCCTATATTTTTATAATAAACTTTGCTTGCTTTATGAAACTATAGCAATAATTGGTAGTTATTCTTTTAATACTGATAACTGGGAGAATTAAAATAGAACACCCATTGTTACTTTTGAAATTTAAAAGCCTAGAAACACCTAGAAATATTCAAGAGCACACTAACATGTTCCAACCGCTATTTGAGAACTTGGCAAATTTGTTAAACAAGTCATTAGTCTAGTTGATTGAGCAATGACCAATAATTTTTCTTAAGTAACAAAACACTGTGTGGCTACTTAGTGAAATCTGCCCAATTATTCATGCTGTACATTGAAGTCTGATAGTATGAAGTATTTTGTGTCCTCAGAATATGCATTGCTCAGGTAGCAAGAGGTTATACATCTTTTTACATGGCAAACATATGTGTATTCTATATGTTTTATAGTTGTAGCTAAAACCAACGTTGAAAAATGTCCAGTACTAAATAAGACCAATGCTGACAAAAAGTTGTTTACTAACATGCATGAGTCCATGTCAATGGGACAGGCTCTCTCTATTCTAACTCTTTGGAGATCACGATTTTTAAAAGATGGAGACAGGTGGATTAGAAGCTATGTGTGTTTTTCCTAAGTTGAGTTTTCTTTCACTTTGTTATTTAAATTTATAAATTTGCTATGGTTAAATTAGATTCTGCTCTTGTTTCATAAAAGCAAGCCTGTTCTATGAAAGGTAAATATTACTATTTTGTAAATTTCCAAATGGCATATAGTATGTAAAATGTTTGGGTGATCTCTGTTCATATGTAAACATATGCCTTGGCTTTCTTATTCTGATGAATCCAGCATAAACTACAATAAGGTCTTTTTGCACACTGGTTGCAACAAAAGAAAGCGATCTGTCATGAAGAGGTTGAGTGCAGTGCACTGAGATGGTCTGTAGTAAAGCTGGGGGAGAGAACAAATCACTAATATTGAAATATATCCTCTTTCTCATCATAATTCCTACATAAGAATGGTTGAAATTTGGTTTTCGATTTGTTTCTTTTCCATTTACAAGAACATATTGCTTTGAGGTGAATGCAATCCTGTATTCACAGGTTTCCATTAAGGGTGAGATTGTGTGTCTGCCATTCCTAAATAAACCTAACGTAATATTTTCTCCACATGTTTAAGCAAGCTCTATTCATAAACAGAATAACTGTAAGATATTTTCATATTGATTATGTTCGCACTTGGTATTGATTATTATAACAGAAAAGAAAAACTCTCATAATTATTTAATATTCAAAAAATAACTTAGAAAAATTTTAATGTTTAATTTTGACAGAGAGAAAGACAGACAGATAGACAGAGTGTAAGCAAGCAATGGGTGGAGAGAGGGAAACACAGAATCTGAAGTAGGCCCCAGGCTGCGAGCTGTCAGCACAGAGCCCAACGCAAGGCTCAAACTCATGAACCGTGAGATTACGACCTGAGCTGAAGTCAGATGCTTAACCGACTGAGCTACCTAGGTACCCCTTAAAAATCGCTTTTTTTTGTCAATTTTATATTAACTGATTCTTCAGTAACTTGCATTTTTTTGATTACACGTGCAATTCTTTGGTTATTTCAGTGATGATGTGTAATTAGTTAAGAACTATTTCTGAATAAATTTGCGAGAGAATGGGATTTAAATCAAGCACTTGATATTGTTTCCCTTACCCAGTTAGCTACATACTAACACAGATTTTAAAGTGCGAAAAGGACTAAATGTCTATCTGATATTCATATATTAATAATGGATTAATATTGCGTTTATCATTTGGATATTATAAATAAAATTCTATTGTTAAAGAGCAACAAAACAACACTCACTCATTTTAATATTGTTCTGTAAAGATGCATTAGCTAACAATTAAGTTTTGGGAAATGAGGATCATGTGCTGTTTGCTTATGCAGTTATCCAAATGTTAACCACACATACTAGCTATTTTCATTTCTTTTCATCTGGGTTCATTTGCATGAAGCATGTACTTGGAGGAGAGCCAATTTTAGAAATTCAGCTGTTAGGGTTGGCTGAAAAACTGTAACATTGGAAGATGATCATAAAATGCTTGGTTTGAAAACTGGAAAATAGTAGGTAATTCTGTTGGTTATATACTTTTTTATGAATACAATGGAAAGCATGTTTTATGCATTTTCTTTAATATCAAAAATTGAGTGTCTATGAACTCCAATTATCTCCAGATAAAAGAAAAAAAAAAAACCTGTCTCCATACGCAAATAATTACCATATTTTTTATCAATTGTTATTGAAAATATAGCTATAGATTAATATTCCTGTTCTAAGCATATGCATACCTCTTGAGCAGTAACAATGATAAATTTCAGCTTAATTATCTCTGCCATTTATTCCTGTTTTCTCCTATCTTTATGATTAAATTTTATTTTCTTTCCTGATTAAGTTAGGTCAAAGAACACCAAAATGTTTGTTCACAAATATATCTTTGAATGCATTTGGATATATTCCCAAAATTTCACATGAAATAATAACAATGTATTTGCATGGCACTTATAGCCTTTTCTTCCTTTTTCCTCACTCTACCTAACCTGAATCCCATTATATGGTAAAGATAAACATCCTTACATATGATGACTAACAATGAGCAGATTTTTACTTTCAAGACATGTTTATTGGCTCACAGAATCATTGTTCTAATATTTTTATGAAGCTAGTTTCTATTTTTAAATTTTACTTTAAAAACAATTTTAGGTTCAAAAGAGTTGTAAAATCAAATATTAGATTCCTCAAAAAGTCCTCATAGCAAGAGGACTACATAGAGTACTATATTTTCTATATAGAAAATAATTTTCTTTAGAGCTTTGATCTTTAAAGGCTATGTGGACTGGTTATAAAATTATTTTGTTTCATTGGATAAAAAAAAATTCTGTTGCATTTGCATGTCCATTGTTTATAGTTGCCTTTGAAAAGTCTCATGATGGGGGCACCTGGGCATCTGACTTCAGCTCAGGTAATGACCTCATGGTTTATGGGTTCAAACTCTGGATCAAGCTCTGTGATGATAGTTCAGAACCTAGAGCCTGCTTCAGATTCTGTGTCTCCCTCTCTCTGACCCTCTCCCTGCTCATGCTGTGTCTCCCTCTGTCTCTCAAAAATAAATTTAAAAAATGTTAAAAATATTTAAAAAGTCTGATTCCAGAGCAATTATTCTGTTTTCATAAGTTGTTTCATCACTTGCCTGGGCCTTTAGGATTTTTTTTCTTTATCCTTAATTATTTTAAATGTTTATATATTTTTGAGAAAAAGAGAGAGATAGAGTCTGAATGGGTGAGGGGCAGAGAAAGAGGGAGACACAGAATCCGAAGCAGGTTCCAGGCTTTGAGCTGTTAGCACAGAGCCTAATGTGGGGCTTGAACCCACAAACTATGAGATCATGACCTGAGCCAAAGTTAGACACTTAACTGACTGAGCCACCTAGACACCCCTTTATCTTTAAAATGTAGTAGCTTTACTGAGATAGACCTTGAAGTTGATTGTGCTGTTTAATTTTCCTAAGTATCCAGTGAAACATTTTAATATATAAATTCAGGCCCCTTGCTTTCCCCTCAGAAGATCTTCTTAGATAATAATTTAAAATGTTAATTCTGTTCTATTATGTTATTTTTGTTCTTCAGAAGATCTAGTAATACAAATGTTACTCCTTCTTTCTTATCTTCTACTACCCCTATTTTCTCTTGAACCTTTCTTTCTCTATAGTTTATTGCCACCCCATTGATTATTTTCCTGTCTTTCTTCATGTTCCATATTAATTTTTGGAGTGTATTCTGTTTTAGGCACCTGCATTATATTCTTGACATTTTTTAAAATTTTATTTATTTCCTTGGAGAGAGGTGGGGGAGAGGGACAGAGTTGAGGGGAGAGAGAATCTCAAGCAGGCTCCACACTACCCAACTTGGGGCTCAGACTCACAAACCATGAGATAATGACCTGGACCTAAATCCAGATTCAGAAGCTTAACCGACTGAAATGCCCAGCTGCCCCTATATTCTTGAGCTTTAAGAAGATGGTATATTCTTCTACTTCTTACTTGAATTTCATCAATTATATATATTTTTTAAAATTTAAGAGTATTTATTTATTGTGAGAGAGAAAGAGAGTGAGAGTGAACAGGGGAAGGGCAGAGAGATAGGGAGAAAGAGAATCTATGCTGTCAACACAGAGCCCTACGCAGTGCTTGCTTGAACTCATGATTCATGATCTGAGCTGAAATCAAGAGCCTAACGCTTAACTGACTGAGCACCGAGGAACTCCATCAATTCTATTTTCCTTTATTTTTTCTGTATATATTCCTAGTTTTTGAATTTCTAATTTATAGTTATTTTTTTATACTTCATATTTTGCTTGAGCATATTTAAGTCTATTTGGAGTAGTGTCTTCAAGTTTTCTTCTGCTTTATGCTTGCATTTCTAGGGAACATTGTATTCAATTGATAAATGATATACTTTGTTTTCTAATATTTGCAGATCTGTTAATTGTTTTGTTATTATTGCTTGTGTTTGTGTTATTGGGCTGTTCATAGGCTTCTTAACTTAGGCTTCCTCATGTGTGAGTATAGCAAAGTAAGTTATTTAGTGTTTCTTCTGTTTTTGTTTATTTTGTTTGCTTCGGTCATGGGCAGGGGTCATGTGCCCTCTAAGCCTTTAAGCCTCTTCTGATGCGCAGGACCTAAAATTTCCATTTTTGCTTCTTCCACCTACAACATCTAATGGCCAAAGAACACTTTCCTTCCTTTTTAACTTTTTTCAGTAGGTGTCATTCCAGATCACATGGATATTTTAGTCCCTTCCTTGGGGATATATTTTGTCCATGCCCTGGACCACCAGATGCAGTCAGCATCTCAAACTGAAATACCTGCAGGCAGAGTCTTTCTGGTGATAACTCGCGATCCCTCTTAGGACCCACTGCTCATTCTCTCTTCCATTCAGTGTTTCTAGGGCTGTCTCTGTTTGCCACTCACCCTGCCATGGGGCAGAACTGGTATAAGTTTGTGAGAAATTGCACACTGTGATTTGTTTCTTTTTTTCTGGCTTTACCTATATTATTTTAAAGTTCAGGCATTCTGTTCCTTCAGGTTAAGCTGAAGGCATGGGTTTATGAGCTTTTCTTTTTCCCTCAGTATTATTTTAGAGAAAATATGGGAGATTGAGTCCTGGTTGCTGCCATTGTCCTTAGCCCCTAGAAATTCTTTATTTCTTTCCTTTTAATATTTTAAATTTAAGCCATATTATAGTATTATCCCTATTTTGAATAATTTATACATATTATCCACAAATTTTAATACATAACTTTTGTCATATTGTTTAAATATCTGTCAAATATTCTTCCTTTTATACAGAAGGAAACAAATACTTTTAAAGACTATCATCCAGTAAGACCTGTATATAAGTTATTACACCATAGAACAACCTGGCATAATACATTCTATTGTTCTAGACTCAGATATAAAAGGACTGTAATCCAACAGCATGATTGAGTGTGTATTTGAATATAATTTTATATAACTTCAATGATAATAAAGTTTTCATCAATATATTCTCCAAATTTCAAGTTCTAGTTAAAATTTTATATATATTATAAATATATTTTATATATATTTATATAAAATATAAATATGTTTTATATTTATAATATATATAAAATGCTAGTTAAAATCAAATAAATATATATACACATATATGTATATATGTATATATATGTGTATATATATATATGTGTATATATATATATCTCAAGTTCTAATTAAAATCAAATGATGGAAACATACAACCTTAGATTATCCAAATCCAAAAGAGTGCAAACTCATAGAAGGTGGAAATTAGTCCATATTTTGAAGACTGACTTTATTAATCTTCAAAGAAAAAAACAAATAAAAAAATTGAATACAATTATTTGTGGGATTATATTAATCCAAAATGAAATGCTACTTTCAATTACCATTGATAAAAAGCAAGTGCTGCATGAAAATCAATGTAGAACTGTAGATCAGGGTGGTGGTGTCCAATATGATTCCATGTTGTGCATGCCCAATAATTGCACAGATCCTACTAGTAAATAAATTTAATTTTTGAAGACAGAAATGAAAATGTTCTTATTTTTCTTTCAGTTTATGTCTGTTGATATTTCAGGTGACTGCTATGTTTTAAGATGTAAATATTTGTTGAGGTTTTTGAACTTTGGCACTTAAAATTGAAACTCCTTTAACAAAGGAGCACTGTGTTTAGACATGGTAAATGGTGAATATTTTGAAGCTCTGACATAGGTTTTGTTTCTGTGTCCTTGGGATGGAATCCTAGTTTGATTAACCTCAGATATAACTTCACTTAGTTTTCTTACCTGAAAAATGTGAACAAAGTATTTAGCATCTCATAGCTTATTTTTTCTTCCAGAATTAAATGCTTTAATATACATGAATCATGGGGTGCCTGGGTGGCTCAGTTGGTTAAGTGTCCAACTTCATCTCAGGTCATGATCTCATGGTTCCTTGGTTCAAGCTCTGCATTGGACTTTCTGCTGTCAACACAGAGCTCACTTCAGATCCTCTGTCCCCTTCTCTCTCTGTCCTTCCCCTGCGAGCTTGCTCTCTCCCTTTCAAAAATAAACATTAAAAGCTATATGTATATATAATATATGATATATATATATGAAGCATATGAAGCAACATGTCACATATTAATATTAGTGCAATAAGTGTTAACTATATATGTCAGTAAACTATGATTTTGGCAGTCAAGAAACTGAAAAAAATTTTTTTTAGTTTATTTATTTACTTTGAAAGAGAGAGTGTGAGAGTGGGGAAGGACAGAGAGAGAGGGAGAGAGAGAATACCAAGCAGGCTCTGCACTGTCAGAGACTGATGCAAGGCTCAATTTCACTAACCACAAGATCATGACCTGAGCTGAAACCCAGAGTTGGACACATAACCGACTGAACCACCCAAGCACCCTGGGACTGAAATTTTTTGAAGAACAAATCGGCAACTGCTCAAATAGCTAGAAGTCAGATGGTATAAGCTTCATTATAGAGTAGTAAATAAAGTCACATGGAAGTGTGGAGAAAGATGTGAACAGTCTATTACTTAATCTACATGAACATTTTGTTTAGGGAAATTTCTGTTCAGCAATCACACACCTAAGTTAAAAACACTGGTTAAGTTCACAAGATTACATGAGATAATTTGGAATATTATAGTTTTTAAGCCTCAATCTACATTTTTATAAAATATCTTTAAAAAAATTAACAGGCATGTCTATACAATTTGGTAGATTATGGATGCAGACATGCATGCCAGCTATTTCAAAGTGTAAGGCAAAGGTTAATACTGGACCCAGTACACTGGTTACTATTTTGCAGTACTGCCTCTGGGGAGGTCACAAAGTCCACCTAGGGTATAGATGACACTATATTATGTTATAGCATGTGATATTATATTGTATCATATCATATATCACATCATATTATGTCATTATATTATATTTATTATATATTATATTATATTATATTATATTTATAAAGGACTAAGCATACTGATGTTCATTTTATTAATTTTATACTACATTCTATATTTTCTTGATTCTTCTTATATTTCAAAATATAAATAGAGATCACAACAAAAGTTGAGAGTTCAAAATTTCTCAACTCTGCTTTTGAAATGTGGAAAACCCCAGCAATCCATCTGCTTTACAAATGATCTTACTTTACATTCACACCACATCCCTTTTTGATAAGTCAACACCACTGGAACATAGGCATTTCAACTGCAGAAACCTGAAAAAGAAACGCGCTCCTGCTAACGTCTTTAACAGGGTAACTAACTTTTTCTGTTAATAATCATGTGAGTACTCGCCTTTGAAAAATAACGCTGACTAAATTACCATAATTTTAAAACATGAAATGGTTTTAATGAATGCTACCTTAAAATGTTTTCACATAGTGAGATTTATAAGGAACCAAAAATAGGGGGTGACATTTTGCAGGAAGCATTTATGACGATTCTAGCAGAAAACACCCATTTTCCTCGTGTGGCTCTGCAAGGCAGTGTCTACACAACAGTGCTCACTCCTATTAGAATATTAAACTTAAAAGGATTGTCTTAAAAACACCAAAGCCCGGCTACAGGCCTACTTTGGGACATGAAGTGAACTAGAGACACAGAAAATGACAGATTTTTCCTGATTATCCTCACAGGGCAGCAGGCCTAAGCGATACTTATTCTTGGCACTGTCATCCTGAAATACAGTAGTCAGAAAATAGAATATCTGCCAAATTTTATTATGCTGGCAAGCTTTTTTTTACTTTCTCAACTCTCATCTGCTCTTGAAAGCTAGGGTAAAGAAAAGTCTGACAAAATTTAATAGCTCTAACATTAAGACTCTTCCCTCCCTCTCAGCTTGCCCTTTCTTTTCTTTTCTTTCTTTCTTTCTTTCTTTCTTTCTTTCTTTCTTTCTTTCTTTCTTTCTTTCTTTCTTTCTTTCTTTCTTTTCTTCCTTCCTTCCTTCCTTCCTTCCTTCCTTCCTTCCTTCCTTCCTTCCTTTCTTTCTGAAACTTAGAGGTCTATAGTATGAACTATCAAACTGTCTCTCTTCTCCCTTAAGCTCTTTGTTCAGCGCTAAATTATTTTTAATATCATTACTTTATAAAATCAACATAATAGATTATTAGATTTTATTATATAATTCAAAAGTTGGATAAATTGTTAATAGAGTATTTGAGAACAAGTTCCAGTGAGAATCCACAGATGACACAACTGCGAACATTGAGGATGGAACTGCACCTCATGAAAACAGATCAGGTTAGGAAATTCATTTTACGATACCAATTTTAGAGTAAAAAGTACAGTATGAACACAAATCTACAAATAGATTAATCAAGTAATTATAAATTTATTAAATTCTTACTGTGTGCCAAAAATTGTGATGTAGTTGTACTTCCTGCCTTTGAAAAATTTAGAATATAATGGGAAAAATTGCTTGTAAACATATAAAGTAAACAATAACATAATGCCATATGCAGAGCTGGATGCCTGAGACTTATCAATAGTAGAGCTATGAATAATGGAAATAGGTAGAGAGATAACAGGAGGGTCAATGATCCAATGAATTTTACAATCTGAGGAGCTGAAAAACAACCATTTGAAATTTGAAAACTTCTACAAAATTCTCTGAAAAATACTAGCCATAATGTATATATTCAGTTTCATATAATTGCTTCTATATCCAAATGTTGGAAATATATATTTGAAGCATCATATTGTCAAATGTGAAGAGTAAGTTATTTTTTAAATATAATTTATTGTCATGTTAGCTAACATACATTATATACAGTGTGCTCTTGATTTCAGGTGTGTGAAGAATAAGTTATGATGTAGAGACATGTAGGTGATATGTTTTACCTTGGTACTGATGATAGTTGGATTATTAGGATTTTTCTCCAGTCAAGTGAGTTGTTCCTAGACCTGTTAGTTGCTGAAGTTCCTGGTAGTGATATCACCAAGAAAACTAGTAAAAAAAATAATAAATAATAAATAACTTGAAAATTGAGCTGAAAAATAAGCCAAGGAACTTGGAAGCCTTCAAGTCATCCTTCGACAGGTGGATGGGTAAATAAACTGTGATATATCCACACAATGGAATAGCACTACAATGAAATATTGATATCGTCATGATAATGATATAGTAAGCCATGGAAAAACATGTAGGAAACTTAAACACATATTGCCAAGTAAAAGAAGTCAATCTGAAAAAGCTGTATTACTATGATTCCGATTATATGACATTCTGGAAAAGTTAAAACTATGGAGACTATACAAAGATCAATTGTTGCCAGAGTTGGGAAGAGTGGAACAAGGAGTAGGTGTGATTTAGAGATGAACCATATTCTGTATAATACTACTCTCATAGTGGGTACATGTAGTTATATATTTGTCAAACCCACAAAATGTACAGTCCCAAGAGGGAATTCTAATATAAACTACATATTTTAGATAATAATAATATGCCAGTATTGGCTCATCATTTGCAACAAATATACCATCCTCATACAAGAAGTTTGTAATAGGAAAAGTTCTGTGTGTGTGTTTGCGTAAGTGTACATGCACAGGACCTTTCCACTCAATATTTCAGTTAACCTAAAGCTACTCTAAAAATTAGAATTGATTAATTTTAAAAATAGACCAAATAAGGGAGATTTGAGAAAAAAGAGAGTAGGAATATTTTTTCCTTAATTCAACAAATATTTATGGAATGATGTCTATGTACCATGCATCACACCAATTACTGAAGAAGAAATGAAAATAAGATAAACACAATGCTTTCACAAAGCTTATAGTCAATTGTGGCCACTAAGTCCATTGTGAAATTAAAATAATAACACATTGGAATTAGCACTATACAGATTATTTCTTCTGGATATATGTACTTTAAAACACCATGTAGTCCTCTTCTTCAATAAGAATATTTGTGATTACTTGTATCTACAGAAGAGCAGATTTTTTTTTTTTATCTCATTTCACTGAATGTTGATTGGAGAGCTTTACAGTTAGGACATCTCAGTTAAGTTAGTTAAATTATGTTGCACCATCTGAAACTACTGGTTATCCATAGGCTTTTTCCCAGCAACATTCAATACTGAATAGCAATGTGACCATAGCACATTTTCTTAACGTAAGAGAAATCATTGTCAAATATGAAAGACTTCAAAAATAAAACACCCATGAACTTTTTACACGAAATGTATTTTTAAGGTTTTTTCTCCCTAGAGCTATGACCATATTCATTTTTTCTGAGGTTTCTATTTGAAGAATATGCCAGATATTTAACTCTTAAGATTTTATGAAATACTTACTACTTGTTGGTACTATTTTGCATTCTTAATGAATTTAACAGAATAATCTTAACATTATAACGCAGGTACAGTAATTGTCCATATTTTATATCAGGGCCATATTTGAAGGAACCATGATAGAGGGCTTATCAGGATAACAAAACTATTAAATGGTAATACCAAGACTTGAACTCAGGAAATCTGATTCTAATTTCTATATTCCCTACTACTGTGCCCTGTCTCTCTTATGGATTAGTATAAATAGATTTACATAACTGAAACATCCAAACTCTTAAGGGAAAGCAAAAGATTATTTCTTTTCAAAATGAATATGTTAAAAAGCTTTTTTTTTTCAATTGCCTATATGTCTAGGGACAAAAATCCTCCATCTTTGTTCAATAGCTTGTAACGTGGTTAATCGAATTTTTAATTATAAAATCTATTCTTATTCTGATCCAGCACAGCCTTTTTAGAATTTTATCTGTTAACCCTAACTCCCTCTCTAGAGATGGAGGTAGAGAAACTTGTGCTATCTTTATAAAAATACTTTACACAAGTGAAGAATATTATCTAAGATTTTATAAATGTGCAAGGGGAAATGAGAGAAACCACAGTGGAAATGGAAAGAATTAAGTTGATTCAAGCTCAATATAATAGCTCAGTGTCCTTTGACACTTTTTCTCAAATGAATATAAGGATACTTTTAAAAGACATATTAATTCATTCCTAGTAAAAGTGATAATATTTTGACTCATGATAAAAATATGCTATGGAACTTCAGGACATATATCTGAGTTACATTCAGACAGTTATTTATACCACTAAAGCATTACCCATGAAATCAATTATTATCAGGAATGGCAAAAAATGTTGGAGACCACTTTGCTATGTGGATGAGGACTCCCAAATGCCTCTTTTCAGTATAAATTATGACTATTGAAAAGGGAGGTTTGAAAACCACAAAAAGTTAAAGTTAGCAAATATGGAGCACTGGTTCTCAATGTTCATGGGAAAGAAGTAGCTGGGTTCTTCTGGGGTGGAATATTTCATAAAATATCTAATGGAAACACAAAACATAGTAGACTAGGGTACAAAGAGAACATTGTGCTGGATTAAGCACGGAGAAGGTAATTACTAGAGAAAGAAGATTATAAATTCACTAGGAATCTTGTATCCTTTTATCTCCTCAATAAGCATGCAGTGCAAAAGCACACAATAGAAAAAGCATCTTTTAAAGTATTGCACTTCTTTCCTTTTCCAAGGATGTGGTGGGAGGAACTTTCTACAAAGGTAAAGATCATAAATACAAAAAAACAAGAGGTAAAAACTTTACACAGTCAGACATGAAGTAAGTTACATACAAAAACAAAAATCAACACTTATTTGAATAGTAGACTTAAAATGCTTTGAAAAGTGCAAGGTCAACTTTATGGGTGATACTAAGACTTAATGTGCTGTTTTACATGTATACTTGTTCCCTTATTTTCACGCATTTAGATGAAAACAACCTTTTCTTTTCACCTTCAATGACCTCCCTAGACCCATGTTCTGTGAATCAAATTTTTACTCCTACTTCACAATTTAGCTCAAGGCTCATTTTCAAGGATAAGTGCACAGTTTATTCTTTATATAAATGTTAAGATGCACAAAAGCATAGTGTATGTTTCTCAGTGCAATAGAAATTAGCCTAAAGTATAGATTTAAGTTGTCCATTATATAAAGGATAAAGTGAGAAGTCTAGAACATAACCTTTCATGGCTACCAGTACTTTCATATTTCTAGTACACATTTCCCATTCCAAAGAAGGTTGAGATACCCAAAATAAATGTCATATTCTCCAGTCTTCCCAGATGACACGTATGTCATTGTGTGTATTAAAGTGATCTACTGGGCACCTGGGTGGCTCAATCTGTTAAGCATCCCACTCTTGACTTGGGCTCAGGTCATGACCTCCTCTCTCTTTCTCTCTCTCTCTGCCCCTCCCCTGGTCTCTCTCTGTTTCTCAAAATAAGTAAACAAGTAAATAAATAAATAATAAATAAACAAACAAATAATAAATAGTGAGTTACCTATGCTAACCTAAGGAATTTATGTTGAGGGGAATAAAGTAAGAAAATATGAGAGCCAAAGGTAAAACAATCATCAAAAATTATTATTTACATTTACCTTCAAAGAGAAGTTTTAACTAGAAAATATTAGTTGGAGGGAACAATATTTGTTCATCTAATTTATATTATAACAAGATTTCTAAAAATATAAGAAATTATCTGCATATTATGTCTTTAAACATTATAGAAGAAAAATACAGCACGTCCTAGTATGTGATGTGCATGAATAATCTTCAGGGTACAGATTTTCTAATTGGAGTTTGACAGTAAGAGAAAAATTATTTCTAAAGACATGCATGCTGAAAAACTTTCGGAAGTATGATTTTGCACTTTCAGATTAACAGAATATGTGTGAATCAAAGATGATGAAAGAAAATAAAAAGTTTTCATGGAAAAGCAACAGTTTCAAATCAGACTTATGGGATGAATGGATGCAATTCTGAGAGGATTTTACAAAAAAATTAAAACAATGATGTATATTATTTGCGTGAAAGTACACTTTGATAATTAACTCCAAGAATAATTAATAAGGAAGCACAATTACATCATCACTGTCTACATATATTGGATGATTCTCTAACATATTAGCATTCTCCAGAGAAATAGGACCAATTACATGTGAGTGTGTATACATAATATATGTGTGTGTGTGTGTGCGCTTATATATGTATAAATATATATATTTCAATATATTTATGCTGTGTGCCATCTATATATACATTCTCCATTATATAGCATGCTACTATATATATCTATCATGTATGATTGTATATATAATATATAATAGTGTGTCTATAATAGTGTATATACTATTAAAATATATATAGTACTATATACAAAATATATGTAAACACACTATACTATATTAAATAATATAGATGTGTATAATAGTATATCTATTTTATATCTAGATATTCTATATGTAATAGACATATTGTTAGATATACCACTCTATATGTGTGTATATATATATATATATATATATATATATATAGTGAGCATATACAGATTGAGAGAGAGAGAACAAATGATAAAACAAGTGGAGTAAAATGTCAACAATAAATAAACCTGGATCAAGATATACTATGTATGTAATTTTTCTGTAGGTGTAAAAAATAAGTAACAAGAATAACAATCAAAAAGTATAAAAGGGCTAGTAAGGAATAATCATGGAAGGAATTAAGGATCATTCTGAGAGGAAGAAAGAGAGGCTTACCTAAGGTGTGTTGATAGGTAAGCTCAGACTTAAATAAAGTAAAGAAAATAATTTAAGTAGACAAACATATGAGTATTCCTGAAAGTTTGTGATAAAGTTAATTTTAAGAAACTAAAATGGGCAACAGAGCTGAGTTGAGTGGAGGGAGACCAGCAAGGAAAAGTGGTTAGCAGCACAGTCATATATGTCCATTTAATCCAATATGAGGAATCAGACTTTATTTCTGGGATCAACAGGATTTTTAGCACAGGATTTACTTGGCAACTAGATTGGGGTAGTCTTTTGAGGTCATTAAAAGTGGAGCATTCTGGATCAACAATACCACTTTCATTTTTACAGTATTTTGAGATAGCGATATATCGCTAGTTTGAACTAGTGATACTTGGAATTGACACTTGGAGTGCAGATAAGGAGATGGACTAAAAAAGAGATTTGGAAGTTGAGCCCATAGACATTTGGCATAGGGTTCATGAGAAGGATGAGTCAAAGATATGGCAGTCATGTTAGGGATCCATGTACTCTGTAAGAGAAAGACCCACTTTAAGGGTGATTTTCGGTAGGTAGCAAACAAAATTTTTCACCCCAAACACCCAGACATCATCTTGGATAACTCTAACCAAAAGGAAAAAACAGAAACAAAAACAAAAACCAACACTAATTCTCATTTAAATGACAGGCCTCCAACAACCAACTTTCAGAGCCAGGTATTGGATTACTTGATCACTAAAAAATATCCCAATTCAAAAATCTGCAATTGTTTGATATGACCTCAACTTCCTCCTTTGCCATCTTTCTAACTCAGTTATTCCACCGTATTTGTTTTTAACTGAAACGTTTTACTAAATATTTTTCTGAAACTTCCAAACTGGGTCTCTCTTCTATGCTTTTCATGTTTATTGGTGTTTTTCTGTTTTCTCTTGATAGCACGGACTCTGGAGTCACACTGCGTGGTTTTAAATACTGGTTTCCTACTTATCCTGTGGAGCAACTTCATTATCTTCTTTGCACAGGGTTCTTTAAATGCAAATGGTGATCACTATAGAACCTACTTAAGAGAATTATGATAAGGGAAATAGGCCAACCACTCTGCAACTGAAAGCTCTTTTTACAGACCCTTTGTGATTTATAGCAGTCTTGGTTTAGTACTCTTGAAAACATGGATTTAACTGAATTAAAATTAGTCCACATTCTTCAATAGATTTCAAATTCCTTGATAAAGTTGTACCAAATTTTTAAAATCTCCCCGTCCTTTGGGCCTTGTTTTTTCCTGGCCATATATGTAGTCAATAACTGTGTTGAATAGACACATTATCAAAGCTAAGTCCATCCTCGATGGAATAATTTTTATCTAGATGACTGGTCCCAAGCCATTGCTGCATATGTTATAATGGCTAAACCTTTTAAGAATGCCTGACATCCTGGTATGTTTTAGGATTAAGCTTAATGATGTCAAGAAAACTTCCACAGTGACCTATGTGTATGTGTTTGTCTCCTTCATTAGATTGTAAATCCCTGTATTGGAGAAACTGTATTTTATTCACTTCTGTATGCTTCACAGCACCACAGCAGAGTAACTTGAATTTAGTAAGTCTTCAATACATATTGAGTTGAACTGGTTATTTGCTCCTTTAAAATCCAGACCAGATAACACTCCTTAGGCAAGACTTCCCTGAATCTTCCATCCAGAACTGATTATTCCCCATGCTATAGTAAGGATTGACTTTTGACTGTATACATATGATCATACTGATCAAACTATAGTTCCCTTCTTCCAAACATATTGATTCATTAGTCCAGAACAGGCATTTTACCCCAAACAGGGCTGTTGGAAAGCTTCACAAGAAAACAGAAAAAAATCAGTGAAGAAATTCAGTCAAGAGAAACAATATCCAATTCCCTGAAACTTGTGTTTCTTGCAATTCTGAATTTGTTTCTGTACACCGTCTAGGAAAAATTAAATTTATTCAAATAAAATGTTTGTAACTTACAACCAACAAAGTGTATACCAATACATCTTATCTCATCAATAACCTAAAGATTTCTGTCCTTCTTCTGTTGTTCTCCTCCTTTCTTTTCCTTCTTCCTCCTGTCTCTTCTGTACTCCTTTCCTCTCCCTCCCTGCTCCTGCTCCAGCTCTCGCACTCTCCTTCTTCCTAGTATGTTTTATCTTTCTTAAAATGTTAAAAAAGTATAATTCAATCCTACTTATTTTAACTCAGACTAAGTTTCCAAATTTACTTACTTACAGTTACCTTCACTTGTTCTATTGTAGGCAAAGCCGAATCCTGAGTTAAAAGATAGGTCGGTGGTGGGCGGATAGATAGATAAGTAGGTAGAAGATAGATAGATAGATAGATAGATAGATAGATAGATAGATAGATAGATAGAAAGATAGATCCATCCATCCATCCATCCATCCATCCATCCATCCATCCATCCATCCATCCATAGATGAATAGATAGATACTGTATTATCCCTTTTTAAAATCCTCATTAGCTTTTTGTTTTGTTCAGAATGAAATAAAGTATTTTATATGAATTATCTAGCTCCACACTATACCAGATCAGATCCCTGCCTAACTTTACTTCATCTACTTCCTCTGACCCTTTGTTTAAAATTATTCAGCCACATTGGTCACTCCTTGTCCCTTAAGCACACAGAGCTCACCTCTGCCATGGATCTTGCAAGTATTTTTCCTGTTTGGTGTTCTCCTCATGGCTGAATTCTTCTCTCATTCTCCATAAATCTCTCTTCTCAGAGATCCTTTCCTTGAACTCTCAATATGAAGGAGTTCCTCTTTCCCTTCCTAGTATCACATGCTTTTATTTTCATTACAGGCCTTATCATCAACTGTCATTTATTTACTTGCTTATTACCTGTCTTCTCTACACTTTATGAGGTAGAAACCCTATCTTGTTCACCTTTGTAACTGTAAGACAAAGCACAATGATTGGCTAATTTCCAACAAATGTTTATTTTCTTAAATTCCACATATCAGTGAAGTCATATGGTATTTGTATTTCTCTGATTGACTTATTTTCCTAAGCTTAATACATTCTAGCTCTATCCACATCATTGTAAATGGCAAGATTTCATTCTTTTAGACGGCTGAGTAATATTCATTATACATACATACATATATATATATACACATACATCTATACACATATGTACATACATACATATATACACATACATACACATGTGTTAGTTCTCTCTTGTCCAGCAAGAGAGCAGGATGCAGGATTGAAAAAAAGCAAGAGAAGCTAATGTCTGGGAGGAGACAAGATTTCTGAGTAAGGGTCCTTGCTCCATTTTTATTAAAATCAGAACTCCTACAAGCATGACGGGCATGCACAAAGATACAATGAAACCATGAACATTAACTCATGGGCATGGGGAAAAGGGGGATTTGGAGATATGTGGTGTTAGAGATTTGGGTCAATAGGAAACAAGATTCTGGTGCTGGGTGGAAGGTTATTTACAGCAAACACAAGGCTCCACCTCTGTTTACCTGAACTGCTCTGGGGGAAGAGGAAGACAGAGCATGCTACCTCAGGGTCAACAAGGCACCGTTGTTTTGCCTATTATCTCTGCTCTGCTGCAGTCTAAAGCTCTGTTTTCCTGTTTACCTATTTTGGCCTTCTTTTCTGTGAAAGCAGCTTTCTGCCATTATACTAAGTTAGGTGGCATTTCTGCCCTGAATATCTAATCTTGTTTATCTCATTTTGGATGTTTTCACATGGAGATTTCCTATTTCTATACCTTTGTCCTATAATGGGGGCCTTTGCCCCTTTTACCTAACCTTAAAATTGGATATTTTCATCCTGTGGCTTTTTTCTAATTCTTTATGCCTTGTTAACCCATCAATCCAAACTCAGGGAATTCCTAAGCTTATTCTCCACAGCCTGGACACATAGCGTTGACATTCTAGAATGCTGCTATGCAATCTGATTTTACAAGTGAATTTAGCTAATTAAGTCAAAGTGGATTGACTCTAATTTCACAGGCACAGTTTTACTTGTATAACAACAATGACAACAAAAATCCCAGAAAAAAAAGGCAGCATTTTTTAAATTTTACATTGCCTTTGAAATTAATAAGCTAGCTTTCAATATTAATAAAATAACATATAAAACTATGATAAATTAGCATCTTTGAAAAATTATTGAAAAAATGATTACACCACAGACTTGAAACTCAGGTATTTACCAGGAGTCCTAGGTCTACTCTGCTTCTAGACTGTGTAACCTTGAGAAAAGTATTCCCAGATCTTCAGATTTTCCCATGTACGGTGTGAATAATAACAGTACAATGTCACCAGGTTTTTACAAGTGTTATATAAGGTACGAGTCTGTGGGGTCAGACCTGTCAGAATTAAGTCTGTAACTATTTCAATTTTCTTATGATTTTTGGTCCCACTTCCAGGAGTCAGTGCCACATCATTTTATGACAAATATCCTGGCTTGTTGAAACCCACCCTGTGAATCGTCAAGTAGGACAGAGGTGATTGGGAAAAAAAAAATGTACTGCAGAGAATACACCTTTAGCAATACCAGACAGGTGTGGAGTTGCTAATTTTCCTATTCTCACTCCTGTTGGCCACAATACATCTAAAGCATGTATTCTGCATCATTTCCCAGAGTGGTCCTTTAAGATTACTCCATGTCACTGCCTACAGAATATATTGCTCTTGGCTGCATGCCCTTTTCTGTACCACCTTCCTTCTCACCTGCCAGCGCATATTAACCTCTCCAAATAAACTGTCTTAGCTTCAGCTTCTGCTTCTAGGGAGAAGTGGACCAAGACAGCAAATAAAACTACTAAACTCAGCACAAAAGGCCCTTGCAACCATCTGCCATCTCCCCTCCACCCAACACACCCATCTTGTTTAAATATAGACTTTATTATTACTAGTTCTATGGCTTTGGGCAAATCATCTAATTTCACTGAATTGTTACCTCATCTGTAAACCAAAGCATTAATGTTTAAAATTACAGTGGTTTAAATCTTCAGAAGAAAAATAAAGGCATTACAACTGAGAAAAGTCATATAAATCTCAATTAGGTGTTTCATAAGGTTATTACAAAATGTGAAAAAAAAACTGAGTACAAGTGACAGCATGATAAATAGAAAGATGAGAATATAGTTCCTATTTGTACATCAAATCTTCAGTTGCTTACCAACACCTGTTGCTGATTCTCTTTCTTTTCATTACTCATTTCAGTCAAGTGTCACCAAATGCTGAATCACATCTATAGAATGCCAGGTGCATCAGGAAGAACACCAACTTCAAAATAGTCAAAGAATTTTGGAAGCTGAAGCAGGAAGATATTTTCATGTGCATAACTAGATGTGGCATCTCTCTGTTTCTGAAATGATTACTTCTGGCCTATCCTTTCTAGAGTCATTAAGTTGGTGTCCTGTGTATTTTTAACTTGATCTTTAGAAAATCGCCTCATTTGGCAATACCTATTGATCTTCTACAACATCTGAGTGTCCTAAGGCTTGACTGGACAAAGATAATTAACACATGAAGGTAACTTCTGGATAATCCAATCGCTGCTTGTTTACACTATTCCCCACCTAAATAGTAATTGATTACACTATTCATGACTTTCTTATTGATGTCACGATATTTTGAGCTTCATTCTTGCTATAAATGAACTCTTTGAATCCAAAACATAGTCTTATGTTTTCTCTTAGTTGTTCATGGCACCATATTATGTAATATATACTGTATGTTCATATAAGTCATGAAAAACAAATGTTAAAACCTTGAATGTGACTTGAATATTTCTTTATGACTGATGAAATAATAGGCTAAAAGTAGTCTAATGACTAGAATTTCTTCTTTGTGTCCGCCTCAGAGTTTATTCACAAATTTAATATGTTCAAGAAGTTGCAGGGTTTTTTCAAATCAACAAAGATAGATAGAAGATTACGATTTACTTTAAGTAATCTCAATTATAACAACAATATGCAAGCAATCAGTTTAAAAATTTGTCTCAATCTTTTTCCGAACTCAAAAACAAAATCCAGAATATAAATTCTTTACTTGGAGGAAAGTTTCACTGGGAATGCTACTGTGTCTAGCTTGTCTTTATATATCCTTGCAAATATTTCCCTTTGCAGAAATCAATCGGCAGAGTCAACCTGTGCTCTCTGTCAAAGTGCCAGAAAGAGAACGAGAATGGAAATGTACCAGATGTGGGCATCCCACAACTCTCCTTCCATTGGGTACAATTCAACACATGACCAGATCAAATGCCTAGGGAGCCCAGTAAATGTACTTTAACTTGTGCCAAGTAGAAAAGAAAAAAATAGTTTTGATAAACAGTAATCTTTACCATATTACCTTAATTTCTCTTTGATTGTAGTCAGAAATAATCATGCCCTGCTTGCACTAGAGTTTCAGCTAACTTTTAGTGAAGACTTGATCCCTTCACAGATACTTTGTGGTCTTCTTTTTTCAGGTGGGTGGAGGTTAAAAGTAATTTGTAAACAGTAATAGTCATTATTTCTACTGTGCACTTTTTAAAGGTTTATTTATCTATTTTTTGTGGGGGGAAGAGGGGCAGAGAACGAGGGAGACAGAGAATCCCAAGCAGGCTGTGCTCTGTCAGCACAGAACCTGGCGTGGGCTTGAGCTCACAAACTGTGAGATCATGACCTGAACCAAAATTTAGAGCCAGATCCTTAACCAACTGAGATACCCAGATAGCCCCTTTATCGTGCATTTTAATGAGTTTTTACAATCACAATAAATGATCTGAATCATCTCCAAAGACTCCATTGTCCTCCTTTGCAGACAATCCCTTGTCCCATCCACAGCCCATCTCAACCGCTGATCAGTTTTGTGTTTTGAGAGTTTGCTTTTCAAGAAATTTATAAGAATGGAGTCATGTAATAAGTAGTATTTCATGTTTCACTCCTTTTACTTAGGATAATGCATTGGAGAGTCACCCTGTTCTTTGTGTCTCATACAACTAATTATTTTATATCACTGAGTAGTACTCAATTATGTGAATCACTGTATGATTACCCATGCACCAGTTGAAGAGATTGACAATTATGAATAGAGGTATTTAAAAAATGTACACATAGCTTTTGTGTACACTTGGATAGCAGGTCAGGTTTCTATTTAATAAGGTACACACATGTTTAACTACATAAGAAATCACCAAACAGTTTTCCAAAGTAATTCATAGTCTTTACATTAATAATTTTAATGCAAAAAAGTAAATTGTCTAACAATATATTATTTCTACTTAAAGTACGTTATTTCTTACACAGCATTTGTTAAATATATAAATCACACAATTCCCTCCAAAATCACCATTTAGTTTTTATTCTGCTGTCTGATCTTGGGATTTAACCCTATTTTAAACTATATGAGTTCATTTGTCTTTGATTTTAAATGTATGCAATACCCATATAAAGAAAAATGTATTTCCTAGGCAGTTTGAAACATCTTTCACAGATCAATCCCAATTACACACAAAATGAGGGTTAAGCCCTCATTTTACAGAAATAAACCAAAACTCAGTAAAATTAGTCATAGGACTAATGTTACCATGTCAACTTACACATTTACCAAGTATCCTACAGACTAAAGAAGCATTTACATTAGCACATTATCCCAGCAGGCAAACTCACAAGGGCTGTTAATGGTGTCACACTAATTGAGGAATAAAGATCTCTGTCACATTTATAGCTTATTCTTATGAGTAATAATAAGATGAAAAAATCAAATGTGTGTGGAAATGATTAGAGTGGAGATAACAGTCTATTATATAGTTTTAGGGCTTACCCTTCTTTCCTTCCTTCCTTTAAGTTAACGTTATTAACACTGGCAAACTTTGATAGGGAATTAACTATCATCTGCTTACAATATTTTATTTTACTTCTTAGCACTTCTCATTTCTAAGCAAATTTGACTCTGAGAGTTTAGTTAGATTATTAATTATCTTGTATCACTTGCCTTCACATATCTTTGCAAAATTCATGAATTTGAAAGCATTGCAGTGAAGACCATGTGTGAGAGATCAGTGGGGTAAGGTCTATCACGTATGAGAGCACAGAGCATTGTGAGAAGGTAGGAAGTATAGGGCTTTGTCTAACAAGAGAAATATTCTCTCATCTCAAGAGCCACTGAATTGATTAAATTGATTTGAACAGAGGATGTCTGTGTGAAAGTGTGGAAGCTGTACTCAGTCAAAAAAGTAATGGCTGTTGAATGTTGTATTGTGGTGGTAGTGGAGTTTGAAAGGAAGTAATATTTAAAAGTCTAGTTCATGAAAAAATAAAACTACCTTGGAGAAAACTATCTCATTTACCAAAAAGTGAAGAAACTGTTACATAAAAATATCCAATACCGCTTAGATGTTTTCTAAATTAAAAAAAAAAATGCTAAAATGAAAGTTATCATATATTTTAAAAACACCATGTACTCACCACTGGATTTCAAAGCTATTAGCTCATAGTCAATCTTGTTTCATTTATACTTATTCTAACACAACCCATCTCACAAAGGAATTAATGTGAGACAAATATCTGGAAAGATATTATTTATTCTGTCTACCTCTTAGTACACACATACAATTTTTTTTAGAAATCTGACACCTTATGATTGAAAATAAAACATATACAGGGATATTGCTATTTCTGTAGATAAACATTTATATGACTTGTTCATCCTTCTTCTATAGAAGAAATGCAGCCCCCCAATTGTAATTAAAAGTTCCATTTAATATCCCAAAATGGAGCATGAAATACTATTTTTACCCTGCTTAATTAATCATCATTTAAGATTGAAGGAAATATTTAAAATCCACTGATTTGGGGGATGAAGCTTATTGAATATAATATATATTGTCCACTTTTATAAAATACATTCCTTTTAGAATATTGGAAGAACATTTTCATTCTAGTTTTTAATACACAGGAATGCATTAATGAGTTCATTCAAAAGTTGAAGTTGTAATATAATATTTTTTTAAACTCTGTGGAACAATATAGCATTAATAAAGTATTGAGAATAAAAATTCTAAAATTTGACCAAACATATAATATAAATCTAAAATGGTTCTATGCATCAAATTTTAAATATTCATGCAAATTATTAATCATGTGAAGATTTAAAGAGCAGAATTGCTTTCCAGTCATTCACATAGGTTGAGAAATATGAGAACTGTCATGAGTGGTCAGACACATTTATCTAGAACTGAAATAAGTCTTCTAAAATAAGTATGTGATCTTTCAAAAGTAAATGAAGAGGCATAAGAAATGAGTATCATAAAACAATTTTCTTTCTAATTTTCTTCTTAGATTGTCATTTGTTCTTTTTAAGCTTTGATTGATCTTAATAAACCAAACTACCTAGGTTATTCTCCACGGCTCCCCTTCCTTTAATCATGTATTTATGAGCATAATGTTTGGTTGACTACTTCCTGTCATCTACTGCCCTCCTCTGCCAATGAGCTCTGGTTCACACAGATCAGTTTCATTAATTTTGAATGCTAGACAATGTAATTGTCATTTTAATATTTTTTACTCTCATATGGACTGTATCATCATTATAAAAATGTGCCTAATACTTTTTTCCAGAAACATTCAGCCTGTATGTTTGTAGTTACCTAATAATCTTAACATCTTTGGAGAAAAAATTATTCTGACACTTGTGACAACTTGTATAGAAGACGGCTCATGATGGTTGTGATAGATGTCAAGACTGTTGCAGATTGGGAGAGAGATTGGATTCAATTCCAGACAGAACAAGCACAAGGGGAATTTATGTCCAAGAACCTTGTTGAGGGGGTCAGTGGTTAGAAAATTACTAAGAGAGAGAGACATCAAAGATAAGGAGAATTCTTGATACACTGACATAGCAGGATTCTTGTGAAGGGCAGGCTAGGGTGATCAGATGTGAGTGTAGGGGAGGAGTCTCTCTAAACTGACTTAAGAGGAGTTTTGCTGAAACTGGGCTATGTATACCTGGTAAGAAATGGGGCCAAGGTTCAGGCTTAGTGAAAAGAGGGCTTAGAGGAGCCTGACTAAAGTTTGGTCAAGGAGTGTCTGTCACACCATATGCAATATCATTATGAATTATGTTTTTTGAATTCCACAAAATGATTTTTTTAAGTAGGCTCCATGCCTAACAAGGGGCTTGAACTCATAACCCTGAGATCAAGAGTTGTGTGTTCCATTGACTGAGCCAGCCAGATGCCTCCCCTACCCCAAATTAATTTTAAATTACTTTTAACATAAAAATGTTAAACATGTAAATGTGATTTACATTCATGTTTGGATAATCTAATTTCATTAATCAGCCTTTTAATGAAAATCTGGTTGAATTAGCTTTTCATGTCATTTCAGAGTCTTATCTGTAATGCAATCTGTCAACTGAGTTTTCTGGGAAGACTCTTCCTTTGGTATGAAAATCTGAATCAGAAGACAGTCATTTACTATGCACATATGCCTTTTTCTTTGAATCACAAAACTCTAAAACATCAGATTTCATAGAGTGGTCTTAATTAGCAACCAGTATATACATAGAATACGGATATAAATCACATAATTATTTTCAGTGTTTTAGGATATTACTGCTACTCTTGTATTACTCAAGTGTTACTGAAAAATATATGTACGAACAAAAGCCACAATAAAAATGTTCATGCATTAAGAAAAAAATAAATAAATAAATACTTTGAAAGCCTAATAAGTCCTAGGGACTATGCTAAGAGGTGGGGAAATGTAAACTTGTCAGATAGACTATTTACTGCCCGCGAGTACTTCACACCTTGCTGAAGATCATATAATAATCATTTTCATATAATTTTTGATATTTTTGTTCACTTTCTTAATTTTAAGTTTACCTAACTCTGAGGATCTAAAACCTCATGAGCTTTCTGTATAATGGCCCAGTGTGCCCTTTGTGTTAACAACCCTTGCAATTCTGTGTATCTGCTGAGAGGTTAATTGCTTACATTCTTGCTCTATCTAAAAGACAGGAAATCACCTATTTAAAGAAAAACCCTGCTGTTACACTCTGTAACTCTCTTACTTAGCTTCTGCTCTCAAACTCACTTTCCATCTCTAACTATCTGATTATAGAGTATAAACTTAGACAAATGTGGGTACAAATGAAGAAACATTTTATTTATAAATTATTTCTTTTGAAAAATAACATCTTTTAGCCTCAGTCTCCTTATCTGTGAAAGGAGAGGAATAATGCCTATTCCATAGACTTATTTTAAAAACTAAATGAGGTAATGTAGACTTATAAAGGGATGTAGACAAGTAACCCAAGAAATATGATCCCAAATGATAGCTAAATTCCATTTCTTTTTTTTATAGAACTGACTAGTTCTTTATTACTAGTATTTCATTTAAGAAGTTGTGCTATAGTGGAAAGGTACCACTTTGAGGATAAACAAAATTTAAATAGAGAGATAAAAGCAAATATTCTGAATACTTACTATGTTCCAAGCACTCTGCTATGCTTTTCTGGTTCTAATTTTCTCTATGACCTTGAACAAATACCCTAATGTATTAAGCTTAATTTAAGTTGCTTTGTCTTCAGAATGAGTAAGTTAAAAGCAATTTTCATTTCCCCAAGAACATTTCATGGACACCTCTATAGGGCATTAATAAAGATTATTGGGGTGTAGAAAAAGTTTTCCATACTTAAGTAATTTGGGGAATGATAGATTAAACCTAGTTAAGCATTGTTTTTCTTTATCTCTCTTTTATTTTTCTCTTGGATTTGTATGTAGATATACCTTGGTCTGATTGTTGGTTCCCCACTACATAAACTTGGCTAACTTTCTTAGCCTGTCTCACTTTGATTATCATTAAAATAGAGAAGACGGAATAACTGAAGAATGTTATACAGAAAAGAAAGGGTTAGGTTAAATCTCTAAAATGCACAGGATGGCTAGAACATAATAAGAGGGTAGTTATTATTGTTATTATTATTTTAATTAGCCTCATCTCTTCAGAAGTATAAAATAATAAGATTTATTTTCCCCTTTCCTTTCTGGAATTGATTAAGGAGATTTTTAAAAAGCAAGAACAGATTCCTTCTCATGTGAGATTTTCTCTCCTTCAAGCTCCAACTCTGTAGGTAACATCTCAGCAGAAGTTGTAGCATCGCCATAAAAAGCATGTAACTGTTATTCCTTCTACAACATCAGCCAGGTAGGAACTTGTTTACCTAACAGTACACACAGGAGAATAGATAGCTAGAACCTTACTGGCTCTAAATTAGTAATTAAAACCAATTAGTTTTTCACACCCAATTGTACTGTATTTTGGCCTGTACGGTTTAGTGCATAAACAGGTAGATAAAAGTGCATGACTAATTAGAGAAATGCTCTTATATAATTTAGAATGTACAACTTTATATTCAAATGTGAGATGTGAATACAATTTTATGAAATTTTTATAGCTAATGAACTATCAGATTAGTCAATTCCAAAAAATGATGAGCAAAAATACTTAGGCAAAGGAGCATTATTAGAATAGACACATATCTCATAATGACTAAACTGGAAGAGAACATTTGAATGCAAAAATACATAAACATCCAGGAATTTCAAAACTTTAAATTGTATCTAAATTCTTATTTTTTTATTAACATTTAAAAAAATATATTTATTTATTTATTTTGGAGAGAGAGAGAGAGATACACAGCTGGGGAGGGGCAGAAAGAGAGGGAGACAGAGAATCCCAAGCAGACTCCGCAACTGTCAGTACAGAGCCCCACTTGGTGGCTGGAACTCGCAAAGTGTGAGACCATGACCTGAGCAGTAACCAAGAGTCAGACGCTTAACTAAGACACTTAGGTGCCCCATACTTTTGTTTATTTATTTATTTATGTATTTAGTACTTGTTTAATGTTTATTTATTTTTGAGAGAGAGAGAGAAACAGAGTGTGGGCTAAGGACAGGTGGAGAGAGAGGGAGACACAGAATCCGAAACAGGCTCCAAGCTCTGAGCTGTCAGCACAGAGCCCAGTGTAGGACTTGAACTCACAAGCTGTGAGATCATGACTTGAGCTAAAGTCAGGTGCTTAACCAACTGAGCCACTCAGGCACCCCAATTTTTGCATTTTAATTAAAAACTCTGTAATTACAATTTCTAAGTGTTTTATTAGATTTTCCACATAGCAAAAATAATTCTTTAAAAAATACACATGCTAGAATTTTGATCCTTTAAAAAATCAATACTAAGCGTACATTTATGCAATGAAAAGCTTAAAATGTTTTGAGCAATAGAATAGTTACTAGAATAAATGCCCAGAAATGCAGGTGCCTCACATAAAGGGAAAAATGAATTTGAAACCATAAGTCATATTATGTTTATTTTAAAATCTGTTACATCAAAATGTGTATATAATTGTGGAAAGTAGCATGAGGGGGCTATGTGTTTTGGGGTAAAATCTAAGCAATCTTGGATTGTTTTCTAAAGACTTCTGACCAACAAGGTATCAGTTTTTAAAATGAGAAGGATTATATCTAATTTGAAAAGCTGTATGTTGTGAAGAATAGTGAAATATCTAAAACACCTGGCACATAGCTAGTAAACAAAATATTTCTACTTGAACATCTGTGTAAATGACAATGGCATTTGTTGAAATGGGGAAAAGAAGATTGAAACATGGTTAGTTGTTAAAACAAAAAAGAGGCACAATTCTGGATACCTTAAATTTAATGTGCTGTGGAAAAATCATTAAAGAGAGGAAGTAGCAATTTGGTATAAAAAGAGACAAAAGATGAGATCTAAAAATATGTATTTATCAGAAGCCATCAGCATGCAGAAAAATATACAAAATATGGAAAATGATGGAATCAATTAAAAAGAAAATATATATAAAGAAAAGATGTGGCTCATATGAAACGCCTGGGAAAATAATAATTAGAGGTTAAGTGAATAAGTTTGAAAAAGTGACTGAGAAGAAACATCAAGAAGTAAATAATTCAAACCAGGATGAAGAGCCTAGAGAACCAAACGGTTCATAGACAATGAAGTAACGATGGATACTCCTTAGAGTTGAGAAAACTGAGAAGTGACATAATGTAAGAAGGAAAGTTTAATGAGTTTGATATGAAAATTAAAGCTTTAATAGGGGTAACTGAAGAGATAGGGGTTGTTTTCCTTTCTTTTTTTGGTGTTTTTTCTTGTATATTTGTTTGTTTACTATTTGTTATTTTAGAGGAGATCAATGAACAATACTTTCACACTCCTAGACTTGAGTTAAAGGTGTGGAGATCAGGATGTGGAATGCAGATGGAGTAGCAGAAGAGGAACAATAGAATGAATCGGCAGGGCACAGAGAATATTTTAGGGCAGGGAAACTATTCTGCATGATACTGCAGTGGTGGGCTCATGTCAGTTTACATTTGTCAAAATCCATAAAATGTATGGCAAGAGTGAACCCTAATGTAAACTGTAGGCTTTGCATGATAATCATGCATCATTGTAGGTTCATCAATTGTAACAAATGTACCACTGTGGTGTGGTATGTTGATAGCAAATGGGTCGAGGCTGTGCATGTATGGGGGAGGAGTTTATACTCCTGTACTTTTATTCAGTGTTTCTGTGAACCTAAAACTGCTCTAAAAATAAATCTATTTAAATAATTCAGTAGTGCAGTGTGGAGCTGATCACTTGCATAAATCTCTATGTCACAAGGAATGTTGATGGAAGCTGGTGTGTTACATATGGTAACACCAACCAGTATAAAAGAATACTTATAATTTCCAGCTCTAAAATTTTCATTTGGTATGTATTTATATTTTCTCCATGCTTTTGTGATAAGTTGTATAATTGCCCCATAAGGTGTCCATGTACTAATCCTCAGAATATTATATCACATGGCTAAAAAGTATTTACATATGTGATTAGTTAAGCATTTTGAGATCGAGAATTTCCTGAATTACCTGGGTAGGCCCTAATTATAATTGACAGTATCCTTATAGAAGAGAAGTAAGAGAGATTTGATATATTAGAGGAGATGGTGACATGAAATCAGGAGCAGAGATTTGAGTGATATGGCCAAGAGCCACGGAATGCTGGCAGCCTCCTTAAGTGGAAGAAGTGAGGAAAGGATGTTCCCTGATGCATGCTGAGGAACCAAGTCTCCTGACCATCTGCCTTTATCCCAATAAACGAATTTCAGATTTGTAATCCCACTACTATGAACTAATAAATTTGTATTGTTTTAAGTTACCAAATTTGGAGTAATTTGTTACAGAAACTGTAAGAAACGAATACAAACTTTCAGGGCTCTATTCGCATGTTACCATCTTTACCAATACCAATATTTTATATTTATCTACAAAATCCAAAATCTCAGAGGACATGGAGTCACTGTCTATAGGCTGCTTTCTTTCCTGATTATAAATGATAATTTCCTGTGTCTTTTCATTTCTATTGTTTTCTGGTTGAGGACTGGACATTGTAGATAACACATCAATAACCATGACACTTTTTCTGTCAACTGCTGGATTACTGGGATACTAGAAAGTATCTCAATACTGGTATTATCTCAGACTATAATGTCCGTCTGCCACGTGTGGGATATAATACCTCTCCTTATCTAACTAACTTGACCTCTATGTGGGTGTCACCCCTGGCACTTCTTAGCCTATGAGGAAATTAAGGATTGGTACAGCTTCAAGACTTTTGGACTTAGTCTTTCTGTAGTTCTCTTGTTGCTGTGCTCTCTCTGTATTTTCATGTCCTTTAAGAACCAAGAACAGCTCTTTGCCATCTCAATCCCGGAAGGCTTTCACGTTTTGCCACCTGAGATGCATGTTAGTTTCTGGTTCTCACCAGGCCCTCTGAGTTCCCCCATGGCATACAAAATTTAATAATCAGCCAGGGATTGGAATAGAGTTAATACTTAAATTTCAGATTTCAAATTGTCTGTAGCTCTCTTACTCAACAATGTTCCCATTAAAAACAGTGGCTCAGCTGTTCTAAAATCTGTTATCTTTCCCAGACCTTATAAGACTACAGTTTTCCACATGAGGGGGATCAGGGGAATATCCCAGATATAAACTTACAGTTTACAGTTCTTACCTGAAACACTAACAATGTTTCATTATAAATTATTTTAAAGTGTTGTCTTTACTCTGCCCATTTTCTAGGCCCTTGAAATATAAGTTATCAGTTTCTTTGTGAATTTTAATTGTCTTCTGCAAGAGTAAATACTCAGTCTCTCCATGCCCTATTATCAGATAATCTTTGCCAAATTTTATGAATACATTTGATAGACTTGCTGAAATAATATTAAAATGAGGTCAAATCTTTTGAGATTAACAGGATTATCATTACCTTGATACCAGAAAGTTACAAATAAGAACTTAGTCATTTTGAGTATATAAGGATGTTAACATATTTAACAATTAGTATAAAATATCAGTATCAAATTTACAGACTTAATCTTTAATATTCACTTAACTTATTTTGTAAAAAACATATTTAATTATGGTTTAAATAAAATATTGAGAGAATAAAACTACATAGTTTGATCAATAAAAACTATATTAAAATTTTATTAGTTTTACACCATTTTTATTTTTACACCATAAAAGATTTTGCAACTAACTTGTCTGACACTTAGACTTTCTTTACAAAAAAAAACAAAAACAGTCACCAATGATAAGGTTACAAAGTTCACCCATCCCCAGGAATTTAATCTATTGCCTGTCCCCAGATCACTCATTCAGTCAATTATTCTCAGTCAAGAGTCACAGGGGGATGACTTCCCACTAGCATCCAGATGCCGTGATTATATTTATCTTCTTCACATCTAAACACATAGCATACTTTTTTACTTTCCTAATGTTAATTCAAAAATTTTCAAGCTGTGGCATCCCGAATGCCTTGGAGAATGAAGAGATGTTAATAGTCTTAAAGCTGTATTTCATGGACTTCTAGTATTTGTCCAAATTAATGTGGTTTATATAAGTCACTTACTCTACTTATTAGCACAGATTATTACATATTTCAGAAATAATAGATTTCCTATATCCAAGCAATTAAACATCAATCTAGAAAGGAAAATAAGCGTAAAACAGATCAATGCCTCTATAGCCTAGAAAACACAGAAATCTTCGATAAATGAAGGAGATATGATATTTTATGTAACTGACAATAGATAAATAATAAATTTAGTCAATTAGATTGGAGTCATATGGGTAGATGAATGACATTTTTGTTATTTTTAATCACACATCTTAAAAAGTAGAGGAAGTTTCATTTTAAAAATTGGGAGATAAGTATCTTTTTGTTACTATCCCAAATAGACACAAACTTTTTCCAATTACTGTGTCTGAAACTCAAAAGAAGATGGAATAAAGGAATTGGCTGATGCCTTTAGGATTCAAGGTTTTCATTTAAAATGAAAATCGATAAACTACCACTCTTCTTTCAATTTTAAACCCTTTCATTTTGATTCTTTTAGTTTCTAAAATAGTATGGGATGTCAAAACCACATTGTGGAAAATATAAAAAGGGCATGTTCTTTAAAAGGTTGTTGCTTGCAAAACTTTATATATTTGACTTCTTTTTTATGTAAACTCCACTATCATATCATTAAGTCTAGAATTGTAACACCTATTATAATGGTTTTTAGTATATTACCTATAATTTTGAGAAAATAGTAATAGATTAGAAAGTAATCACTTTGTAACTCTATATATACCGTAAATGGATTATATATAATAACATCTCTATATTGAAAATATATTGAGAGGGGTGTCTGGGTGGCTCAGTAGGTTAAGCCTCTGACTTCCGCTCAGGTCATGATCTCGCAGTTTGTGAGTTTGGGCCCCGCATCAGGCTCTGTGCTGACAGCTCAAAGCCTGGAGCCGGCTTTGAATTCTGTCTCTCCCTCTCTCTCTGCCCCTCCCCTGTTCATACTCTATCTCTGTCTCTCAAAAATGAATAAATGTTTAAAATTTTCTTTAAAAAATAAAGAAAACATATTGAGAATATACTACTAGTTGTACCCCAATGAACTACTATCTATAAATTGAGGGCACAATAATATACATGAATTTAAGTAGGAAAAGCTTTGCTATTATTCCAATTTTGTGTATTCATTTCAATATCACTCGATTTCTTTTTTTTTTATTTATTTATTTCTAGGAGAGAGAGAGAGAGAGACAGCGTGAGCAGGGGAGGTTCAGAGAGAGAGGGAGTCACAGACGGAAACAGGCTCCAGGCTCTGAGCTAGCAGTCAGCACAGAGCCCGACGCGGGGCTCGAACCCATGAACCGTGAGATCATGACCTAAGCAAAAGTCGGATGCTTAACCGACTAAGCCACCCAGGCGCCCCTGGATTTCTTTTTTAATGTTTTTTAATCTAACACTTAAGGCAAATTATCTAGAAATTCAAATATAGTTGCAAATGTCAAATAAACCCTCCAATGTCCCTGTTATTTTATCTGTTTCCAAAATAAAATACTTTCATTGGTACATACAGGTATTTTCAGTAGTATTTACCTCCATATGTCCAAATATTTTTGTTCTCTTATTTATTGTAATAGAACATTTGTCTTACTATTATGACAGAGAATTTTAGCTCAAATACTATGAGTCCCCTGCTTTTCCATTTATATTAAATTGTGAAGCACCAAAGAACTGATTAGAATTTCTGTCTATGTGATTCTGTGTGTGTGTGAGTGTGTGTATGCTAGTGCATGTTTGAGAGAGCTCAGGGTATACTGGCTGGTCTTCAGTGTAAGATATTTAATGAATTTAATGATTCTATAAGTTGGATTCAATGAAGGTTATTTAAACCTAAAGTGGAAAGGGATTTTTGAAGGTATTAGGTAGTTGAAATTTTGGTTGAGGGTCTAAAGGAGAAAAAGGCACACTGATATTTTAGACTGTTTAGTTCAAGGGCACATGATGATACTTGCAACATAGGTCAGGAAGTCACTGCTGCTATTACAATGAATTTGTTCATCAGTAGTGGTGGTGATTACACACTGTGTCCCTGGATCAAGATGCCATGAGCTTTCTCAACCTCTTATTTTATAACTAGCATTATCTATATAGCATCAGCACCGGGAAGATAATTTTTACCCTATTTCTACTCTTCAAAATACAGTAAATTGTGTGGTTACATTTTAACCCAGAAACTTATTAACAAGGGAATCTGTGGAATGTAGTTTATAATTCTTGGAGCAGAAAGCCAGAATACTACATTTTATACAGGAATAATTAAAGTCAAGTTATCATTACTTATTGATCTTTTCTCCTGAGCAATTTGTATCCTCCATAAACATATCCTCCAATATCTTGCCTGTGAAGTTTGGGCCTTACGTGGATAAGATAACTTGTTTCCTCAAATGTGAAAGGAACTTCATTCCTGTTTTTCTCATGGCACATTTCCACCATCACCTGCAGAGCCTTCCCTCTTCTTTAGTAGAGGAGCTCTTCCTCACTTGTGCAAGCTTTAAGTATGAATATAAAAGTCAGACTTTATGCCTTTTCAAACTGTTCTTTTCCACCACTATACTCTCCTTAATTCCATTTTCTGTTGTGCACAATGCCTCTGGATCCTGAAAAGTTACTTAGATCCATGGTATAAGCCAGTTTATACACACACACCATTTTACCTTCATTATTTCATTGTTATTTGTTCGTTCTTCTTACCTCCATTTTTTTGTCTTCATGTAGTATTATTTGGAGAAAGAAACATCTCTAATTTTCATTAAATGTAGAACAAATGTTTCTTTTTTTAATGCTTTGTTTTAGTGTGATGGAGGAAAACTATATACAATTTCTGTATTGTATGTAGAATGTCACATTGAGTTCAAAATTTTCAAACATTTTTCTTGAGGAAACTGTGATTTTATGAAATTACTGAGTGAATTAGTAGTCCAGATTAAGAATATAAATTAGAGGTGATCCACATGCACTTGTAAAATCAGTTGGCTTGTCTCTTTTAGTCACAGTTAATTAGGTATGGATTTTTTTTTGTTGATTTTTATTGGAGTTTTCTGTACCTCTTGGATTTGGATAAATGTTTCCTTCCCCAGATTGGTAAGTTTTCAGCTATTATTTCTTCAAATTAATATCCTTCACCTTTTGCTCTCTCTTCTTCTGGGATTCCTACAAAATGAATCTTACTATTTTGAAGGAGTCCCTGGGTTCCCTACGTCTATTCTCATTTTGCTTTTTTTTTTTTTTGCTTTCTTTTGTTCATCCTAATTACTTTTACTCTGTCTTCTATATCACTAATTTGTCCTCTGTTTTTCCAACCTGCTGCTCATTCTACCAAGCATGTATCTCATTTTATTTTTTGAGCCCTTTATCTCTGCAGTGTCTTTGCTATCTCTCACTCATGTCTTTCACTCTGTTCTCAAGTCCAGTGAACATCCTTATGATCATTCTCTTAAATTTTTTTCTCAGGCATGCTACTTATGTCTGTTTCACATAGATCTTTGATCAGAGCCTTGTCCTATTCTTTCATTTTGGATAAATTTCTCTGTGTTCTCATTTTGTCTCGGTCTCCGTGCCTGTTTCTGTATGTTAGGAAAGTCGACCATGTCTCCTGTTTTGGGGGTAATGATCTTACGAAGAAGAAGTCCTATAGTGCTCTTCCATGCAGTGTCCCCTGTTCCCCAGGGCCTGGTGCTTCCAGGGGCATCTCCAATGTGTGCTGTGTGCTCTGCTGTCTCATTCTGGCTACTCTATCCTTCAGGCCAGGCATCTGCAGAGGCTCTCTTTGCCTGTTGTGGGCAGTGCTTTGTTCCCGACGGGAATATAGTGCACTTTTGCTAGGTGTGCTCCAGTCTATTTGTGAAATGAGTCCTGCCACCACTGCCACAGAAACCAGGGCTGTGCAAAATTCCACTTTCAGGACATGTGTTATGAGCAGGGTTTTGTGCCAGTCTTGTTGGGGAGGGAATCCACATCACTGAGACTGATGCAAGCATGACTGGGAGCTGGGGTTCCATAGAAGCATGGGGTATGTAAGTAAGCACTGAAGCACTCTTCAGATCACTGTTTCTAGCTGTATGTCCACAGTTATTTGTGTGCCTTCTCTCCAGGAGCAGCACAATGCCCTCTGGGCTCTACTCCAGCCAACTCTGTTGACCTTTAAAACTGCAAGAACTCACGAAATCTGGCCCCTCTCACTTTCACTTTCCCCATGTGCTCCCCCGTGTGCTAGTCTGTTTCTCATCTTTCGCTATGATCACAGCTCTCTCCCCACCACAGGGGCCACAATCCAATTCTCTCCCAAACTGTGACTCCACACTTCCTATCTTCTTTGATGTGGCCTCTTTCTTAATCTTTAGTTGTGGAGTTTGTTTTGCCAGTCTTCAGGTCAATTTCTGGGGTATTTAGGACGATGACTTATTACTTATCTAGTTGTATTCAAGGCATGAAGTGAACTTAGAGACCTCCTACTCCATAGCCATCTTCCACGCACTTGCTCAAATTTAAATAACTCAAAGTATTTTTATATATCCTTAAATGATCTCATTAAAAATTACCTTGTTTGGGGGCACCTGGGTGGCTCAGTCGGTTGAGCGTCTGACTTTGGCTCAGGTCATGATCTCAAGGTTTGTGGGTTCGAGCCCCGTGTCGGGCTCTGTGCTGACAGCTCAGAGCCTGGAGCCTGCTTCAGATTCTGTGTCTCCCTCTCTCTCTGCCCCTCCCCTGCTCATGCTGTCTCTATCTCTCTCTCAGAAATAAATAAAATATTTAAAAAAATTGCCTTGTTTGAATTTTTAAGCTACTATATTAGATCTCAAAAGTCTTTATAAAATATATATTTTACACACTCATGTAAGAAATGGACAGTCTAAGTATCCTTGAACCAGAAAAGCCAAACACAGTGTTTATTTATTTAAAAAAATTTTTAATGTTTATTTATTTTTGAGACAGAGAGAGACAGAGCATGAGCAGGGAAGGTGCAGAGAGAGAGGGAGATAACAGAATCTAAAGCAGGCTCCAGGCTCTGAGCTGTGAGCACAGAGCCCAATGTGGGGCTCGGACCCAGAAACTGTGAGATCATGACCTGAGATGAAGTTGTACACTTAACTGACTGAGCCACCTAGGCGACTCTAAGCACAGTGTTTAAATCAATACTGTTTTTCAAAGTTTTGTTTAATGATTTCATCTAGTAGTTGAATTTGAAACTTAATTTGAAATTCAGAGTTTGCCATTTTACAAGTAGTCCACTTACCTCTTCCTAAAACTTTAATCATAGGGTTTAACTCTTAAAGAATTTTGGATTACAAGTATCAAACTTATCCTCAAATCATTTTATTGCTTTATTGTTTTCCCTTCATTTAATTGGATTCTCTTGAGTTTAATTAGGTTTAAAGCATAGTGATTATAGAAAGACTATGCTTGTTTAATGCACACATTCTCCCAAGTGGTCTTTACAAATTCTCCCACTTTATTTAATGGATATTCAATCACCTTACTAATTACTGGAAGAAAACAGCTCAAAGCACATTGCCTCCTGATGGTTGTTTAGTATTATCATTCTATTATAGGAAATACAGCATAATTAAGCTAAGAAGTTAGTAAAGCTTACAACATAATTATTATTCAATGTTTTTAAAGAAATGCAGTGATATCCTACTTATCTTGTACTTATGTTCTTGTCCAAGTGTAAAATCAATTTAATTGCTAATATACTTTCAGAAAGTCAAATCCAAACAAATTGAAATAATCTAAATAGCCTACAGAATTATTATTATTATTTTAATATTTTATTTAGTTTTAAGAGAGAGATAGAGACAGCATGAGCAGGGGAGGGTCAGAGATAGAGGGAGTCACAGAATCTGAAGCAGGCTCCAGGCTCTGAGCTAGCTGTCAGCACAGAGCCCGACAAGGGGCTCGAACCCATGAACCGAGAGATTATGACCTAAGCCGAAATTGGACGCTTAACTGACTGAGCCACCCAGGTGCCCCTCATTTCTTTTTCAAATGAAAATACCTTGGAGAACAGCAATTGGTATGATGAATAGGCTCATTAAGTAAGACTGGGAAATTTAAATAAATTTCTATTTTGCTCAGGCCACACTTAACCATGTTCTTGTATCTGGGTACTTGTTTATTTGTATTGGATTTTTTAAATGATGCAATTTTTTGCCAAAATTAGTAATACAACTTATCATTGAAATGGTTCTGTGACATTTAGATTATTATATTTTTAAAAATAAATAAACATATATCCTGACAGTAAAAACAATTTTTAAAGAGTCACCTAATATTGATTAAAGAACAAAATATCAAATAAAATTCAAAATCTAAAAAGAAACAGGAAAAATAGTACATGCTTTGATTTTTATAATTCTTTGTCATTTTATTCTAACAAAACTACCCCCCACCCCCACAAAATCTTTTTTTTTCTTTTTCTCTATCCTTGATTGGTAATGTATTATGGTATAATTTTTCTAAAATTGCATCTATTATTCACTCCTTTTGTTATAGTTTTATAGATGTGTAGTTCATAGGGAAAAGCTACAAATATATTTTTAATATTTGAGTTTTCCTTTGTAGCTTACTAATTTAAATGGGATTAATTGTTTAATACTGCTTTAAAACAAGAAAATGTTTATTCCCAAACTGCTGACTGCAAAAGTACATGATATCTAATAGATCATACTTATTTATATTTGTTCAAAGCTTACATAACCACCACTAAACTTTATGAACTAAAGCTATTGATTTATGAGATTTAAAAATTCTGTTTCTCTCTTTCTGTGTATGTCATATATTTTAAGAGTACATATTTATGAGGTTTGATGTTAAGATTTTAATATTTTCTTTGTGAAATTTTCCCTTTTATCAGGAAATCATTTTCTTCCATGAATTTATAATTTGTTTCTTCTCCAATTCTTCAAATTGCATCCATTACAGAGTAATAGGTGATGGATCTCCCCTACCATTGAAACAAAGAAATTGAAAGACACGTGAAATAACAGTTATCAAACATTGCATACGAGGCAGTGCAGAATGGTGATGCCTGAGATAGTGGAAATAAAATAGGTGAGGTCTGTGATTGCTCCAGCCTATTTCTCAAAAAGAGTTTTCAGACTAAGTCAAAGGGAGGAATTTTTGGTTGTTTTTTTTTTTTATGTTTTTATTTCTGAGAGAGAGAGAGAACGTGAGCAGGGGAGAGTCAGAGAGAGAGGGAGACACAGAATCTGAAGCAGCCTTGAGGCTCTGAGCTGGCTGTCAGCACAGAGCCCGATGTGGGGCTCGAACCCACTAATCGTGAGATCATGACCTGAGCTGAAGTCGGACGCTTAACCGACGGAGCCACCCAGGCGCCCCTAAGGAATGAATTTTGAAACCAACCCTAATAGTATCCCTGAGTTAAGAAGATGGAGCTGTGAATCAGGGTGGGAAGTCTGGAGTGACTTGTGTGTATTACTACAGAGGTGAAACAACATTAGACTTGGATGAGGTTTGCTCTGCTCTTGCCTATCAAAGTTTAAAAGAAAATCTTGAAAGGTCAAAAGTTATTCCATGTGATTAATTGCATCTTAGAACAAAACCACACGATTTATAGGGATACAAAAATATTCTGCTTCCAGGGCGCCTGGGCGGCTCAGTTGGTTGGGCGTCCGAGTTTGGCTCAGGTCATGATCTCAAGGTTCTTGGGTTCAAGCCCTGCATTGGGCTCTGTGATGACAGCCAGCTCAGAGCCTGGAGCCTATGTCAGATTCTGTGTCTCCCTCTCTCTCTGACCCTCCACTGCTCATGCTGTCTCTCTCTCAGAAATAAATAAAAAACATTAAAAAAATTAAAAATAATTCTTCATCCAAAAGTTGAAATTTATAATGTCTAGCAACCAATCAAAATTGCCAGGCATGCAAAAAATTTGGAAAATATGACACATATTGATGGGGAAAGTCAATCCGTAGGAACAGACTTAGAAATGACAGTCAAAATTATTAGACAAGATTATTCAACACATTTCATACGTACGAGAAAGTAAAGAGAAAAAAATCATCAATTTAAGAAGAGCTATGGAAGATTTAAAAGAGACCCAAATTGAACACCTAGAAATAAATAATACAATATGTGAGGAGAAAAGTACTCTGGGTGGGATTAATATCAGATACTGAACTGAAAGACCTATCAGAAGAACCTGTCTGAAATGAACCATAGAGGAAAAGAAAAAAAAAAAAAAAACAAACCTTGAAAAATAAATTAATGAATGATCAGTTAACTGTGGGACAAATTGAAGAGGCCAAATATCTGTGTAAAGGAAAGCCCAAAAGAGAGGGGTAGAGACAAAAATATTTGAAACTTAATAGCCAGACTTTTAAAACTTAATGAAACTATAAACCCACCTATCCAAAATGTTCAACAAACCCCAAGCACGAGAACCATAAAGAAGATTTCAACAGGGAATGCCATCATCAAATTGCTAAAAATCAGTGTTAGCAAGAAAACCTTGCAAGTAGGCAGAGAAAAGAAAAGGGAAAGGATGAAAGAAAACTATAACTTGGAAGCAATGTAAGACAGAAGAGATTGGAAGTATTTCTTAAAATGCTGAAAGACAAAAAGTTCCCAGCCTAGAATGCTTATGAAAATATCATTGAAAAACAAAGATAAAATAGATCAGCAGTAGACATGCACTAAAAGAAATATCAGAGGAATTATGGAAGGCAGAGGAGAAAATGACAGACGGAAATGTTAATCTACACGCAAGATTAGGAATGCTAGAAATGGTAAATATATAGATAAATATAAATGATATTTTCACTTAAAATATTATATGTTATTATTTCCATTTTTTAAAGAATAAATTGTCAAGGAAGGAAAGACAACTGTTGCTTTAGAATTCTATTAGCTATGTCCTTATTTCAGTGCTAATGTAAAGAAGACTTTAGGGGGAAAAAAGGAAGACAGTCAACATGGAGTCTCATTTATAGAACTACTGAAATATGTGCTATAATACAAAGAATATTGATCGCCAAAGTTAGAAGTTGTGTTTAAGATATATGACAGAGGGGCACCTGAGTGACTCCGTTGGTTAAGTGTCTGAGTCTTAGTTTTGACTTGGGTCATGATCTCACAGTCCTGAAATCAAGCCCCATGTTGGGCTCTGCCCTGGGCATTATAGCCTGCTTTAGATTCTCTCTCTCTCTCTCTCTCTCCCTCTGTCTCTCTCTCTGCCTCTGCCCCTCTCCCTTGCTCGTGATCTGTTTCTCAAAAAAAAAAAAAAAAAAAATAAGTGACATAACACAAAAGGTATAATTTTGGTATACAGAAATATTTTCTTCTTATAATATTAGAACAAATAGTACTATTTAGAAACAAGTTGTGCATTGATTTTAATATACTACTCAATACTCATTAAATAATGGAAATTTTATTCACTCACTTATTCTTTCAATAAATATTAATAATGATTATCTAATGAGAAAACAAAACCAAATATTTCTCCTCCATGTATCTTCTAGCCAGAAAGGATAGAATTAATTCTAACGAAATAGTATACAGATAAACAATAATTTTCCCCTAAGTTCTATAGAGAGGAATAAAGCAGAATAATGATTATAAAAAATACAAACATATAATAGTCATGGGGACCTCTCTGGAGAGATTGCATTGAGGTGGGGCAGAGGTCTTAAGGACTGGAGAAATAAAATGAGCTTTTCAAGAAAGAGGGGGTATTAAATGTGAAGATCCTAAAGCATGAAGTGTAGTAAGTAACAGAAAACAGTAAGACTGGAGAGAGAAGGAGAGGGGTGAATAGGATACAGTCCAGATGGAGTGAAATGTGTTGTCGGAGCTCGGAGAAGGGAAGGAGGAGTATACTGCTGCCACTGGAGCCCTGCAGTCTCTGACAAAAATGCCACTGGCACAGAAGGATCAGGGGTGGGGACGTGGACCATAAATGCCTTGGTCTTCTGTTTAATCTACATGACAGTCTCCTCCCAGGACTTCCCTTTAACCAAACATTAATTACAAGCCAGAGGGCAGGGGTGCCAGGATGAAAAAACCCACAGAAATAAGCTTTGCAGGTTACAGAATGGAGCAGAAAAGATGGATGGTGGATATGGCAGAACGGAGGTTATCTGGCACAATTACTACTGACTGTATTTTTCGTAACAACAGATCCACGAAACCATCATAAATCGTTATATTCCCAGCTCCAAAGACAATGCAGAATAAATAGGTCATGGCAGACATCACATATTTCTGTGCTTGACACCATCCTCTTCCTAGCCATCTATATACAAACCGCTGCTCTATTCCTTGAGACACAGTATATATACCATTTCTATTTGAAGTCTCCTTAGCTTCTCCTTCCTCCTTTTTTCCCTCTCTACATAACCCAAGACCTCTCTAGGTAGAAATATGATAGATTTTTGTTCTGTTGTTACATGTCATCTCACACCAACCTCCATTGTATTATGTACCCATAGCATGTTGTAGACTAGTTCTATAGGGCAATTTTATTTTGTGGCCTATTTCTGCACCCCTTAAGAAGTGAAAAAATATTTTAGTCTTTGAATTTTCAGGACCTACTACAGTTAATTGAATAGAGTAGCACCTTAATAAATATTTAGTGAACTATGGGGATGTTAAGAAATGAATGACCAAATGGATGAGTGAATCTGGAAAAAATATTTTAAAATCTAAGGATGTCCTACCTTTATATCCTACTTCTGATTCTACTTATGACTTTGTTGCTATTTTTTTTTAGAGAGTTTAGTGATCTAGCATATTCTCAAGAGAATTCAACTCGATTCTTCACCTGCAGAACAATTTTAAATTAAACTTTGCTTCTTATTTGATGTTCTTGTCTCTTTGCCCTGGACCCTCCCATGTGATCATGAAACCGCTTTTAGGGAATGTGGTATGATTGATTGTATTCATTTTACATAGAGAGTATCCTCCCACATACATATGCCACTACCTGAGGAAAAGCCAAGTCACTAAAATAGACACAGTTTTTTACTCTAAACATTCACCATATATAATGGATAAAAGTGGAACTGAAATTATATATGAAAGCAGGACAATGCAAAACATTTTGACAAGCACTAACTACCAACAAATAAAATAAATGAAACAGATACATTGTAAAAAAACATTTGGTCCTATTCTAGAATAATGCTACTGAGGGAATTACATGTCACAAAACTTATTTGCATTATCTACTCTCAGGCACCAAAATGATCTACTTAAAGAAAACAACCTTATAGTCAATAAAACCAAAAATTTTCATTTGAAGTTTTCATTGTATCAGTTCATGGATATGTCAGTACCACCAGTTCTTTAGTGCCAAGAGTGTTTAAAAATGAAATAAAATGAGGTCCTATCATTAACAGTCACTTTAACAAACATAAAAAGGTTAACACATAAGAGTCCTGATTAAAAAAAAAGTTTTTAATATTCTGTTGCAAATTCTTGTTTTCAAGTTTTTTCTTTACATTACTATGTACTATTACTATGTAATATAAGAATAAAAGTCCATAAAAAGCAGGAATAATGATTCTATTGAAAGGACTTGAATATAATGCCTCTACTATAACATTATTGAATCCCAAGAAAGATTTGGTTCTGAGCAGACACAGTCACAAACCAACTCAGAATTATGAAAGTAAGTCTCTTCTTGCCTAAGAGATGGGAGGGAGGAGAAGAAAACATAGTAGTTACTACCTCACAGAGTCAATATATTTCTTTTTTAATTTAGGGAGAGAACATGAGCAGGGAAGAGGGGCAGAGGGAGACAGAGAATCCCAAGCAGACTCCATGGTCAACACGGAGCCCAAAGTGGGGCTCTATCCCATGAGCCCTAACCTGAGCTGAAATCAAGTGTCAATCGCTCAACCAGCTGAGATCCCCCCAAACAGCCAGAGAGTCAGTATTCAGATTAAACATAATAATGTTTAATTTTGACTAACACAATCACTGACCAATATTAGACACATAATAACCGTGTATCTCCTTTTGAGATAACTAACTTCTCCAAATAGGATTTGAATTATATTTTCTTGGATTAACATTTTCCTCTACTATTTTTAGAAAACTTTCTAAGTCTTATATTTACATTATTTTATTGTTGTATTTTTTACTTTCAGATGTGGGTCACACATATCAAATATAGGTCATATCTTTGTTCATGTGAGTCAACAATCAAAGTTTATATTTAAATTAAATAGCTTCTGAAACGATTAATTTTAAGTGACAGTGATTGTTTATAGCATATTTTGTGGACACCATCATTAATATTAATTAGTAATTATTCTGTGATTAATGAGATAATTACCTAGGGGTAGTAATTACTTCAATACTACGTAAGTAGAACATCTACAAAATAAGTTGTTTTGAATATTTCCATCATTGCATAAATCACATATTTGTGCAGTTGTTATAAGCTTCCAAGTAACGACAACCTTATTTGTAAGGCCTCAGGACATAATTCTCTTTCCTATATCACATAGCACTTTGATGTTCAACCACTTCAGTTCCAGTAGTCATGCATATTGGAGGTTATCATTCCTGTTATGAACCTAGGAAAAAAACTGAAGGCAGAGACAGCCAATGGAAATAGTAGCAAACCCTCATGGACCAAGCATGGTCCCATTTATATAGGTCTTACAACTTCCCTCTAAGGTGGTTACTGTTATTATTCCCACTTTACAGATGAAGGAACCGATAGAAGTTACTTTCTTTTTCTCAGGTCATACAACTTTGGCATGTTACTGAAGGGCTCCAAACTCAGTCTAAGTCTCAACTGGATTATTTTACTTTTCATCTTTTAACATATCTTATTGCTTATCCACTGCCCCTGTCCCCCATTTATACTGCTGTCTTTATTTTCACTGCTACTTTTTACTAAGTAATGCAGATTCCTAATATGTTGGACTCAAGCACTTATAACTTTAATACATGTAATGCGGTTGCATGAGTAGTTTGGAATCAAATCCTCTCTTGGTAACTTTGTTAGAATAGATAGATGTCCAGTGAAGTCAAGAGGTGGATGGTGCGTTTGAGGATAATATGTTTCTGGTCTACAATATTTACCAGAAGACTGCAGAGAAAATGTCTGCATAAGTACAGATGTTGGAGACATTAATGCAAAAAGCACTAGCTAGATTATATTTAGATTACAGGACTGCACTTCTGTGCTTATTCAGAAGATGTGCCAACAGGGTAAAAATTACAAACTGAACCAGGAATAACTGGAACACATTTAGCCACTTATTCTAACAGGGGAGCAAGGGGTACACAACTGGAATGGGGCATGATGTGGGACCTGATATGTAGCAGCTCAACAGATTAACAGGAATTTCAGCCATGTGTATACAGGATATTGGAAGACTGAGTGAAATTAATCTCCATGCCATGTCTACCCTCAAAAACAAGCTGTATAGTTGAGGCATTGCTTCGTCAAACAAGCTACAATTGGATATACTATACTTTGTCAAGTTTCAAGTTGCTTGGAGAAGAGGGTTGGGGGCTTGGTAATTGAGTCAGCTAAAAATGAAAGCCTCTGGGACACAAGACTTTCAGGCACCACCCAGGAAATTTCATGTTGGGCAGTGGGATCTGAATCTTCCCATATAAGACAGTAGTCTATTCCAGTGTTTCTCACTCTATGGCAGTTTCCGGAGACTCAGACCATTTTCCTGGGAAGTTCAATCATAAAACAAAACACTAAATGCCTTCCTTTTTTTTTTTTTTTAATATTTTTATTTATTTCTAGGAGAGAGAGAGAGACAGTGTGAGCAGGGGAGGGTCAGAGAGAGAGGGAGTCACAGACTGAAACAGGCTCCAGGCTCTGAGCTGGCAGTCAGCACAGAGCTCGACGCGGGGCTCGAACCCACGAACCGCGAGATCATGACCTAAGCGAAAGTCGGATGCTTAACCGACTAAGCCACCCAGGCGCCCCGACTAAATGCCTCCTTTTGAGTTGTATTGGAATCCAGGAGGTTATAATAGTTTTTTGGGGTGAGGAGGACTCTCCATTCTACTCAACTCTGAGTCCCAGGTCTCTTGAGATTCTCTGGACCACTGTGTGTCACAGAAAGAAAGAAGTAGAGTGAAGATGATGGGGATGATACCATTTTCTTAAATAAGTGAAAAGTCCCTCCCCCTCAAATTGCCAAGTTGAGGAGGTAAGCAGATGAACCTTCGAACAGGATTGGATGTAGTTATCCTAGAAAGTAGGAAACAAGTGATCACTGTATTGAATTTGTTTTATGACAAGCGTCTGAGCCACTTCCCACTTTAGAGATTAGCTATGCTGAAATGATGTTTGGTCTTTACACTTGTTGATATATTCTTATCTTTCTGATGGAATTATTTGACAGGACCAGTGATGAGTATTGAACTGGGTTGATTTTGCTACCTTTTTATCACTCAGAGATGATGACTAGAGCATTCCAATCAGCTAGCCCTTTTTGCTTCTGGTAAATACTGGATAGCTAGAAGGTCTCTTTACTTACTCTCTGTATGTCTGTGCCTATTGAAAGATAACTTCTGAGCAGATGTACAAGCCTTCAGCTTTCATTTTCCTGCCTGGGGTTGTACACATGGGACAATTTTTTACAAGTGTAAAATAACCATGAAGTTAAGTAAGAATTATAGAGAACATTCCAAGATATTTGTCAAATTGTGAGGTATGAATCTACCAGAAAAATTTAGGATAGATTTAAGTGATATTCTATTTTCCTTGACAGATCCATAAAGACAGCATTGGTCAAAACCATAAATAATTCATGGTACACTAAGGAATTATATTTTTGGAATCATATCTAAATCCCAAAAGTATTAATCACTCATAGTGGTGGTGCAAAAGACATTGTCAAGATACACATGTGTGGTGTCTACTATACTCTTAATAACATCAAAAATTGGATAAGTATACTATCTCAGGATTCTAAAAATGGACTATATTCTAGGATGATACCGATTTTCACTATTGGATTTGTATGTTATTATCAAATGTATGTACTTGTAGGAATATAGATTAAAGCTGTCAACATATACCACCTGAGTTGTATCAATGTGAAAGTGTGAGAGAGAGCCCTGAACTGCCAGGTGTTAAGGTGGTCAATTAAGATAATAAAACAAACTAAAAGTAACAATCAAGCCTTTATTCACTCTGCAAAAATGCAAGCAAGAAACCAAAAGAGAAGGTACTGGCTTCTTCAATGTTCCATTTTACCCCCACAGATCTAAGGGTTTGCTGTATCAGTGCAGGTGGGGAGGGCAGGGAACTGAGTCCTTGGCTGAGTTTTTGGCTGAGTCTCATTTAAGATCACAGAGGTGAACTGTCACATGTCTCTCATTGTTTTGCAAGCCATCTCATGGTTCTTCATAGGATGGTCATGGAAGGGCTTCCTCATCAGAGCAAGAGATGATGTCCCAGCGAACAGTAGTGCTTTTTGAGATTTTGCTCAGATCATGTTTAGTCATTGACCAAATCTCTTTTTGTGGCATTTCAAACTTAGGAGGCAGAGAAAAAAATCATACCTTTTGATAGGAGAGGAAAGACTACAGGCATTTTTTGGTTAATCTATCAAAAAGTAAACAGGCCACTTGTAGAAGGAAAAGGAAGGTCAGATATAAAATCATTTGACCCGGATAAGAAAAAAAAAAAAAAAAAGATACAGAGAGAAGTTAATAAGCATGCTTGATTGTTACCAGCAAAGAAGTGAGTTTATTTAAAACCAATGCCTACAGCTATGTCTTGGGGTGCCTGGATGGCTCAGTCAGTTAAGCATCTGACTATTGATGTCAGGTCAGATAATGAGCTCATGGTCATGAGATCAAGTTCTGCCCTGAGCATGGAGCCTGTTTAAAATTCTCTGTCTCTCTCTTCCTCTGCTTCTCCCCTGCCTGTGCTTGCTCTGTCTCTCTCTCTCTCAAATTATAAAATAAAAAAGAGAAAAAAAAGACTATGTTTTATCACTCCGAGTGAACATAATTTTGTTTATGCAGAAGGAAAAAAATCAGCATTGTCTTCACTGTCAGGTAAGTGCCTTCTCTTAAGAATTACCTATGTATATTTTGAGTTCATGAAGCAATAGAAGATAAAGTCCTGAGACTTTGCTAAGCAACCTGATTTTAAAGTTCAAGAGCCTAACAGGAGTCTGTACTGTTTTTTAAAAACCCAGGGCAAATATAAACCACTAAAAGCTTAGGTATTTATTACTAATCCCTAAACACAGTGGAGGTAAGGAAGTGACAATTATAATAACAGCTCTTGGGTTTGGTTGATCGTGGCTGAAATACAATTTTATATATTCTTTGTAGAATCATTAGATAAACTAAAAAAATTAGGAAGATTACGTACTATGAATAACAATCGTTCTGATTTCTCACTCTTTGAAAAATCTGAATAAGAAACACTGAACACTTGGAGTACTATTGTTTTAGGTATAGCATCTTGCTGTTTACCCATGCCTTTTATAAACATCAATTACCAGTACATTGCAGCGGATATGATAACTGAAATACTCTTTCTTCTTTAGAAATGAGTTCAGCATTTTCCTATACATATAGTCATTTCTATTCATAAAATTTGCATATTTTGTCACAAAATTATTAGATTTAAATTAGATGACACAAGAGACTAGAGCTAGAAGGCACTGATATTGTATGCCAAGTATGCTTTGTGCTTTTGCTTTCCTCCATACGATAAGATGGTATTTCTCCACCGCTTTGCATTTCATCGTGGCCATTTGAATTGCTCTGCCAAGTGAATATGAGCAGAAATGATATGTCTCTTCTTGGCTCACAGTGGAATAAGGAAGGAATGGGCTACCATGTTTTCTTCCCATCATGTGGAAGCACCACTGAGATGAAACCTCTTGTATTCTGGTTACATGAGTGAGTTTGGTGATCAAAGATGCTTGCTCTCCTCACTTATCCCCCCCATGCCAATTTAGTTAGACATTTACTATGCTAGAGGAATAAATTTTCTGGATTAAGTCTCTGGGATTTGGGAGTGGCTTGTTACCACAGTGACCTCACTTTGACTAAAACAGACATTGACATCTAGAAGTCAGGTATTGCCAGAACACAACAACATAACAGCAGTTGGCTAAGAAACTCTTTTGAAGTCTTGAACAGTGGCCACCAATATATTTCAGTGGCATTTGTATTTGGTAAAATCGTCACTGGTGATCACTAGGAAAGCAGATAAAATACGCAATAAACTTGGCAAACTTGTGGAATAAGACTGGAAAATAGGAAATTATTACTGTGAGTTTGTTTCTGTGCTTGGCAGGATAATACAAGAAAGTGTTAAGTGCTCACAGTAATTGGGTTATTTGCAAGCAGAGTTGAATAGACTAGAAGGTATACATACACTTTAGGGATTATAGAGCAAGAAGCAGCAAGTACTACTTACAAAAACCAGTAAAATATAAAATGGAATCATTTTTGGAGCAACTGATTCATAAAGCAGGAATTAATAATTTGACATTTACACCCATTGATAAAATGCCTGTATTGACTATGGTGGCATACATTCAATTCTTCATCTGAAAAACATGGCTCTGAGGAAAGTCTTTGAAAGTGTGGCTCTCCCATAGATGTCCATAGAGCCCCAAAGTACCCCAAATTAAGTCCAATGATATAAAGAAATGATGCAAAAAGATACAGAATTCCTAGGATGTATTTCCAGTATTATCTAGGAGTGTGGCTATTGGCTTTGGGAGCAGATTGGGCAAAGTAGGGGCAGCTACTTGTCTTTTTTGTTCATGAGCATCCAACCACAGAAAGGCTACCTCAAGACATAATACAGAAGCCACTCTATATTTTACCAGATGTAGAGACACTTTCTTTTTTAAAATGTTTTATTTATTTTTCAGAGAGGGAGAGAGGGAGAAAGAAAGAGAGAGAGAGGGAGAGAGAGAGAAAGCACAAGCAGACGAGGGGCAGAGAGACAGAGGGAGATATAATCCAAAGCACATTCCAGGCTCTGAGCTGTCAGTTTATAACCCACTTGAGGGCTCCAACCCACCAACCATGAGATCATGACCTGAGCCGATTGAGCTACCCAGGCGTCCCCCAGACTCTTTATTTATCCAGACATTATAGACTCTAAGCTTGATGATCTGAGTGGATGGGAAGAATACCTCCAGGGAAAGCCTGAGTTAAATTTTAGGATCAATTAAAAAGTGACCATGTGACTTGACTTGCATGGCAACGAGGAAGTACCTCTATCCTGAGTCTACGATCTACTGTCTGACTTGCCTGTTCCTGCGCCCATTCTCCCATTCGGTCGTGGCAATGGGAAGGATCGAGGACTCACCTGGGTTTTTCTTACCGTTTATGCTTTTTCATCGCTGCAAAATAAACCTGCTTGAAGGCAAACTGCCTTGCACAAGGTCAGAGGCCATCTGAGATCCCAGACTGAGCCTTGTCTCTTAAAAGGATCACGCTTCATGTCGCCCAATTCGTATCTGCTTTTAATCCCGAACATTCCTGAAGCACTGTTTACACAGCAAGCTCAGCATCTGTTTCCCGCGACCGGGGACCTAAGCTTCGGCTCGGAGGGGCCGGGTGCGGCGGCCTCGGGCGCAGGAGGGCCTGACTCAGACCACAGGCTGTACGCGGGCGGGGCCCGGCACCTTCTAGAAGCAGGAGGTTACACACCAGGGGTCTCTGCCCAGTGTCCAGGAGAAGTCGGGTGGCCTCCCGCGTGACCGCGTGCAGAGAGCACAGAGAGGGCCCTCCCGACACTCCCCCACCCACGGCCGACCAGCAGGAGCCTGGGTGAGTGGGCCTCACCCTGCAGCCAGGCGCAGGGGGAAGAGGCCCGTCTCCCGCGCGGCGACCTGAGCCTCTCGGCCGCGTGGCCGAGCAGAGCGCGCACCTGGGCAGGTGAGAGGGCCGTAGCCACAGCCGCCTCTCGCGGCTGCCGCCCGCCTGAGCGCTGCTTCCGGTTCTCGGCCGGCGCCTGAGCGCTGCTTCCGGTTCTCGGCCGGCGCCTGAGCGCTGCTTCCGGTTCTCGGCCGGCGCCTGAGCGCTGCTTCCGGTTCTCGGCCGGCGCCTGAGCGCTGCTTCCGGTTCTCGGCCGGCGCCTGAGCGCTGCTTCCGGTTCTCGGCCGGCGCCCGCAGGCCTTCTGTGGCCTCGAGCACCCGAGCGCCGCCCGCCACCCTGGCTGCTTGGCCGTGTTGGGAGGCGGGGGGCGGGGCACCGACGGGCAGCTCCCGGAACATCTTCCGGAAGTGCTCCAGGAGCAGGTCCTCGTAGCCTCCGGGTCTGGACTCGCCCGGGCGGCGGCTCCTGAGCCTGCCGACGCTGACCTGGTCGCCCTGCTGTGGCCCGACTGGCTGCCCTGCGGGTGCCCTTCCTGGATGTTCTCGGGGACCAGGTAGACCCGTGGCGCGGGGCCCATTCTGGGTGCTCTCGTGGTGTTTTTATACGTGCAAACATGTATCACAAGTATAGTAACTACCAGAGGATGTAGCATAAATCGCGTTTATACCAACGCAGTATCTACATGTACGTATTATTTACCATATATGTGTAAATTCATATACATACACACATGTTATATAATACACATATTTTAAGTGTGTAATACATATTTTAACATATATAATGTGCGTGTTATATAATATATAATACATGCACAGTTTTGTATGTATGCATTATCTATATATAAAATGTTTCTATATATGTATACGTATAATTTTCAAGTTTATTTTTTAATTTATCTTGAAAGAAAGGGAGAGAGGGAGGAGGAAACAGAGACTTCCAAGCAGGCTCCTTGCTATCAGCAGAGCCCAACTTGGGGCTTGAAGTCACAAACTGTGAGATCATGACCTGAGCTGAAACCAAGAGCCCCACTCTTAAACAACTGAGCCACCCAGGTGACCTTATGTATACATATAATTATGTACAACCCAGGACCCTGACTTCTTCCATGATCAAAACGGAAACTTTTCCTGTGCTATCCCATGAGATTTGGGGCTGATTGTTACTACAGAATAACCTAGCTCACAATTTATTATTTGACAATATATTATTCACTATATATCATGTATCATTTATTATTTTTACTCTGTGCATCAGAGTAGCCTTAAGCAAATCTCAAATTCTCTAACCTTCCTTGTGCATATTCTAATTGAAGAAAATAATGCCTGTCCTTCCTGTGTGTATGAGAGAGTGCACGCGAAAATTCTTTTTACTTTTAATGCTTTAAAAATTATATCATTATAGAATAATTCATTGAGAAGGGTAAGAAAAGGAAAAAGTGAAATTTTACAAATTATCAAAATTTCAAAATTTCAAAATTGCCGTTGTAATTATTTAAGAACATTTCCCTAAACTTCATAATCTGAGTTTATAAAATTTCTGTCATAAATTCTCTATATCTGAGCATTATAAAACCAGCCTTTTTATTTGACAGAGACTACTAATGAGAAAAAAATGAAAGATAATGTTGCAAAATAACTATATATACAAATTTTCAGTTAAAGTCATATTTTAAAATAAATATTGGGATATACATCTATATACAATTATAAAAAACATTATTTAAATATGGGTACATAAATTTGAGTGCAGTATCATTGTATAAATATCTTCTAAAGATCATAGTAAGTTTTTTAACCAAATATACTGATAAGAAATGTTTATGTAATATTATAATATTCAGAGTTGTTCCCAGTACTAATCTCATAATCCTGGATATTGTGTGTAATATTATTCCTTATACATCTGACACATTCACCACTCAGGAGAAATTATTTTGAATCTGTGCAGAGAGATGCTTTCCTAGTTTGATTTATTATTTACTCAAATATATTCCTTAGGCGTTCTTTGTTTCATGTTGAAAACAAATAACAGAGAGTGTTCCCTGTTTTTGAACTCAAAACTTGCAATTCTAATGGGCAGATATCAATTTTTCAATAATTTTTAGAATTAATGTTAAATACACTTATATACATTATATATGTTAATCACATTTATAGCTAATACCATATATCTAATAATATATTTTCAAAAGTTCAGAAATGGAAGTAAAACCAATGATTCACTGAAATAGTAATTACTGAAAGTTTATTATGCACATGCCAAAAAGACAGTCTGCAAACCAGGAACACTCAAACTAAAACATGGAATAAGGCTCTGGGATAAATTGTCATAATGCAGCTTATGTAGTGAGAAGGCAGCAACTATTTCCTCTTGATAGTGATTGGCTATACTATTAGAATTTTCTTAAATGATAAGAAATTGGTCAGTGGTTACCTCATATCAACCTTGGGATACAGTTTAAGTTTTGCTTATGATTTCTAGAGGCATAAACAAGAAGTCTTGCAAAATAAGCTAGACTAAGCTTTATTTGTATGACTGAACTAATTTTGTCTGCTCAGGGAATTTTTGAGGCTGGTTTCTTTTTTATTTTAACTCTGTAAGTGTATTTATATTAATTAGCATGCGGTGAAGAAGCAAAGAAGCAGGTTTAAGTAAAGTGCTTCCAGCTACTCCTGGTAGTTTTAAATAGTTTACTTATTGAGAACATAATAAGTAAACAAAGAATGATGTAACAATTTTGAAACTTCTACTATTCTCTAGTCAGGTTTCAATTCTGTACATTGGAGTGCTGTGTGTCTACTGCACAATTTCCCCACAGTCCTATGCTTCAGGCAGGATTCTTCAAAACCATTAGTTCATTTATAGACCTGAAATTAGATGCCTAAGAAAAATATTTCTAAGAAGAAATACTCCTCTTGAAAGAATAGCAATGATATTTATCAAGGGTATGTCTATCAAGACCAATGTAATAAATGACTTAAAACTTAAATTCTATAGAAAGTTTCTGGAAGAAACTTTAGATGTCCCTCTGTTTCTTCTAGACATATGTAATATTTCTTTATGCTTTAAGCCTGATAAAACTAAGTAAAAAACTTAACGCTCAGGAAAAACAGGTCACACTTTCCACACTCCACTCAAATTTATAAATTTAGAATGTGTTAAAATTGAAAAGGAAAATATTTGCACAAATGTTGATCAGAGTAAGCCTTTAGTACCCAGTATATTTGGTTCCAAAAGGTGAAAATTTTAGACCCATTTCTATCTCCTTTCAACAGTTTTTTTTCCTTAGCAAATTGAATTGTTGACAGCTCTTTTTCAGAAGCTTTTAATAAGCACCCACTGAATCAGCTGTTTTTGGACGCCCAGTTGAAATAGAGTGTAATCAAGCTATTTTGCATCTGTGAATATCTTCTGGCATTTTTCATAGCTACTGTTCTTTGTTTGTCAAATAATCATTTCCTATAATAAGGGAGCAGGGTGTAAACATGTTTTTTAATAATTTCTCTATCTTTAGATATCTGATTTTTCATAGAATGAACGTGAAATTTTGATGAGTTTTGTAACTGCAATAGTGTGTTTCCACACTTGATCTTATCCAAAAGGCAGAGAAGCGATGCATAGTGTGTATCCAATTAGATATTTGATGAAAAGAAGGTGAAGCTTAACAGTGATTTATTGTAAAGTATTGACTTGATAATCTTTCTGGCACATTTTACTATCTCCCACATTTTCACCAAAGAGTATTTCATTCTGTAAAAGTACACTATTTTTCCACCTTACCTACAAAAGTTATGGATTCTCGTAAGTGTTACTGTATGGGTACTGTTCATACATCTCAAATATATATGTTTAAAATTTTTAACTTCATATATTATTTTCAGAAGAATTTAAGTCATTTTATGTAACTTCTGGCTTATAGAACTCTGATCAGCTTCTTATAAGAAATATGTTAGGGGTGCCTAGGTGGCTCAGATGGCATCTGACTCTTGATTTTGGCTCAAGTCATGATCTCATGGTTCATGAGTTTGAGCCCCGCATCTCGTTGGTCTCAGCGCTGATAGCATGGAGCCTGCTTGAGATTCTGTCTCCTCCTCTCTCTGTGTCCCCTGCCCCACCCCCTGCTTGCTCTTTGTATTTTCTCAAAATTAATAAAAGAGAAGCTTAAAAAAAGAAACATAAAAAATGAGATCTTATTTTTGTTATGGTATAAGCTGGCAGTTCAATTTCATTCATCTGCATATAGCTGTCTATGTTACCAACACCATTTATTGAAGAGACTGTCTTTTCCACACCTTCTATGCATGGGTTTATTACTGGGCTCTTTATTCCATTGATCTATGTGCCTATTTTTCTGCCAGTACCATAGTGTTTTGATTACTATAGCTTAGTAGTGTAGTTTGAAATCAGGGTATGTGATGCCTGCAGCTTCATTCTTCCTTCTCAAGATAGCTTAAGCTCTTCAGAGTCTTTTGTGTTTCACACAAATGCTAGAATTATTTTTTCTAGTTTTGTGAAAAATGCCATTTAGAATAAGCAATTCTATTTCTGGGTGTTTATCCATATAAAACAAAACACCAATTCAAAGAGATGTATGTACACCTATGTTTATTGCAGCATTATTTACAATAGCCAAGATCTGGAAGCAACCTAAGTATCTATCATAAGATGAATAAATAAAGAAGGTGTGGTGTGTGTGTGTGTGTGTGTGTGTGTGTGTGTAGAGAAAGAGCACACACTTATATACAATTGTTAAACTCAAATGATAGTATGTGTGATATGAACTTATACTGTGGACATGAAAAGCTACATAGAATATCGCTTCATTAACTCTACAGCAATGAGGAGGCAGTTTATTCTCTTTACCTTTTTCTGGTTGATAAATGTTCAAATTTATGTCATTTAGTATATTATAAATTAGTCTTTAGAGAAATTTATCTGAAATCTTATTCTTTAAAAAATCAAAATATATGCCATACAAAGGGAGAGATAACTGCTCAAAAATACCAAGCTAAAATATAGAATTGTTATTAATGCTAGAGATTGTTCCTTTTAAACTCTACAGGGGTTTCATAGACAGCATATTTAGTATGTATGATTGTATACTATAAGACACAAAGCCATGATTTGATGGATTCTCATGCAGTGTGATTTGTTAATATATTCATTTTTAACTAGTCCTATAACTTAATTATCTAAAGGGAGACAAATATTCCCTAAAAATAATATTTACATTATATTTTAAGAGTGATTTAGTGACAGGCAAAACTGGGAACTAAAACACTCCTTCATGCCTTATGCCTGAGATAATTTCTATAAAGTTGCAAAGTTTCACAGAGGAATATACTTGGAATCATAACAGTGCATTAAAAAAAATTGTATCAGGGGGCACCTGGGTGGCTCAGTTGGTTAAGTGTCCAACTCTTGATTTCAGTTCAGGTCATGATCTCATAGTTGAGATTGAGCCCCACATCAGGCTCTGCACTAACAGCATGGAGCCTGCTTGGGATTCTCTCTCTCTCCCTCTCTCTGCCCCTCCTGTTCTCTCTAAAAAGAATTAAAATAAACATTAAAAAAATGTATCTGAATGAGGAAGTAGTGTACAACAGAAAGAGAATTCAGGACAATTCATTTAATCCAATATTGATTGAGCCACATTCTAACCTTTACAGCAAGATTAGTATTAGAGAGTTACTACAGAATTAAGTAGATACACAGTCCTGGATTATACAATAGTCAAAGATCTGACTCCTTCCATGTCACTGATTAAATGTATGAATTTTATAATATTCTTTCTTCATCTCAATTTCTTGATACAGTTTCATTACAGATTACTTTTGTGAAGTAATAATGTTAACAAAATCTCTATTGCAATTATTGTTTGGAATGGAATTAAATGCTACCATGAATTTTAAACTGTAAAAGCACTATGCAAATGTCAAGGTTACATAACTAACCAATCTGTAGAAGATGTACCAATCAGGATAGTGGTTTAGAGGTTCAAGTGCTTAAAGCAAGTGTTTTTAAAAGTTAAATTCAGGGGCGACTGGGTGGCTCAGTTAGTTAAGCATCTGATTCCTGATTTTGGCTCAGGTCATAACCTCTTGGTTTTGTTAGACTGAGCCCACAATCAGACTCTGTGCTGGCAGTGTGGAGCCTGCTTGGGATACATTTTTTGTCTCTCTCTCTAAAAATAAATAAATAAATCTTAAACACATACAGACACACACACCCACTCACTCCCCCCCCCTCACAAAACATGTATCAGTCCAATTCTTTATCTACTCTCCCACTTTTTTCTCTGCTAATACGTGGACAAGAATTTATTTTGCTGGTTAACTCCTGTAATTCACTATATGAGCTGCAGTATATCACTAATCAAGGAAGATTACTGTTTTTCTGACCTTGAATAGTTTATTTGACTCTCTGTAGCTATTTCTCTTGAACTGGAAAATTAAATCTAAGTAGAACCTCAGAGCCAAACAGATGCTACCTTTGGCTTGAATTGTCTTGGGTGAATTATAAAATAATAATTAATAACTGAGAGCCAATGCCCAGAAATTATGCAGGCATATCCATTACCTCTGTACATAAACAAAATCAATTTTCATTAAATATGTTAATTCCACACAGCATCACTATCAAAGCTTTGCCAGTGCCTGAGTAGGCATTATGCCTTATTTTGCAAATCAAGCAAACCATTTCTCATTATTTGTTTTGATTATCTTCAATATGGCCTATCCTAATTGTGTTGAGAACAGGTGCATTTGTGTTGCTGAAGAACCCAAAATAACAGTCTGAATATAAACCTTTTATTTGCCGTGTGGTGCAATTATTTCATAGGGATGCACAGTGGGAAGTGTTCTACTGATAGTAACCTTAATGTAATTACAGGCCAAATGGAGAATAAAAAGGAAACAGGAGAAATGTAAATGATTATTTCCAACCGCATCTTTTAGTCAAATCAGTGAATGGTAATATTTGTAGATATTTGAGATTTTTAAAATAAAACCTCTGATTATTTAGAATTTATTCCTGCTCTACATTTATACTGTTTCAGTAAAATATATTTCATAAGAAATTATTTAATGTTACTCTTTAATTAAATTTGTTTACATGTTCTATATCATCAAGTAAGTTTGCTTACTTACAAAAAGTGTGATGGCTCTATAACCGAGTAGGTAAGTTGTAAAAGGATTCTGTCACTTACTAATTGAATTCAGCATTTTTATTATTGATTTGAGTAACAATAGTAACTGATCTATCCAGTGTTCACTGTTATTATCAGATAGGTGATTTACATGTCATATATTCCTTGTATCTATTATATATTAAGTTGACACAATTATTATTGTTATTAATATTTACATCTTAAAAATGAGGAAACCAAAGTTGGTCCAAGCAAAATAATTTGTCCAGTGTGAAACTCTTAGTGGATTAGTGGAAAGAACTTTCAAAAAAGCTAAGTCTGAACATTGTATTCTCTACACACATATTTTTCAGGGCTGAGTAATATTGCATGTAATGAAATACTGCATATCACTTAGCAAGTAAAGATTCCTGGAGCAGATGTTTATGTTTTTGTAAATGTTATTTTCAACCTCCTCCTGCCTCGCCAGTTGAATCTTATTTTCCACTGGAAAGGTTTAGTGTTAAAATATCTGTTTAAAACTATGATAAATTATTAATTAGGATGATAATAGGAAAATATATCCAAGTTTTAATTATATATACTATATGGAGACAAGAATTATCAAATAACAGAAAAAGTGGACATTCTCACCAATTGTTTCAATTTCCTCTCTTCCACACAAATGATAGGCCATGCCAGTAATGTATTTAACTACTATGCATTTTATATAGTTTCTTTCACTGTGTAATTCAAGATTGGAATTGAGAGTAACATGTATTTGACACAACATGTTTATTTCATAAATGAGGTCATTCTACATGCTATGGATGCACTCTAGTCAACTCAGTAAAAGATTTAGACATTTCATTTTAAAAGAAAAATAAGGTATAAACTATGTTTACTTTACCTTATGTACTTAAGTTGGCCAAGGGCAGTTAGAGTCTAATTGCTCAGACTTCTCTATAACTCATCAAAAAGTTTTATATAATACTACATACACATCTCTTGAGTTTGTTTCATGTAAATTATGTGCTTCTTGATTTTTTTCCACTCTGTTTCACTAAATATCAGTAGGTAATAAAACTGTAATTCAGGCATTTCTGAAATAACTAAAAGCTATTATGGAAAGTGCAACATCTCATCTTATTTCAGAGGTCATGTTTAATTTTGCACTTGAATTAAAAACATATCCATACTTCAAATATAGAATAAATATTATCACCTACATGTCTATATATTAGTGATTCAGTATGAGATACCATATCCTTATATTCACTAATATGGGTACAATATGAATAGGTAGCAATAACTATTTAATACATGTTAGGAAATATCTTAAACCTTTCATATATGGTATTTCTTTAAATCATCAAAATCACTAGATGAGAGAGAATTTATTATCCCTATCTGATTGATGAGGTCACTGAAACTCCAAAGAATTGCATTCATGGAGCTTTGTGTAATCTGCCCTGACAAGCTTGACACTCTATTCTTGGAACCATTAGTGTTCATTACTTTTTACAATTCACCTATGCAGTGTAGCACATTTTGGTCATGTCAATGATGGTACACTTAAGAATTTGTCTCGCTGAGATTATAATTTCCTAAACATGCTGTTAATCAGACAAAAGTAAAATGTATTTTGTCTGATCACAAACACTCTATTTATATAACTCTAGGTGATCACAGAAAATGGTTTTATTTAAAAATAATTTTAAAAAAATGAAAACAATTATTCATATTCCTTTCTACTGTTATCAAATGGATATGTCTTCAAAAATATTTTAAAAATATATAAGGGCACAGTACGTAGTCAATCAATAAAACAGTGTTTATTAATTTTTAGCAGATGCCAAAATGATCTAGGAACTGGAGACTCAGTGAATAATGATGTAACAAAATTTGCTGCTCTCAAGAAGTTTCCATTTTGATCTGGAGAATACATAAATAATTTTAGGTAGTAATAAATGCTAGATAATCATAAGAGGAAATGTAATTAGAAGATTTGACACATGGAAAATCAAAATGAAAATGAAATGTTTGGTAATGTAAGACTAGATGTTTTAGCAGTGGAATCCTTTGCCAAGCATGAATGGACTAGATTTTATGACAAACTCAAGCAAGCGATTGTGTCCAGGATGATAGGAATAAGAACACACAAAGAAAACTAAAAAAATGTACAGGGAACAGTTGAAATTTGATCCATAAAATTTAAAGAGGCAATAAGGCATTGTTTGAGATTGAAAAAAGCTAGTAGATTCACATTAGAGTATGAATAGGGACTAGATGGTAATGTGTGGGTCATTAAAGACCACTCTTATATAAGGACTTCATGTTTCTATATCTAAATAATGTTCTACTCCTTTATTAATTCAACAATTACTAATTCAACACAGGTTGTATTCAAATCTTGTTGCTAAAGTACTGGAATAAGTAAGTAGACCAGATTATATATTTTATGAAGCTATTGTCTGATTAGGAAATATAGCTAAAAAACAAATAACGATATATGCTTATGAACTTACCAGTGCTATGAAATGAAGTACAAAGTTAGGGAATAATATAATAATATTCATAATAATTAGGAGTGAAGAAAGCATCCTTATGAAAATGATGCTTAGGCAGAAGCCTGAAATATGTATATGAATTGTCAATCAAGACAAAGTATCCCTGGTAGTTGGAAGTGCATGTTCAAGATCCAGAGTATAGGACAAAGATGCACATTCTTAAGTTCCATATGGCTGGAGAATGCTGTGTTAATAAGTGGAATAAGGTTCAGGCAGAAAACTGCAGGGGTGCATAGACAACTGAGATACAGAATTTATTTTAGTTGAAGGAAGCAAGTGACTAACATTGAAATTTGACTTTTGGGGCACCTGGATGGTTCAATCGATTGAGTATCTGACTTCAGCTCAGGTCATGATCCCATGGTTCCTGAGTTCGAACACCACACTTCCAGATCCTCTAGCCTCTTTTCTCTGCCCCTCCCTGACTTGTGTTCACTCTCTCGCTTTCTCTCTCTTAAAAAAATAAACATTAAAAAAAGAAATTTGATTTTTAACACTCTTTCTGTTGTGTGGATATTGGACTATATATTATGCAAAACTGATGGTAGGAAGACATGTAGCAGAATATTTTACTCCACTCAGTTGAGGCAAGCTGCAGATTAGACATCATAAGTGAAGTAATGTCATCCAAGGTGACTTAAAGTGAATGTTTTTTGGTTTTTATGTTTCTATGTTGTTTTTGGCTTTTGGTTGTTTGCATTTAATGTTGGCTGCAAGGAAATAAAGAAATGTTTCTGTTAGAATTGTTTTCTATGGTTGGCAAGCTGTGGCACTTTTGAGTTCAAGGAAGAGTAATTGAGAGTAATTGACCAGTGAGATAATCAATTCAGACAAGTTGAAATGGAGAAAAACATATATCCAAGAGATAAGCGATACGTACCAGGTAGAATTTCAAGATAAAAATGTTCAAGATGCTGCAAAATTTTAAGTTTCATAACTTAAGAAATGTGGTGAATGATTATAATTTTTTCCATTGTGTTTACTGTGTTTTCCAAGCATTTAAATGAATGTCTGACACAAGTAATCAGTAAATATTTTTCAATGAACAATTAAGTGAGTGGATGAATGATATAGTCTGTTGAGACTGTGAACAAGAAATACAGATACACACACATATATACATTTTACGTTAACATTATTAAATACTATGGATATACAAATGACATAAAGTATTATAAATGAAGTCTGATGAAGAAGGATGGCATACTAATAAATTCAGTATAGAATAATAACCAATATTGTGGAGTTAATTACTATATTTTTAGATGTCAGTTTTTTGAGATATTGTCTTTCCAATTTTACTGAATGTCTTTAGGCAGACATCAAGATGTTTTATCACTTTTTTAATTTTTTTTTTTAATTTTTAATGTTTTTTATTTATTTCTAGGAGAGAGAGAGAGAGACAGCGTGAGCAGGGGAGGGTCAGAGAGAGAGGGAGTCACAGACTGAAACAGGCTCCAGGCTCTGAGCTGGCAGTCAGCACAGAGCCCGACGCGGGGCCCGAACCCACGAACCGCAAGATCATGACCTAAGCGAAAGTCGGACGCTTAACCGACTAAGCCACCCAGGCGCCCCTTAATTCATTTTTTAAACAATTATGATGAGGGGCACCTGGGTGGCTCAGTCGGTTTAGCATCTGACTTAGGCTCAGGTCATGATCTCACAGTTTGTGGATTTGAGCCCTGCATTGGGCTCTGTGCTGACAGTTAGCTAAGAGCCTGGAGCCTGTTTCAGATTCTGTATCTCCCTCTCTCTCTCACCCTCCGCTGTTCACGCTCTCTCACTCTCTGTCTCTCTCTCTCCCAGAAATAAATAAAACATAAAAAAATTAAACAGTTATGATGATTAATTCTATTTGTCAACATGTCTTGGCACAATGCCCAAATATTTGGTAAAAATATTATTCTGCATGCTTCTGTGAGAGTGGTTGTGATGAGATATATATTTAAATCTGTAAACTTCGATGAATGGATAAAGATGTGATATGTATATACAACAGAATATTACTCAACAATCAAAAAGAATGAAACCTTGCCATTTGCAACACTGTGAATGGAACTAGAATATATTATGCTAAGCAAAATAAGTCAGTCAGAGAAAGACAAATATATGACTTCATGATATGGAATTTAAGAAACAAAACAGATGAATATAGGTTAAGGGAAGGAAAAAGAAGATGAAAACAGAGGGAGGCAAACCATGAGATTCTTAAATACAGAGAAGTAATTGATGCTTGCTGGAGGGTTGCTGGGTGGGGGATGGGCTAAATGATGGTCATCAAGGGGGCACTTGTTGGGATGAACACTGGGTGTGATATGTAAGTGATGAGTCACCACATTCTACTTCTGAAACCATGATTGCATTATATGTTATCTGACTTGGATTTAAATAAAATAAAAATAAATAAACCTGTAAACTTTGAGTAAAGCAGATTATCCTCCTAAATGTGAATAGACTTTGTCCAATCAGTTCAAGGCCTTTAGTTTGAATAGAGCTAAAAGGATGACCTCACCGAGCAAAAGGGAATTCTCTGGCATATTATCTTGGGCTTAAACAGCAACGTTTTCCTGAGTCTCTGGTCTCTAGGCCTCCCCCATCAGATGCTTGACTCACAAAGCCTCCACAATTGAATGATTTTACATTTTAAAATAAATTGCTTTACATATATATTTGTCTCTGTCTCTCTCTCTACCTGTCTCCTACCGATGTTTATATCTACCTGTGCATCCTGTTGGTTCTGTTTGTCTGTGAAATCCTGATTGATACACTCAGATTGCAGAAATCCTATCACTTCAAAGGGAGGTCACATTGTGTGTGTGTGTGTGTGTGTGTGTGTGTGTGTGTGTGTGTGTGTGTTACTAAAGATGGGAAGGCAGACATTGTATAATAATAGGAATCATTTGATATAGCAGAGGGTCAAGGAATGTTGGAAGGGTAATACCAATCTAAGTCAGGATCTTAGAAAAAAGAAAAGTTACTTAAACCCATGGAGAATTACACTGACATGGTGTTACAGATCCCCTCCCAGCAAAACCACAGATGACTTTTGCAGTCGGGCTATACTACAGCACTTTGAAACCTATCAAACCGGCTCTCTGAATAGCCCATCACCATTGATCCCTGACTTTACTCTCCTTCTGGTGCCCTATGGGCGACTTTGTCCGTGAATCTATCTAAGGCATTTTATTTCATATACATCACAGTCTAAATCTCTTTCTGTAGAGTGGAAGTCTTTGAACCTTGGTTTACTTATGTTGTACTCTGATGCATTTTGGTCTAGGAAACTCTACAATAATTCATATTTTCTTGTTTTGCTTTCTTAAAGCCCCAAAGTGCTGGACAGTGCTGTGCAATAACCTCTGTAGCTCAGCCGTTACACAGAGAGAGCATCAGTCAAATTTTGTACACATTCTCTGTACTTTCCCCTTCACACCTGATCAAATTGCAGGCTGTAAATACAAATCAAATGGCAAAGGAAAGAATATGCTTTTTTGGTTGATACATTCCAAGAAATTGATGAGCCTTTAAATGCAATTTGTCTATTTTTCCTCCTCCTTCACTTTTATATTTTATGCTTTAAAGTTTCATATAGTCATCTACTTCATTTTTAATTGGATTTTCATTTTATAATTATACTTTAAAAACTTTTATTGAAGTATGGTTAACATACAATATACACCAGTTTCAATGGACAACATACTGATTCAGCAATTCTATATGTTACTCAGTGCTCACCATGATGAGTGTAGTCAGTCCCTGTCACCATGCAGTGTTACTGACTATATTCTCTTTGCTGTACTTTTCATCTGCATTACTTATTGATTTTATAACTGGAGGTTTTACCTTTTAATCCTTTTTATCTATGAAATTATACATTTTAATTTAGCTAAATTAAAAAGGAAACTTCATGTAGTAAAAGTCAACTAATATGAGATAATTGTGGACTGATTTAGGTGTATAGAGATGGTAAGATAAGGTGGTATAGAGAATAATTTAAAAGAGCACCTGTATTGGCACCTCACAGACTTTATTGTACATAGGAATCACCTAACAAACATTAAAATTTAAATTGTAAATCAGGAGGTTTGGGATTGTGCCCCAAGTTCTGAATTTCCAACAATCTTCTGGTAGATGCTTATGTTCACAGACCATATTTTGAGTAGCAAAGAGCTATACTGCAGTCATGAGAATCCTCAATGTAATATAAAAGAGAGGGATCAAATATGAGTCCTTGAAATGTAAAGCCAGTGTATTCTGTCACTTCATAAGACTGCACCTCAGGTCAAGTACTAATCGATGAAATTGCACACATTAACTTATTTAACACTTGCAAGAACTCTAAGAGGGGCCTACCATCGTAAGTTCCATTTTCAGATGAGGAAGTAAGTGCACAGAGGTAGTCTTGTACTTTACCAAAGTCTCAGAGTCTTTGTCATTTTTAATAATTGCATTCTCTCTTCTGATCAGTAAGCTGTTACTAATGAATTTTGTCATGGTTCCTCACAAAATTAAAACAAAATGAACTATTGCCATATAATGAACTGACCTTAGTAAAATTTTAGTATGTTGTAGTACATACATGCTGTTCTAACATGCTGTTGTCATAATACATGCTCCTTTTAATCATTTGAATCATATTAGCTGATTCTGAATACATGCTTAAACCATAACCTAATGTGATACACACCGATACCTCTATCATTTATAAAAATCATAAATGATTTGAAATCCCCTAAAACCATAGGATGTTAAGTCACAGATAGAAAATATTAATTTTTTCATTTCACAAATAGCACTTTTAGGTCAAAATTAGATCTTGTTTTATACTTGATTAGTAGTGACTTTGGAAGAAATAATGTAACTATGGAACTGCTTGAGGTAGCACAGCTCTAAGGATTTGGATACCTCAGCCTAACTTTAAATGTATGTGAGATTATTTTCCCACCTCCCTGCAGAGAGGATTATGATGAGAAGATTACATTCTAATGGGTCTTTAGATCACCCCATGTGATGGTCACAGTTGTGTAATCAAAATGATTAGGTTCATTTTAATAGATTCAGAAAAGACATTTGGCAGAGTCCAACACACATTCATGATAAAACCCTCAACACAGTAGGTTTAGAGGGAATATATCTCAACATAATAAAGGCCATATATGAAAAACCTGCATCTAATATCATACTCAATAGGGAAAAACTGAGAGCTTTCCCCCCAAGGTCAGGAACAAGACAAGGACATCCATTCTTACCAGTTTTTTTTCAACATAATACTGGAAGTCCTTACTGCAGCAATTGGACAATAAAAAGAAATAAAAGATGTCCAAATTGGTAAGAAAGAAATAAAACTTTCGCTATTTGCCTGTAACATGATAGTGTATGTAGAGAACCCTAAAGAATCCACAAAAAACTACTAGAACTAATAAATGAATTCAGTAAGATCACAGAATACAAAATCAATGTACGGACATCCATTGCATTTCTACACACTAATAATGAAGCAGCAGAAGGAGAAATTAATAAAACAATCCCATTTACAGTTGCACCAAAAATAATAAAATACCTAGGAATAAACCCAACTTAGGTGGTGAAAGACCAATCCTCTGAAAACTATAAAATATTGATGGGAAAACAAAGTGAACACAACACAAACAAATGGAAATAAATTTAATACTCCTGGATTGAAAGAACAAATATTGTTAAAATGTCCATATTACCGAAAGCAACCTATAGATTTAATGTAATTCCTATAAAAATACCAGCAGCATTTTTCACAGAACTAGAAATAATCAATCCTCAAATTTGTATGGGACCACAAAAGACCCCAAATAACCAAAACAATTTTAAAAAGAAAAAGAGCTGGAAGTATTACAATTCCAGATTTCAAGCTATGTTACAAAGCTGTAGTAATCAAAGCAGTATGGTACCGCCAAAAAAATAGACACAAATATTAGTGGAACCGAACAGAAAGTCCAGAAATAAACCCACAATTATATGGTCAATTAATCTTCATCAAAAGGCATAAGAATATGCAATGGGCCAAAGACAGTCTCTTCAAGAAATGGTGTTGGGAAAACTGGACGTGCAAAAATATGAAACAGGATCACTTTCTTACACCATACACAGTAATGAACTCAAAATGGATTAAGGATCTAAATGTGAAACTTGAAACCTTAAAAATCCAAGAAGAGAGCACAGACAGTAATTTATCTGACATTGCCAGCAAAAACATTTTTCTAAATATTGTCTCTTGAGGCAAGGGAAACCAAAGCAAAAATGAACCACTGGGACTACATCAAAATAAAAAGCTTCTGCACACAAAGGAAGTTATCAACAAAACTATAAGACACCCTACTAAATGGGAGAAGATATTTTCAGATGACATATCTGATAAAGAGTTAGTATTGAAAATATATAAAGGACTTTGCAACTCAACACCCAAAAACCAAATAATCCAATTAAAATGTGCAAAAGACATGAACCAGACTTTCTCCAAAGACATACAGATGGCCAACAAACACATGAAAAGATCATTCATCATCAGAGATATATACACCCAAACCACAATGAAATATCACCTCACACCTGTCAAAATGGCTAAAGTCAACAACACAAGAAATAGCAGGTATTGAAAAGGGTGTGGAGAAAAAGGAACACTTGTGCACTGTTGGTGGGAATGCAAACTGGTGCACCCACCCTGGAAAACACTATGGAAGTTCCTCAAAAGGTTAAAAATAGAGTTACCTTATAACCCAGCAATCGCACCACTGGGTATTTACCCAAATAATACAAAAACTGTAATTCAAAAGGATACATGTACCCCTATGTTTATAGCAACATTATTAATAGCCAAATTATGGAAGCAGGCCAAGTGTCTGTTGATTGATGAATGGAAAAGAAGATGTAGTGTGTGTGTGTGTGCGCGCGCGCGCACGCGTGTGTGTGCACACATGCAGCCTTGTGCACAGTGGAATATTATTCAAATTAATTTAATATTCAAATAAAAAGAATGAAATCTTGCCATCTGCAATGGTATGGATGGAACTAGAGAGTATTATTCTAAGCAAAATAAGTCACTCAGAGAAAGACAAATACATATTTCACTCATATGTGGAATTTAAGAAACAAATGAGCAAAGGGAAAAAAGAGAGAGAGAAATTAAGGAATAGACTCTGAATTATAGAGAACAGATTGATGGTTACCAGAAGGGAGGTCAGTGTGGGGATGGATGAAATAGGTGATGGGGATTAAGGAATGCACTGGGTGGTATATGGAATTGTTGAATCACTCTCTTGTACACCTGAAACTAATATAACACTTTAATTAACAGAAATTAAAATAAAAACTTAAAAATACCAAAACATAATAACCTCTGAAATTCTGTCCCTAATCTGGATGGTAAGAGTTTAGTAGCTTTCTGCAGATAATTTATCTGAATTTTAATAGTACTCATAACAACTATTAGCTATGTGACTTTGGGCAAGTTACATAAAACCTCTTTTCATCTGAATTTCTCCATCTTCAAAATGGCAATAAGAGTAGAACCTACTTGATAATGTTAATGTGAAATTAAAAGAGTTAATATTTACAAAGTATTTGGCACCATGTCTGAAACACTGCCAACACTGTTATCATTGATCCCTGTTAGTTTTTGTTGCACTTCATACTGAAATAATTTCAGTATATAGTCTCCTTAAATTTCCTACTTCCTAGATTAAGTCAATATTATTTCCCTTGTCTGGAATTTTCCTTTCTCTTTGTATCCTCATATGGCACAGAGCAGAGAGAGGAAGCACACTCTTTCCTGACTTTTATAAGGGTTCTGATCCCATTCATAAGCGTCGCCCCCTAATGGCTTCATCTAATCCCAATTTTCTCCCAAATGCCCTACCTCTCATACCATCACAGTGGGAATTAGGATGCCAATACGTGAATTTGGGTATATACAGATATCCAGTCTATAGCAGAATATATTCTAGGGGACAGGAGTCTTAGGGCCATTTTACCATTCTGAATACTACAGTCCATTTTTTGACCATAATATTTTACTTTTCTCCCACTTTCATAGCACACTAATCCATACCAAAATTTCTAAGAGCCTCATTCCATGAGGGTATCAGTTCAAATTCCAAAATCTCATTATCTAAATTACCCGAGTATACGTTGTGGGGCACAGTTAGTCTCCATCTGTGGACAAAGTTAAAGACCCCTAACACTCAACATACAGTAGTGGGATGTCATTGAATAGCAGTTATAGACATTTGGTTCAGAAAAAAATGTGAAAATGAGCCACTGGACCCTAAGAGTCCTGAAATCCAGCCAGGCAAATGTTGGGTTTCCCTTGATTAGGTTTCAAGATCTGGGAATAATCCTCCATGATTCACTGTTCTCCCTCTGGACTCCGTTCCACCCTCTGAGTCATTGTTCCTTTCTTCGTGAAAGGTATTATGTGTTCACAGCTGAGTAGTTTTATTGTGTTCCTTTCTGCTAACAGACTTTTGTGAGGATGACAGCCTTATTTCATTACATACTCTGCTCCTCTCATTCCAAGCTGACGGTAGTCCTGTTGAAACAATTTTCTCAAAAACTCTGTGAGCCTTCATGGATTTCAAGGGGATTTAATTCATTAAACAAAAGCCACAGCTACAAATCTTTCTGAGATAATCTTTTTTTCTATCTTTGGCTCTTGCTGAGATGGCTGCGAGACAATGTTCTTCCAAGGGACCCTCTCTCTTATTTGAGACATTCTGAGAGGTACACCTTTAATCTCTTCAGCGGGCTCTGGTCACTGTGTGTTCTGACCTGTTGGTCTTTCTGAAGTTTTATCAAAACACTGTGCAGTCACACACTTGGCCTATTCTCTATGCCATGTTTTTCATAGCCATTTCCAAATTTTAGCATCTTTTACATTTTGAAAGGCTAATGTTTGACTCTTCCCTTTATTGACCTCTCTCATCTCACATTTCAGTGTAAGCACCAACAAGAAACCAGACAGCATCTCCAGTACTTTTCTTGGAAATCTCCTTAGGAATATCTAAGTTAATGCCTTCTTACAAGGTTTTTTTCTTCATATAGCTGCAGGGCACAGTTTTGCTAAGTATTCTTACCTACTTATATATCACTACATAGCAGGTATTCCACCTCCTCTAATTCCCCAATAACGTCTCTCACTTCCAAGTCTTCAGCATCCTCAATAACCAGATTTACACTAATAGTTTGTCAATTTGATTTACTTTCTCTGTCATTCTCTCTCAAATTCTGTCAGAGCCCCTTGTCCAGTCTCAGCCTCTTAAATACATTTAAGGTATTTGTGGCAATACCACACGATTTCTTATACCAAAGTCAGTATTAGTTTTCTCTTTCTCTGTAACAAATCATGACAGAATTAGCTTCGTATTGAACCCATTTTTCATCTCGTGGTTCCATGTGCTGGGAAGGAGTCAAACCACATGTAATGAATCAGCTCTTCAGGTTCCCTCAGGTCAACATTGAAGATGTTGGCTTGACTACATGTTCATTTACATCTAAGGGTCTTCTTTCAACTTTATTCAGATTGTTGGCAGGAGTTAGCTTCTGGTGGTCATATGTTTGAGGCTCTTGACCCCCGAGGCTGCCTTTTTCCATAAGAGGTTCCCAATAGCAGCGTGATCTCTGACTTGTGAACCCTGTTTTATACGGCTCATCTGATTAGATTAGTCGTATTCCAGAGACCCTTACTTTTAAGTAATTCAGTATCAAGTTATTTGGACTCTTATCTCACATTTCTAAAATATCCTTTCTCCTTTGGTATATAAAACAGCATAATTATGGAGATCTTATCCATCATAGTCACAAGTCCTACTATCACTCAAGAGAAGACGATTATACAGGGATAGAAATCCTGGGGGCCATTTTAGAATTCTGCCCACCACACCAGGTAAATTATCACTTCCCATTTCCAATCCCTCTATGTCCTCTCAGAGTAATGAGAACCCTTAATATCTGTAACTCCTGAGGACTTTATGAATTCACATAATTATTCTGCTTCTTTTTTGTGATACTTTCCAAATGTCCTTACAAAGTTAGTATACTTGAGTCGCACCTGGGTGGCTCATTTTGCTAAGCATCTGACTTTGGCTCAGGTCATGATCTCACAGTCCATGGGATCAAGCCCCACATCAGGCTCTGTGCTGACAGCTCAGAGCCTGGAGCCTGTTTCAGATTCCGTGTCTCCCTCTCTCTCTGCCCCTCCCCCACTTGCTCTCTGTCTGTGTCTCTCAAAATAAAATAAAGAGATAAAAAATGATAAAAAAGTATACTTGATTCTCATATTCTTTTTTTAATGATTTTTTAAAATTTATTTTCAAGAGAGATAGTGACAGAGCCTGAGCAGGAGAGGGGCAGAGAGAGAGGGAGACAGAATCTGAAGCAGGCTCCAGGTTCTGAGCTGTCAGCACAGAGCCCGATGTGGAACTCTAACTCACAAACTGTGAGGCCATGACCTGAGACAAAGTTTGAGCTTAACCAACTGAGCCAACCAGGCATCCCTGATTCTCAGATTCCTAATGTACCAGTTGGAAATAACACAAACCCTCATCTCTCACAAGGGAGGAATACTGTAAAGTCTTTAGAATTATAGGATGCTTTAAAACTCATGGTGATGTCTCCAATAAAAATGCTCTCTAACCTTCACTGAAAAAAACTGTTGCTAACATTGCCATTCATATCAGACCCAAATGGAGTTGATGCAAATGTCTGTGAAGAGTAGAATGGATAAAAACTATGTCGTATATTAATATAAAGGCATAGTGTGCTACAATAACAATAACCTACAGCTAAACCCAAAATACAGAAAAATTTCTTGCATATTATATTTAGGGGGAAGTCAAATGTAAGTTTTGTGTTAATAGTAGTATTACATTACATAAAGTCAAAAACAGGCTAAGCTAATTTATTATGTTCACAATCCATATAACCCAGAAGGGACAAGTGGTAATGATGGAAGGGAAATTCAGTGGTGTGGTTCATTTTCTATGTCTCGATCTAGATAATTATTTTATTTTACTATTTTCAGAGGGGGAGAGGGACAAATGGAGGGAGGGAGAGTGAGAGACAGAGACATAGAGACAGAGAGAGACAGGTAGAGAGACTGAGAAAGAGACAAAGAGAATCTTAAGCAGTATCCACGCTTAACATGGAGCCCAACATGGGGCTCAATTCCACAACCCTGGGATCATGACCTGAGCTGAAATCAAGAGTTGGGCACTCAACTGACTGAGCCACTCAGGTTCCCCTTGATCTCAGTGATTTTTATGAGTTAGCTCAGATAGTGAAAATTCATTAGCCTCTGTGCTTTGAATTGTATTAGTTTCTGCATGTAATTTATACTTTAATAAAAAGCACAAGGATATATCAAATAAATGGTGACTACAAGAAAATATAAAGAAGTAAAAATACCCTCAGATAAATAAAAAAACAAAAAAATATGTATCATCCATATGTTTGTGATAACATATTCCCTGTACTTACAAAAATATTGACTTCTAAATTATTTTAAAAATTAAATCAGATTACAAAGAGTTTAGAATTACCTACCACCTCTTACATATTGGAACGTAAGCACTTTTTTTGGACCAAAACTGTTCCTTTTATTTCTCATAGATCAAGAAGATGAAGAAATTCTGCCCTGAGGCTTTTTGTGCTGTCACTTTCATTTCAACACAGAGTTTGGGGTTTATTATAGTAGAATTACTATATGCCCTCTAGCATCTCAGGATATTTTAATGGGATATTTGTTAGGCGTGAGTGTGTGTGTGTGTGTGTGTGTGTGTATCATTTTTAAAGTGCAAGAAGTAAATAACTATTTAAAATATAAAACCTTGTTTGGGTACCTGAGTGACTCAGTAGTTGAGCATCCATCCTTTGATTTGGGGCAAGTCATGATGCCAGGGTCTTAGGATTGACCCCATGTCGGGCTCCACACTCAGTATGGAGCCTGCTTGGGATTCTCTCTCTCTTTCCCTCTGCTCCTCTCCAACATGCACAGTCTCTCTCTTAGATAAAATTTTAGAAAATTAAAAGGTAATAAATAAGCAGTTTATTTCCAGTTATTTTGTTTATGCAGAACAAAACAAATTGTGGCATATCGTATTTAATTGAAGAATAATCTTCTCAAAAGAGGTTTGTAAGTTCCGTTAAGGGATACATTATTTTGTTTGAATATTAATTGTAATGTGCCTTAGAATGAATGGCATCTATTTTGACATGAAATCTACATTTTATTTCACATTTAATTCTGGAAAATCATAATTGTCATAACACTTTTCTTATTTTGTGTAGGTATCAACCACTGGTGATAGATTTCATTATTTCTATGGTAGTTTTCTATGTAGAGATTGATTAAATGTAGAGTAATTTAAACCGATGGTATCAGAAGTCTTTTTTTTAAAGTATATTTATTTTTTTAGAGAGAAAAAGTGTAAGTGGGGGAGGGATAGAGAGAAAGGAGAGACTGAGAATCCTAATCAGGCTCCGCACCAACAGTGCAGAGCTCAACACAGGGCTCAAACTCAGGAACCCTGAGATCATGACCTGAGCCTAAGTCAGACACTTAACTGAGCCACCCAGGAGCCCCTCAGAGTTTTTCAGTAGTTAATATATTTGCATTCTGTTTCTACTGGTCCTGTCTTCGACTTTGTATCTTCTCTTTTTATATATCTTCCCTAGGAGATCCAATCCAGTCGTTGCTATGCTTTACAAAATCTTTACACACCTGACATTTTTTTTTTTTTTTAATTTTAGAGCAGTACATCTAATAACCTACAGTAGATTACCTGGGTGGCCACAAATATTTAAGCAGAGCATGTGTAAATGGAATTAACAGGAATGACTGTATTTACCACATACTTCTTGCTTCTTAGTTTCCTATCTCTCTAGATGTCTGCAAACATAATTCTCAAAGATATAATTAAGTATTGCTCTTATTCAAAATATTTAATTAATTAATGTGCTATATTGATTTTCTTTTCATACAAATCCTAGCATTCATCCATTTTTAATCATTCTGATGACTGTTTCTCTGTCCCAGGCCATTTCCTAACTCCTGGATTAAAGTTGCATTCCACACACATTCTACTGGATGTCAATTTTTATATTTGCTGATACATTATCAAGATATTTCATGGATGCTTTTTATTTCTTTTTTATTGATATATAATTGACATAATATTGTACTAGTTTTAGATGTACAGCATACATTTGAAATATGTATTACAAATGATCACATTAAGTTGGTAACATCCAAGGATGTTGCAAAGGACACTCTTTAAAATTATATATTTTCCATTACATGTTTCCACATTGCTTACCACTCTCCAATGTCTCTCAAGTTTATTTAGAATAAGCACATTAACAAGGCACATACCTTCCTCCAAATGTCTCCTGACTAGCAAAAGGCCTACATTTTGACCCTTTCCTTCACACAAATATCCCTTAAACTGCAACAGGCTTCCATTTCTGCAAGTTTGGTGTGTTCTTTCTTTCCTGTCTGGGTCTTCACAAATAGCATTTATTGTAGTTTATTAGAACCTGCCTAGTTCCTACTCATTCTTAAAATCTCAAGTTAAATAGCCACTGGTGTATCACTAATGTCTAAGTGCTGTGTCAGAAACCTCAAAAATCTCACCTAGAACACATTAGAGTTTTCCTATTGCACCATTTACCCTACATCAATGAGAAATATTATATGTCTTCAATATTTACAAGAATGAATAAATAAACTGCTGAACACACTGATGAATTTACAGAATTATATTAGGGTATAATTCTAACTTTCTTCCATAGATGATTAGACGATGACAAAAGAATATATATTTTTTAATGTTTTATTTATTTCTGAGAAAGAGACAGTGTGAGCAGGGGAGGGTCAGAGAGAGAGGGAAATACAGAATCTGAAGCAGGCTCCAGGCTCTGAGCTAGCTGTCAACACAGAGCCCGACGTGGGGCTCTAACCCACGAACCGGGAGATCATGACCTGAGCTGAAGTCGGACGCTTAACTGACTGAGCCACACAGGCGCCCTGGCAAAAGAATATTTTAAGTGCATTTTTTTAAAAAGATATGAAACCAATGTGCTGGGACAATAAATTTATTTGTATTGGCATTGTTTCAAGATGTTAAGTAATATTTAACCATAGTATTCTACAAACTGATAATAAAATAACCAACCTTTTAAAAAGCCACCATACTTTAAGGTGAATAAAATTAATAACATCTCTAAACTGAAAGAGATATTGGAATGAATGCCTGATAGTTAATTTTACATGATCAGCACATCAGCAGTATTGTCTACATTGTTATTTTTGCAAGACTCTAGTGGATTTACTATCATTTTTCCACATAAATTTTTCTTGCATTTATTTGAAAACTCTAATTGTGCCTAGATGCATCTAGGATCAATGTGATGATTTTCTTAATTGATAAATATAATTGAAGAACAAATGGGGAGTATGTATTCTCTATCATGTTTTAGCACTTCTGTGTTCTTGCTTCCCTTAGAATGAGAACTACATTTCCCATAATCCCATGGTGACCAAGAAAGGAACCAGCATCAAATTTTTCAGTATTGAAGCAGAATCTTTCTTCCTGGAAGGTCTGATCATCAGACAGCCTGAGCCATAAATAAACACAGAAATGCCCAGGGATTTCTAGCTTGTCTTGGCATTCTTCCATTCTATCCTCACATAACTCTTTATTCTTAGTACTGTAGATATGTTCAGCTCCCCCCCCTCCCCCCCTAGAAATTAGTTTTAGAAAGAAAGGAGAGTTTTCCATCTAAATCACCTATGGAGCATCAACTAAGTGTCCTTTGTTGTTTTTCCTCTTTATACTTTGGAGAACTTATCTCCTCATGAAAGACTATCTAAATCCAAATGGTTATTTTAAACAAAAGTCACACCAACACAGCAGAATAACTTATTAGTCATGAAAATGTACTTTCTGTATGATTTGTATTATACATTATTACTTGTATTATACATTATTATTTGCATTATGCACCTGAATGTAAATTCCTAGAGATCAAGAATTAGTTTTGTGCACTGATATACACACAAAAGATGACTAACACAAACTGTCACACAATAAATTATATTGACTGATTTTTTTATATGTGTGATCATTGTTCATAATGTTGTAAACCTCACATTGAAAATGATTAGATTAAAGAGAAGGTTACTGATAAATGAAGTAGTTTCCTTTTTTACCAGAAGTATGATCAAAAATTAGATGGGCTACAGAACTCATGAATTACTTTTTACATATACTGTGATATATTATGATATACCCATACAGAAAAGTGCAGAGAATCACCTAAGAAGACTTTATACATAAACAAATCAGGTTTAGAAATTCTTACTGATGTGTTATTTAATATAAGATATTTTGAAGTAAAAATTATATATAGGTTTATAATCCTATTTTATAATTCCCCAATCTCACACTTCTATCTTATTCTTTCCCTTCTTTCTGTGAGCTCATGCCATATCAACCACTTAAAAATAAGTGCTTTGTATCCTTCTTGATTAGAATTTATTAGTTTAATTATATAATTGAATCCACAAGGATTTTATTATGTGTCTTTAAACTTTATTGAAATTTTAACTTTGCATACTTATGTTAAAATGTACTTTCTTTACTCAACATTGAGTTTTAGAGATTTTTCTGTATTCCTTCTTATAACTATTTGTAATTTTAGGTATGATATAATATTCTATTGTATGGATATTCTGATGTTCTATGTGTTTTGTATTCTCTTCTTGATGGACAATATATTTTCAATCTTTTTGTCACTGTAAATTATGCTGCAGGTTCTTTGTATATAATCCTTGTGCAGATTTAAAAAAAAAAAAGTGAGGGCCCACAATATAGATAGGGAGAATTTCTATAACACTTATCTAAAATCTAGTATATATTGGGGTGCCTGAGTGGCTCAGTCGTTTAAGTGTCCATTCAACTCAGGTCATAGTCTCACAGTTCCTGAGTTCCAGCCCTGTGTTGGGCTCCGTGCTGACAGCATGGTGCCTTGAGCCTGCTTCAGATTCTGTTATCTCCTTCTTTCTCTATACCTCCTCTGTTCACACCCTGTGTCTCTGTCTCTCTATCTCAAAATATAAATAAACATTAAAAAAATAAAAATAAATAAAATCCAATGTATATTGACAAATTATTTTTCAAAATAGTCAGTGACTTAGTTTCTTGGGTGTATAATGCTATCTTCTTGTGTTTTTTTTTTCTTTTTTTCCCCATAATTTATTTGATGACTCTTGTGATTAAGCATCTTAACAGATTAAGACAGTCATGTTTCTTCATCCATGAATAGCCTATATAAGGCATATTTTTTATTTGTTGATTTTTAGTTCTGTACATATTTTACATATAAATTCTTTAAAATTATTTCTAAGTCTACAATTTCATATTACTCAGCAAAATTTTGTTCCTAGTTTATCTATGGTAAGATAAAATATATTATTCATTGTGAGGTCATGATTTGATTTAAAGGCTATTATTATTTTGTATTTACTACTTCTACTTTCTTTTTGTTTTTGTGATTACTCTTGATACTGCTCTGGCAGGTTGAACTACAGAATTGTGGTAGTTTACACCATCATCATTTTCTAATTTCTCTCTGGAATAAAAAGTTAGTTTAAATATTTTTAAGGTATTTATATTAGTAGATGTGCTTCTTCAGTAACTTCCTGCCAGAAATATAATGCTCCTTCTTTTATATTAAAATGTTTAAAGGGGCACCTGGGTGGTTTAGTCAGTTGAGCGTCCGACTTTGGCTCAGGTTAGTGGGTTTGAACCCCACGTCGGGCTCTATGCTGATGGCTAGCTCAGAGCCTGGAGCCTCCTTTGGATTCTGTATCTCCCTCTCTGACTCTCCCCTGCTCATGCTGTCTCTCTCTCTCTCTCTCTCAGAAAAAATAAAAATAAAAAAATAAAATGTTTAAATCATATTTTAGCTGTTTTTCTTTTTAAGTAGTATATTAGATGGTTTTATGTTTATTGAATTAGAAAGGTCTCTATTTGAAAAGTTGTTTGTATTTAGTATCATTGTTAATATATTTTGATACATTGTTCTTTCTCATATCTCTACAAATATTTAATAAAATATTGATGCTCATTTCTGTGTGTGTGTATGTGTGTGACAGAAAAAGCTTATATGTATGAACTGTCTGCATGTGTTACAATTTGAATTAAGCAAAAGAGGAAATATATATTTACATTTACCTCTCCTCATAGAAGTCCTTAAGTATAAATGATTTATAAACCATAGATACATTTGTGAAATTTAAGCATGTATCTTTTAATAGCTGTTTTCTTGCTCATTTTCAAATCAGTTGTTTTTTTGTTCTTCATAAACTTGCAGGTAATATTTTTGTTAAAAATCTTCCCTTTATCCCCCATTTGTAAAAGATACTTATTTTTTCAATATTAATTGCATTTATTTTTTTCTGTTTGCTTTATATATATATATATATATAAAACTCATTGTCAAATTGGCTAACATACAGTGTGCACAGTGTGCTTTTGGTTTGTGGGGTAGAATCCCGTGATTCATCGCTTACATACAACACCCAGTGCTCATCCCTACAAGTGCCCTCCTCAATGCCCATCACCCATTTTCTCCTCTCCCCCAACCACATCAACCCTCAATTTGTTCTCTGTATTTACAGCTTATGGTTTGTCTCCCTTTCTGTTTGAAAATATTTTTTCCCTTTTCTCCTCCCCCATGGTGTTCTGTTAAGTTTCTCAAGTTCCACATATGAGTGAAAATACATGATATCTGTCTATCTGACTGACTTATTTCATTTAACATAATATCTTCCAGTTCCATCCATGTTGTTGCAAATGGCAAGAATTCATTCTTTCTCATTGCCAAGTAGTATCGCATTGTATCTATAAACCACCTCTTATTTATCCATTTGTCAGTTGATGGACATTTTGGCTTTTCATAATTTGGCTATTGTTGAAAGTGCTGCTGTGAACATTGGTACAAGTGCCCCTGTGAATCAGTACTCCTTATCCTTGGATAAATTCTTTGGTAGTGGCATTGCTGGGTCATAGGGTAGTTCTATTTTTTAATTTTTGAGGACCCTCCACACTGTTTTCCAGAGCGACTGCACCAGTTTGCATTTGCACCAACAGTGCAAGAGGGTTCTTGTTTCTCCACATCCTCACCAGCATCTGCTGTTTCCTGATTTGTTAATGTTAGCCATTCTGACAGGTGTGAGATGATATCTCACTGTGGTTTTAATTTATATTTTCTTGATGATGGGTGATGTTGAGCATTTTTTAACGTGTCTGTTTGCCATCTGGCTGTCTTCTTTGGAAAAGTGTCTATTCATGTCTTCTCATTTCTTCACTGGATTATTTGTTCTTTTGGGTGTTGAGTTTGGAAATTCTTTATAGATTTTGGATACTAACCCTCTATCTGATATGTCATTTGCAAATATCTTCTCCTACTTAATCAGTTGCCTTTTAGTTTTGTTGATTGTTTCTTTTGCAGTGCAGAAGCTTTTTATCTTGAAGAGGTCATTTTTGCTTTTATTTCCCTTGCCTTCTGAGACATGTTGAGAAAGAAATTGCTGCAGCTGAGATCAAAGGGGTTGTTGCCTGTTTTCTCCTCTAGGGTTTTTATAGTTTTCTGTCTCACATTTAGTTCTTTCATCCACTGTGAGTTTATTTTTGTGTATGGTGTGAGAACCTCAAAATTAATTAATTAATTTATTTGAAGTCAAGTTATTTCAGTCAAATCATTTTTAAAACTCTTAATTTAATAGTAAATTTCCTGCTCTTGTTTTAAAATTTGACTTCTTTCCTTTGAACGCTCCATAGACTTAATTCTTCCCTAAAATCCATTTGTTACTTTCTTCATTTCACCCTCTTAATGGAACAACACCACAGCAATCACAGTAATAATATCTCTTTTGACTATTAAAGTTAGTTCATTGTTTCTGGTGTAAAATCTTCTTTCTTGCACTTCTATCAAAAGCAGTATTCAACTTTGTAAGTTTCATTGTTTACAAAGATCATTCACATGCATTTGTCTTTAACTTTCTCTTCTAATTATTTACTGTATAAGCTATTATTTTAGTCCTAATTATCATACTTAACTTTCTGGAATGCTTAGGATTCATTTGGATAAATGTTGCCCTACTAAAGTATGATTTGCTAAGACCAACAACTCAAGTGGTTTTTAAAAATTTGTTGATTTCCAACATGTCATTTCGTTTTAGAGAATGACGAGATTTCTGAGGATCTGAAAATATGGGTCTTCTTGAGTTTCATGTTTGAATTAGGCTCTGATGGGAATATTTTTCTAGGTCCTTTTCAGTGTTTTCAGAACAAGTTTCATTTCAGTATTACTGTGCATATGTCTTTGAGAACAGAGAGAGAGGAGAGAGAGAAAGGGAGAAAAGGGAATCATTTTCTCACCATGAATTCTCTTTTTGTTGCCATCTGTGTTGACACACAATTTCATTGTCCTAAAGAACTATGTAGAGTCAGACTTTCTGTTTAAAACAAGTTACTTTACGTATATGTAAATATAAATATGTATATATATGTGTACTGAAAAATTATAGTAGTGTAATTGATAGATTTTAAATTTTTTTCCATGGAACAGGGGTTGGAGGTATTTCCTTTCCTGTATTTTTCACATTCGAGAATTTTATTAATAAAGTTATATTAACTACTGATTAACTACTATCTCCATAAAAAAATAGTATTCACAGATCAGCTTAAACAAAAAGATTCATTACATACAGAATTATTTTTCCTTTTCATGTTGAAACCAATTATATTTTCTACATTGCATATGCTGCCTTGCATATTCAACATATCCTGTAAGGATTAGTAGAGATAAATGAGAAAAATATGTATAAAATATTTCATTATGAATGAATGCTTTTTTCTATCATTGTAATTCACAAATTAAAGAAATGCTTTTATGTTGTTGCTTTTGTTGTTATCATAGCTTTTTACTCTTCACAGTTAAATTGACTTTTTACATAGAGTTATGCTAATGATTAAAAATGGAATTTGTATGAGGTATTATACACCTAATGTGTCTACCTTTGATTGAGTCATGTCTATTTATGGCTGCCTTTGTTCTTGGCATTCTTCTTATAGACATCCTGCCTGGGAAATACTTGTCACTTTCAAGAGACCTATTTAATTATCTAAATTCTTCAATGTAGGCTTCTTTTAGATATATTAATTAATTCTCTCATTAAAAAATATAAGTTAATTACTTGCCACATGCCAGGCAGTTTGCTAGGCCTAGAAGTAAGAGACAATATGACTCATTCTCACGGAAGTTATAGCTTAATGATAGGGAGGTAGGCAGAAAGGTTGCAATCTTGCATCAGAATAAGCTATACAAAATACTGAGAACACAAAATATTATACTAAGTATATGGTGTATATATGTAGATATGAAGTCTTTAATTTCTTTATTTGTATATATGTGTATACATATGTTTATATTATATACACATATTGTAGATTATATTTTACATGTATTTATAAATTTTAATGCTGTTGCAAAGTATGTGTCAAAATGGCCTTTATGGAGAGTTGAAACTGGATAGGTATGTAGCTAAAGTGAAGAGGACAAATATAGTACAGTTTGAAAAGGTCTTTCATATTTAATTACATGCATAAATGCTTAAATCATTTAGAATAGATGATGTACAGATGGAAGCTTGAGAGGAGCTGCATTTTAAAGACAGATCATGTGCAAATTATGCAGGCTGTTGTGATTCTTTCTATTTCATCAGCTAGCTTGATGCTCCAGGTTATTAAGTAATTGTTTCTCAGCTCCAGACTCACCATTCTATACTCTCTTTTGGTTTGCTGGGATTTTGACAACCACATTTCTTATTTTCCAGCTGGGTTTATGCAAGGCTATGCCAACAGGAAGTACTAGACGGAGATTGTAAGGTTGTAAAAGGAAGACGAGAATTATTTTTCCTATGTACTTCTTATGGGTTCCTTGTAGGCTTCCTCATTCAGTGGGCAGCGGCCAGCAGTGCTTCTTTATCTCAGGAGCAGTAATTCCTTTTTGAACAGTTAATGAGTCAAGTCTTCAGTTTTTTCTGGTGTGCACAACCAGCGTCAATGTGTTCAACCTCAGAGATGCACACACCAGCCAGCTGGGGCCCCTCCTCAAAGGTGTGAGTGTCAGCTCTTGGCTGAGGGGATGGGGGAGGGAAGATGCTTCTGAGCTCAGAGATGGTAGCTCCGGTCAGGCCAACGTATAACCTCCACTTCTGAGCTCTGAATTTCAGCTCCGGGGGCCCCTTGTAGAAATTTCTAAGTTTGAATTGTTACAACTACTTTGTTTACTCCCTCAACACTTAAGCAGATGCTGCTTGAAATTTATACTTCAGTGATCCCTTACAGTTCTCTTTTTGTCTTTCAGTTATCTAGATTAAGAATCTTCTATTTAGTTAATAATGTCTTACATTAAATTTTCTTTTTTATTTTTTTCAACTTCTGTGGTTTTTGACGGGGCACCAACTGAAATTAACCAATGCTTTTTACCACTAAGAAATCATACTTCAAATATAGTACTTGTTTATTATAAAGATTCCAAGGGTACTACTTCTCTGAGATTCCAGTCCTATTGTTCTGGGTCTGGAAACACATGTATTTTTCAAAACCTTATATGATTCTGGTGACTGGTCAAGTTTTAACAGTGGTCTTATAAACTAATAGGAAACCCTTTAAGTGTTTCTTTTTAAATGTTTTATTTCTGAGAGAGAGACAGATGGAGTGAGCAGGGGAGGGTCAGGGAGAGGGGGAGATACAGAATCTGAAACAGTCTCCAGACTCTGAGCTAGCTGTCAGCACAGAGCCCAATGCGGGGCTCGGACCCACGAACTGAGAGATCATGACCTAAGTTGAAGTCAGATGCTTTAACTGACTGAGCCACCCAGGCGCCCCCTTTAAGTGTTTCTTAAGTGAATCATTTTAGAAAGATATTTTTACAATCCATGACCATTTGAAGTAACTTTGTTGGAGGAAAGGCTGGAAACTTGAGATTCAGTTATAAGGCTTCATGTATGAGGTCTAGGCTGAGCCATAGAATTTGGGCTGGGTAATGGGAGGAGCCATTATAAAGCTAAATATAAAGCTAAAGGGTATAGATAATAGTTTAAAACTAATTATTAGTAGTTTCATCAATGTTTTAGGAAAACTATCTTCATGCTTAGACTATATTTGCTCCCCAGTCCTTCTCCACGAATGAGTATCTCCCCAAAGGGACTATGTTCTAATCAATGACAAGAACCAAGCACTCTGTCTTTTGTTTTCCTAGATCAAATGCAGCAATATGGTAAATGTCCAGTACATATTTGCTAAATTAAAAAACAAGCTATAAGGAAATGCACACGCACACTTGTTTAATACATTGCCTCGTGTTTAAAATTTGAGCAGCACTTTCAACAATAGCCAAATCATGGAAAGAGCCTAAATGTTCAAAACTGATCAAGAAGATGTGGTTTATATACACAATGGAATACTACATGGCAATGAGAAAGAATGAAATCTGGCCATTTGTAGCAATGTGGATGGAACTCGAGAGTGTTATGCTAAGTGTGGATGGAACTCGAGGGTGTTATGCTAAGTGAAATAAGCCAGGCAGAGAAAGATGCCATATGTTTTTACTCATCTGTGGATCAAGAGAAACTTAACAATGGACCATGGGGGAGGGGAAAGGGAAAAAATAGTTAAGGAGAGAGAGGGAGACAGACCATAAGAAACTCTTAAATACTGAGAACAAGCTGAGGGCTGATAGGGTGAGGGAGACGGGAAGGGGAGTGATGGACATAGAGGAGGGCACTTTTTGGGATGAGCACTGTGTCTTATATGGAAACCAACTTGACAATGAAGTACATTGAAAAAATAAAATAAAGTTTTGATTCAGAATATTTGAGTCTTTTAAACTACATATAAAACATGTACGGCTTTTATTATGCATCTAATCTGGATTGTATTATGCCACGAGAGATATTATATAATCAAAAGTTACCAAGATTCTACTTAAATAGAGCATGTGTTCATAATATTCTACTTAAGATCTAATTAAATTTTAAGTACAATTCTAGAATACCCTCATTCCGAGGTTTTGTTGGACTCCACAAACTCTCCATCTGAGCCTAACCATTAAAATTTCTTTTTAAGTTAACTGTGTTAACATCTTTCCTAATTTATTCTCCTGAGCAGTACAGTCCCCTACTGCTTGTCTGTTTTAGTGTTTAATTGCTTCACAGACTCCCAGATTGAATTCTGTAGCAATTTACTTTGCTCTCCTGGTGAAACAGTGAGATTTTCAGCATGAATTAAACAAAAATGGAAATGCTAATAAGTAAAAATTGTAAGGTTTCCTGAAACACTCCACCCTTTCATTTGATTGGAAGCTAACAGTGAATTGATTAATATTATAGAATGCTGTTAGCAGATTTATAGTTCCATTACAAGGAAGTAAAGACTGCTGAAGCTACCCCCAGGTCAAAATTTCCAAGACTGCACCCACTTACCTGAAAGAGGGATCGCTGTCTCATATCAAGACTGAATTAGGGGAGCCTGGGGTGGTTCAATCGGTTGAGTGTCCGACTTTGGCTCAGGTCATGGGTTCGAGCCCCTTGTCGGGCTCTGTGCTGACAGCTAAGCTCAGAGCCTGGAGCCTGTCTTCAGATTCTGTGTCTCCCCCTCTCTCTGACCCTCCCCTGTCAGCTTATGCAGTCTGTCTGTCTCTCTCAAAAATAAATAAAACATTTCCAAAATTTAAAAAAATAATGAAATAAAATTTGTATTATAATTTCTTTACAATCTTCTCAATCAGCTTTTCAAATTTTCCCTGAGAGTTCTTAAACTAACCAGTACACATGCTTTGCCCTGTCTTAACATCTTAAATCTATTGAACAGGGTAAGATCTGAAGGGTTGAGTAACTATATGTCACCAAGTTAAAGAACTAATTAACAAGTGAAATTTTAAAATAAAATAGTATATGAATTTTGTATACAATGCAATGCCAAATTTCTGAATTTTAATTACAAGAGGTAACAACTAATAGTTTTTTTCATTGGGAAGATACTTGAAGACATTAGACTCATGTTTAATATTCTATATTTCTGCATTTTCTGAATCAGTTCCAAAAATTCATAGAACAGCAGCACTCTAAATTGATACCCAATAATCATAACTAATAAGTAGCAAATTTAATTTTACTCACCTAGAACTATAGTTGCCAATCAGGTTTCAAAAGTAACTTTTACCCTTTGGAAGCCAAGGCTTGCCATCTACTTTGTGAGAGGCAACTAACCTGCAATTTGATTAGAGTGAGGTGAGTCTAGTTGAATGATCTTGTATATAAAACTATCACACATAAAAAATGTGAATACAGTTATAATCAGTAAAACTCTAAATGGAAAAATAATATTGACTAAATTTGTATATGTTGTATAGATAATCAGCCTCTAATCCTTGAATCTTTAATTCACCTCATTTTCACTATGATTACAGATTTTTGTATTTCAGAAACTTCAGGAGCTATGTTAATGAGCTCAATGTTAAAAAATGTCCTGATTTGCAAACCTGTTAATGGTCTATTTCAGTAGAAAGAACTGCCACGAGGAGATGTTCTGTATCCGCACTCTCCTCTACTGTTGTTAGCTGCATGTGGCTATTGAGTGTATGGAATGTGTCTAGTGTGATTGTAAAAGTTATTTTGGGGGCGTTCACCTGGGTGGCTCAGTGGGTTAAGTGTCCAACTTCGGCTCAGGTCATGATCTCACAGTTAGTGGGTTGGAGCCCCATGTCAAGCTCTGTGCTGACAGCTCACAGCCTGGAGCCTGCTTCAGATTCTGTGTCTCCCTCTCTCTCCATCCCTCCCCAACTCTTACATAGGCTTGCATGCTCTCTCTCTCTCTGAAAAATAAACATTAAAAAAAGTTATTTTTTTAAATTTAAGAATAATTAAATTAAACTCATATAGCCTCATGTGGCTCATAGCCACTGTATCTGTAGGACAGCAGGGCTATGTAGTATTTTCAGTTAACTTTATTTAATTTTTTCTTATTCTTATGAAGTTACAGAACAAATAAATACGTTATTTCTTATGTTTTTTTTGTTTTGTTTCAGGTTTTTATGTAAATTTCAGTTAACATATAGTGTAATATTCGTTTTGGGATTGTTATTTAGTGATTCATCACTTATAGATAACACCCAGTGTTCATCAAATCAAGTGCCCTCCTTAATGCCCATCACCCATTTAGCCTATCTCTGCCCACCTCCCCTTCTGATAAGTATATATAGCAATTTTTCATGAGTTCTCTCACAGTGACTCCCAAAATTTGAAGATATCTGTAAATAATAAAGGTGTTTGTTTCAGTTAGAAAGCAAAGAAAAAGACAGATGCAGTCCATGTTAAAATAACAAACCCACTGTCGCTAGAATTTGCTGTTGAGATATTAAAAAAATCTTTTCCCCACATTGTTCAGTATATTATAGAATGCATAAAACTTTGAAGTAGTTTTGTAAAAAAAGAAAAAAAAGAAGGATCTCACATGTATTAAAAGTGTTCATGGGGAAAAGATAATGAGAGATTTATCTTTTGGACATATAATTCTTGAATGTATATCCATATTAAAGATTTCCAAAGCAATTCACTCAATTTATTTTTGCATTGTAGGCAGTGGAAATGCCATCTCTAGGATTCACATTTCATTAAATCATTTAATCAATTGATATGACCACTTACTTACAAAAAGAGGTTTCATAATTTATAATTGACTTATCTTTACATAAGATATGCTACCTCCAGGGTACAGAGCATTCTTAGGTTTTCACTGTGAATAGAAATCTCCGTAGTCTACTCTATTCCTCTCCTGAACAGTTGGATTTAGTACTTGAATCTCTATCCTGGAGTGTAATTTTCAGAAATATTTCTCAAAGTCTAATTTCCTGTGAAACTCATCCCCTAAGTTCATTCTTGATGAATTGCACTACAATTAAGTTGAACAAAGTAGGCCCTTTCTTTTAACTCATATGGAAAAGAAAACACACACACACACACACACACACACACACACCACACATACACAAAATAATATTTTCACAGTGATTATCACATGAAAATGGAACTACAAATCATTGCATTACTATTATCATTTTATAGATTCTTTACAGAATTTTAAAAGACACTAGCTGTAGAGAATTTAAATTAACATTGACATATGGGAGTCAAATTTTATGTTTCACACTAAATGATTCTCCTTAATGTGAATATTTAAAAAATATTTGTCAATGCATATGTTAATAATTATGAATAATTTTGGAAAAACATGTGAAAAATGATTGAAATCTATAGTTTATCATGCATGCATTTTTTATTAAGTTTCACATTAAAGAGTCCAGCCACAAGGATTAACTTATTTTACAATATATTTGGTTGAAAAATTCATTATTTGTTTAAAAATTGAGACACTGATTTTACTTAAAATAATTTTCTAGTATGATGTGTATTCTTTAAGAAACTGCTTCATATCCTAATTTGGTAATTTTGATTTCTTCTTCAATGGATGCATTATTCAAATACAAAATAGCTTTTATTTTTTTTTTTATTGAGGAGTAAGTGATATATAACATATCAGTTTCACTGTACAACACACTTATTCAATATTTATGTATAATGATGAAATGATTGCCACAATAAGTCTAGTTAGCATCCATTACCACATATAGTTGAAATTTTTAATGATAAAGTTATTTTTTTTAATTAAATTTTTTTTCTTTCATAGTTTATTGTCAGGTTGGTGTCCATATAACACCCAATGTTCATCCCAACAAGTGCCCTTTTCCATGTCCATCACCCCCCTTCCCCTCTCCCCCAACCCCGTCAGCCCTCAGCTTGTTTTCAGTGTTCAGGAGTCTCCCATGGTTTGCCTCCCTCCCTCTCCCCAACTATTTTTCCCCTTCTCCTCCCCCACCATCCTCCATTAAGTTTCTCCTGATCCACCTATAAGTGAAAAGATATGGTATCTGTCTTTCTCTGCCTGACTTACTTCACTCAGCATAACACCCTCAAGTTCCACCCACATTGCTACACATGGCCAGATTTCATTCTTTCTCATTGCTATGTAGTATTCCATTGTATAGATAAACAAAACCTCCTTGATCCACTTGTCAGTTGATGGACATTTAGGCTCTTTCCATGGTTTGGCTATTGTTGAATGTGCTGCTATGAACATTGGGATCCATGTGCCCCTATGCATCAGCACTCCTGTATCCCTTGAGTAAATTCCTAGCAGTGCTATTACTGGGTCATAGGGGAGTTCTATTGTTATTTTTTTGAGAAACCTCCACACTGTTTTCCAGAGAGGCTGTGCCAGTTTACATTCCCACCAACAGTGTAGGAGGGTGCCTGTTTCTTCACATCCTCGCCAGCATCTATAGTCTCCTGAGTTGTTCATTTTAGCCACTCTGACTGGTATGAGGTGGTATCTTAGTGTGGTTTTGATTTGTATTTCCCTGATGATGAGGGCTGTTGAGCATCGTTTCATGTGTCTGTTGGCCATCTGGATGTCCTCTTTGGAGAAGTGTCTGTTGATGTCTTCTCATTTCTTCACTGGATTATTTGTTTTTTAGGTGTGGAGTTTGGTGAGTTCCTTATAGATTTTGGACACTAGCCCTTTATCTGATATGTCATTTGGAACGATCTTTTCCCACTCTGTCAGTTGCCTATTAGTTTTATTGATTGTTTCCTTTGCTGTGCAGAAGCTTTGATAAAAATTTTAATATCAACTCTTTAAGCAACTTTTAAAAATCCAATGAAGTATCATTATATACTCAGGACTATGCTGTCCATTATATACCCAGAACTAATTTATTTTATAGCTGGAAGTTTGTACCTTTTGACCCCCTTCATTCATTTTGCCAGCCCTCACCTTGTGACTCTGGCAACCACCAATCTGTTCTCTATCTAAGTTTGTTTGTTTTTGTTTGTTTTTAGATTCTACATGTAAGCGAGGTCATATGTTGTATGTCTTTCTTTGTCTGATTTATTTCATATAGCACAGTGCCCTGAAGGTCCATCTGTGTTGTCACAAAAGGCAAGATTTCTTACTTTTTTATGAAAAATACTCTGTAAATAGATGATGTTAGAGTGTTTATTTTATGGTTTTAAAAACGTATTCATCATGTTAAATTATTATTAATACTGTTATAGAATAAATCTTCTAAAGATATAGCAACTCCTTTAAACAATTTCTCTCAATACTTCTAAATGCAACACATAAGAATTTGAATTGAAATATTCCCTCCATCAACCCTAAATATTATAGATAATTGAATCATGACATATCCCTATTGCAATGTTCTGCTACTCTTTCATTACCAGAACTCCTACCCCGCAATGCCCCGTGATTACCCTAGAACATGATTTGACCTTTAACTTTGCCAGAAATTCATGCTAGCCAATATGAGAAGGAGAAAGTTTTAGCCAAGACATTTTCCAGTTCTCTCCCTCCACCTTTCACGTAGGTGACTCAGTACAGTTCTTCTTTCCAGTGTATCAGTGAATTATTTCTTGACTGAGTTGCTAACATATGTTGGTATATCTTCCTACACATTCTCATCTGTCAGTTGTTTATTTTCTTGACAAGCTTAGGAAGCCACGTGTTTAAAATAAGAAAGGCAAGTGACTGGAGCACTTGGTATTATCTTGACTACTATAACACACATTTTACTTTTTTCAGGATAAAGTCAGTTACACACAACAGATATTTTGTTTTGGTATTCTTTGTTTTCACAACAAACATGCCACAGTTTACTAATTTATAGAAATCCATCGTGTGATTGAGATTTTATCCTAAATAATGTGGGAATAAAGAATATAAAATGAATATTTTACCCATATAGGGAGACCATTTTTAAAAGGATTTGTCAGCTCTTGTACTGAATGAAAGAGTCAAAATATTGACTTCTGATATTAGTGTAGGTTTGTTGATTCAGTTTTCTTTCCTTATTTAAAATGATTGAAAAATCTTTTATGAGGTCATGAGAATAATTTATTGAAAAATCTGATAAAAATAATTAAGAGTATTTGTCTATGATACAATATAATGGACTTTTAAAGTGTGTGTGTGTGTGTGTGTGTGTATTCTCATTTTACTTTAGGATTTCTGTTATTGGGATTGTATAAAATTTATATAAGACACTTGCATCTCCAAAACCCTCTATAGAAAATCTGATGTTTTGTGTTTTAAAATAAGTTCTTTTTTTTAAATTTTTTTTTTTTTTACGTTTTATTTATTTCTAGGAGAGAGAGAAAGAGACAGTGTGAGCAGGGAAGGATCAGAGAGAGAGGGAGTCACAGACTGAAACAGGCTCCAGGCTCTGAGCTGGCAGTCAGCACAGAGCCCGACGCGGGGCTCGAACCCACGAACCGCGAGATCATGACCTAAGCGAAAGTCGGACGCTTAACCGACTAAGCCACCCAGGTGCCCCTAAAATAAGTTCTTTAATATGTTTACCAAGATATGTGCTTAGTTATGCTAAATCTACAAAATGTATTATGTTTAGGAGCTATTTTCTCTTTAATTTTACTAAGAAAATAAGGTTAGAAAATATGAGACGCAGAAAATTATAATCACTTTATTTCAATATGTCCTTGGAATATCACCTTCCTATTTTCTTCTTTTAAATTTTTGTATCCGTAAATAAAGTTTTATTGGAACACAGTTATGCTTATTCATTAGTGTGGTGTCTGTGACTGCATTTGCACTTTAGTGTGAGAGTTGAGTGGTTGCAAAAGACAGACTTTATAGCTTGCAAAATCTGAAATATTTACTCTTTATTTTATGTTTAAACTTTATTTTCATTTATTTTTTATTATTTATTTATTTTTATTCTCAAGTTAACATACAGCATAGTCTTGGTGTAGAACCCAGTGATTCTTCACTTACATATCATACATGTTCCCTTCTTAAGGCCCATTGCCCATTTACCCCACCCCCCACCCCTCCACCCCCATCAACTGTCAGTTTGTTCTCTGTATTTAAGAATCTCTTGTGGGGGTGCCTGGGTGGCTCAGTCAGTTAAGCATCGACTTCAGTTCAGGTCACAAATCTCACAGATTGTGAGATCAAGCTCTGTATCAGGCTCTGTCCTGACAGCTGGGAGCCTGGAATTCTCTCTCTCTCTCTCTATACCCCTTCCCCACTCATTCTCTCTCTCTCTCTCTCTCTCTCTCCCTCTCTCCCTCTCTCCCTCCCTCCATCCCTCTCTCAAAAATAAATAAACATAAAAAAAAGAAGAGTCCTTTTTGGTTTGCCTCCTCTGTTCTTAATCTTCTTTTTCCGTCCCTTCCCCTATGATCATCTGTTCAATTTCTCAAATTCCACATATAAGTGTAATGATATGATACCTGTCTTGCTCTGACTTATTTCACTTAGTATGATATAATATCCTCCAGTTGTATCCACATTGTTGCAAATGGCAAGATTTCATTATTTTTCAACACCAGGTAGTATTCATTTTCCTGTTTTCTGTTATTTGTTTGTCTAAAGAAGAACTTCTGTCCCTATGATGAAGAGCTATCTCAAATCTTTAGTACTTCATATTTTACATTAATCTTAAAAGACCATACTAGGTCCCTCCTTTGGTAATTTCAGGTTAAAAAATACAATTTTTCAAGAAATATAAGGATAAAAGCCAAAGGGCAAAGAAAACAAATAACTCAATTTAAAAATGGGCCAAAAACCTTAAAAGACACCTCGTCAAAGAAAATATATAGATGGTAAATAAGCATGTTAAAAGATGCTCCACATCATTTGTCATTAGAGAAACACAAGTTAAAATGATGATGAGATACTACTACACAGATAGTAGAATGACTGAAATCCAGAACACTGACAACACCAAATGATGGTGTGAATGTGGAACAACAGGAACTCTCATTTATTGCTGGTGGGAATTCCAAATGGCACAGATGCTCTAGAAGATGGTTTGGTGGTTTCTGACAAGGCTAAACATACTCTCACCATGATCCAGCAATTGTGTCCCTCAGTATTTACCCAAATGAGTTGAAGACTTATGTCCACAGATAAAGTAGCATACACATGTTTATAGCAGCTTTATTTATAATTTTCAAAACTTGAAAGCAACCAAGATGTCCTTTAGTAAAGAATAAACTACTATACATTCCTACCGTGGAATATTATTTGACTAAAAAGTTATGAGCTAAAAAGAAATGAGTTATCAAAGCCATGAAAAGACCAGGAAGAAACCTAACTGCACATTACTGATTGAAAGAATCCAATTTGAAAGACTCCGTGTTTTATGATTACAACCATATGGCATTCTAGAAAGGTAATACTATGAACAATAAGAAGTTCAGCAGTTGCCAGGTACTCCAGTTAAGAAGATGAAAGGTGGAGTATATAAGATTTTTAGGGCAGTGAAAATACTCTGTATAATATTATAAAGAAATATGTCGAACATTTATTCAAACGCATAGAATATACAACACCAAAAATGAACCCTAAATTAAACTGTGGATATTGGTTGATTATGTGTCAGTGTAGGTTCATCTTTGGTTAAAAAAAATAAAACATTTCTGATAAATGATGTTAATAATGGGGAAGGTTGTACATGTTTTATGTAGGGAGTATATAGGAAATCTCTGTACATTTTTCTCAACTTTGTTATAAACCTAACAAAAAGGGTTCTTAAACTCTTAAACTGCTCTTAAAAAACAAGCCTAAAAAAAGATAATTCACAGACCTTTATTTGGTTAACCTGAAAACTGAATAATCCTTAAGTTGCATAATGAAAATTGTTGCTCTGACTGACAGAAGGTAATCCCTTAATAAAAGCAATCCTTAAATTTCAGAATCTCTCCTACAATCAGATTTGCCCTAAATATAATGATAAAATTAGAATGTACACTATAGTCTTATATATTATGGATAAATAAAATCATTTCCTGAGTTAGTAAAAAATAAATGAATAAATTTCAGAGCAACGCAAAGAAAAAAACACACCATTCATTACAATAAAATGAAATACTATACTGAAAATGAAAGATGTTAAAAATAAAAGGGATTTAGGGCATGGGTGCTAAAATGGAAATTGAGGCTTCTCTATACTATTAGCTCAATTTTTTCTGTAAATCTAAAACTGCTCTAAAATTCAATTTATTAATTAAAAAATTAAAAATTAAATTATTTGATTTTATGATTTAATATACTTATAAATACATTTTTTATAGTTGGAAAAAGAGGCAATGGATGGAGTTTTCAACAAAGCCTATTTCATTTAGAAATGGAAAATCATCAGCCTCCACTTGTATTCCTGTCTCCATTTCTGTCTCTGTTAGTCTTTCCTATTGCCAGTAATCTTTCTTTCCATTAATAAAGGAAGGCTCCCACCCCTCATGGGTTTCAACATATAGAAATACAAAGGAAGATTCTAATTTACCAACTTGAGTTTTGTGTTGGTTCTTATAATCTTCTAAGCATGATCTGACTAGGTGTTCTTACTCCTCAATTAGGTAGTAAACATGTATTTCTTAGCCAAAACTGAGAGTCTCAATTTAATGTAATTTACTGTATGTATGTGTATATATATATGTGTATGCATATATATGCATATGGCATATGTGTATATATATATGTATATATATGGTTATTTTCTTAAATATTTTGTTATTCTGAGTTTAATATGACCTTTTTATGTAGAACCATTATTCCATTATTTCTTCTGGGTTTTTTTTGACTGGTATATAATAAGCATAGAGCTAGGAAATAATAAATATTTGTTGAGGGAAAAATAGTACTAGCCCATCTCAAGACATTCAATGAAGAGTTTCAAGAGATTCCAAGAACAAAATATCACTGATGTTACTCAAGACATCTTTACCAATTCTTTGCAAAAGTGAGTTTTTGGCTTTATATGCTAAGTATTAGAACAATCATTGCATTAATAAATCTCTGTTTCTTAATATATATTTTGGGAATGACAGATATAGAATAAGTAACTACTTTAATTTTGTATCCCAATTCTTTATAAAGAAACTAAGCTAGGAGTTGACCCTTCAATCAGATTCCTTATAGGGACTTATAATAATAATAATAATAATAATACAATAATAATATTAATCTAATTTACTAAACAGACATAGTGTTCCAATTTAGTACTGTTTAAATAATAAATTGGCCAAATGAAATATAAAAGTATATTGTTTCCATATATTATTGAATCTATAACCAAAAGCGAAAATTTCTAGATGTCTGAAACAAAAAGGAAACTCAAAGTAAGGTTGGGAAGAAGGCATTGATTCCAAAATTGCCTATCGGTATCAGAAGCAGATTGGGACTCTGAAGTTTCTGATCTGGCTCAAACTTAATGTCAGGGAGCAGAGAGCCCTAGAAAACCTGTTCTTGGAAAGCATGGGAATTCGTTCCGAGTATGCATTATGTTTGTTTTGGAAACAGCAAATACACTCTTACTCATGTAAAAATTGAATCAGAAATTTAAAGAAGGGGTTTTGCTATAGGCAACTTCCAGGAGAGATGTGCTTTTGCAGGAAACAACTTCCATTGAAAATGAACTTTTAAAACTACCCCACCTAAAAACCCCACAAAAAAACAAAAAAAAAACAAAACAAACAAACAAAAAACACATTGGCATGAGAGCATCAGTAAAGAAACCAGTTGGACCATTTGAAGTGTAAAAACTAGAAAAGAAATAGAACGTCCCCAAAACTTAGAGTAATTATGCTAAATATGTGAAGAAAGGCTTTTGTTATTGGCTAAAACAGTTAGAGTTCTGAATTATACTAATTCACTCATTGAAAGTAACTTTGGAAGATGATGGGTGGGCATAAGGTACTGGGTAAAAGCTTTAGAAACTGATGAGATGAGAGAGTCACTAAGAAAAGAGAAGCCAACACCCTGCAGACACTTGAACAGAAAGGCTGTAGAGTCCTAGCAGAAACCAACTGGTATACAAATAGAAGTTGGATTTGGATCTGTCCAAGTGGCTGTACCTAAAGAGAAAACATTGGAATGAAAGGAATTTAAGAGAAGTCAGCAAAAATCTATATGTTTTCTTAACATGAGTCATTTGCCAAATCCCAAATTGTGCATACAGAGGATAAGAAATGAAGACGTTCAGCAGAAAGCAACCTCTGGAAAGCTAGAGTCATACAGTGGTCTCAACAACTTCAAGATATTGGCAAGAATGAACTTGATTTTCATCTGAACTTAGAAACACTGGCTCCAGTAAACCGCTCAAAGCATCACATCCTGTGATGAAGACTAAACTGAAAAAGACCACTAACCTTATGGATATCTAAAATAAACCCTCTGTATGATAAGAGTAAATTGCTAGTAATTACATTGCTAGCAAGGAATGGGGGAACCTTAAATTTCTTAAAATGATTTTATCCTTCAGAGCTTCTATAAGTTTAAAAATACAAAATTTGGCCAAAGGGAGATAAATGATAAAAACCAAAATCAAACCCCTAGAGAAGAAAAAAAAGACAAAGAGAAACAGACTATTAGGAATCCCATTAAAGGCATCACCAATTAAGAAAAAGTAAAACAAGGAACATAAACTTCCCTAAAATATTAAACTGTATGAATGAAAAGAAAATTGATATAGAAATAATGTGAATTATTTATATTGGCTCTAGATAAATTAGAAGCCAAAATATAAATATCAGAAATATTAAAACTGTCATATAGAGGGAAGCCTGGGTGGCTCAGTCTGTTAAGCATCCAACTGGATTTTGGCTTAGGTCATGATTACTTAGTTGGAGGATTCCAGCCCCACATTGGTCTCTGTGCTGACAGCATGGAGTGACTTGGGACTCTCCCTGTCTTTCTCTCTCTCTGACACGCTGCTGCTCTCTCTCTCTCTATAGAAAATAACTGAATAAACATTGAGAAAAAAGTTATATAGATACAGAAAATACATACACAAATCACCTCAGAGAAGTTTCTATACAGATGCAAACCATGTGATTTTGTTATAAAGTTCTGTAGACTATAAAAAGATATTATTAACATCTCTTTTAAAGTAGAGAAAGTGCAAGATCTCATTTATAAATATTTTGCAAAACAGTTACTAGAGACAGCTAGAAGTATCAATTTATCAATATTATTTATTCATCATTGTAAAACCGATATATTCCAAGAATGAAAAAATAGGCATTATAATAGAATAGTCAATTTAATAGAATGATGGATTCTATTAAATTCACCATAATAAAGACTTTAAACATGAAATATTTTCTAAACCTGTTCCTACGTATGTTTGCTTGTACACTGCATTTGCGTATGCAAAATTGTGGGAATAATTGTAGGCCAGTGATAATTATATCTTCCTCCAGAAAAGAAGGAAGATCCAATGAAGGTTTTTTCTTTATAATTATATTGCTGGTGGATTACTAAATAATTAGTTGGGTTTGGGCTTGGTAGTTTTATTTTGTATCTTAATAACATATGTATTGCTTTTGAGAACAGAATTAAATTTCTTTGTAATCTAATTAGAAATTTACAAGGCAGAAACATTTTCTTAGAAACTGTATCATGGAAGCAATTCAGGATCCACACAAGGACAAGGAAAAATCTAAGTATCTGACTCGGGTACCCACATTCTCCCTTTGATCTGAGCATTTTGACTTAAAATGCTAAGGGCATCCATGTCAGATTTATGCATCTGTTACATTTGGTTGGGTTTTTTAAAATATAATTTAAAGTTATGTGGCTTATAGAAGTCTTTGTAAAAATAAGTAAAATCTTTTTTTAAAAATATTAAGGGATGCTGGGTGGTTCAGTCAGTTAAGTGTCTGACATTGGTTCAGGTCATGATCTCAAGGTTTGTGGGTTTGAGCCCCATGTCAGGTTCTGTGCTGATAGCTCAGAGCCTGGAACCTTTCAGATTTTGTGTCTTTCTCTCTCTCTGTAACCCTCCTATTTGCACTCCATGTCTCTTCCTCTCTCAAAAAGAGGTAAACATTAAAAATTTTAAAAAAATATTGAAATGTAAGACCTATTAATTGACATACCATAAATGGATTCAGAATTGGCTAACTAATCTTTGACAAAGAAAGAATATCCAATGGAAAAAAGTGTCTTTAAGCAAATGATGTTGGGAAAACCGGACAATGACATGCAGAAGAGTGAAACTGAACCCTTTCTTACACCATACACAAAAATAAATTCAAAATGGATGGAAGACTTAAATATAAGACAGGAAACCGTCAAAATCCTAAAAGAGAATACAGGCAGCAACCTCTTTGTGCTTGGGTGCGACAACTTCTTACTAGACATGTGTCTAAAAGCAAGGGAAACAAAAGCAAAAATGAACTCTCTCATCAAGATTAACAGCTTCTGCACAGGGTAGAGAACAATAAACAAAACTAAAAGAAAACCAAATGGAATAGGAGAAGATGTTTGCAAATAACATAGTGGATAAAGGGTTAATATACAAAATCCATAAAGAACTCATCAAACTCAACACTGAAAAAACAAATAATCTGGTGAAGAAATGGGTAGAAAACATGAATAGACACTTGTCAAAAGAAGACATTCAGAGGGCTAACAGACATGTAAAAAAGATGCTCAACATCACTCATCATTATGGAAATATAAATCAAAACCACAATGAGATACCACCTCACACATATGTGGGCAAGAATGTGGAGAAAGGAGTATATGTTTGTACCATTGGTGGGAATGCAAACTAGTCCAGCAACTCTGGAGAACAGTATTGAAGGTCCCCAAAGAATTAAAAATAGAAGTATCCTATGCATTACTAGGTATTTTTTCAAAGGATACAAAAGTGCTGACTTGAAGGGGCACATGCACCCCAATGTTTATAGGAGCATTATCAAGAATAGCAAAATTTTGGGAAGAGCCAAAATGTCCATTGATTGATGAATGGATAAAGAAGATGTAGGATATGGTATGTATGTATGTACCATCTATATGGTAGAATATTACACACCAATAAAAAATGAAATCTTGCCATTTATAACAACATGATGGAACTATAGTGTATTGTGCTAAGTGAAATGAATCAGAGAAAGACAAATATCATATGATTTAACTCATGTAGAATTTAAGGAACAAAATAGATTAACATAGGGGAATGGAAGGAAAAATAAGATAAAAACAGAAAAGAGGCAAACTATAAGAGATTCTTAAATACAGAGAACAAACAGGGTTGCTGGAGGGGAGGTGGGCTGGAGATGGGCTAAACGGATGATTGCCATTAAAGAGGGCACTTGTTGGGATGAGCACTGTGTTTTGTATGTAAGTGATGAATCACTAAGTTCTACTTCTGAAATCAATATTGCACTGTATGTTACCTAACTTGAATGAAAATTTAAAAATATATATAATTAGACCGGAAAGTCAACTAATTTGATTCTAATTCTCACATCTTACAAAGTAGAAAATATCCTCTCTCTTCCCTTAGTCTCAAAATGTGATTTGTGGACTCTTGTTGTCAGTATTTCCAATGCTACTGGGAGGCACATTCCTTGATCCAAAATAAGGCCTGCTAATTTGGAATCCCAGGGAGTCAGACCCCCAAATCTTCATTGTTTTCATCATTTTGCTGATTGGTTCTTAATTATTTTAAACATACAAAACTAAAATTTGTGTAATTATTTTTTAATCAGTTGATTCTGTAGTGTTAGGAAAGTACCTAATATTTGATGAAATATCCTACAGGCCCCTCTTCACACTTCTATTGTGCTTCATGTGCACTCATATTACTAATGAATGATTACACAAAAAACGGAATGTGTTTTTTAATATGAAGTTATGATTCTGAGAGAAAGTAAATTCAGAAACATATTTTTTTTATTCTATGTCATCTGAAATTTAAATTTACTTACTATTGAAGTTAAGAAAAGCAATTTAAGAAAAACCTTATGGGAGAAAACTATGATAATTTTTTTTTTCCTCAGAAAAAGATAAGTTAAAGAAAATAGATTTGGGGATAATCTTTTTCAGAAAATAGATAGATTTGGAGAGTGGAAGGTGATATAGAGAAAATATCCCAAATGATTCACTTAACATTTTTAAAAGGTAGGATAAAGTGTCTTAAAAGAATATATCTAGAGTATTAGTGTGCAAAATAATAAAATGAGAAGTATCTGATATAATATACAATTTTATTTAATTACCTTTTATGAATCCCGTCAAATTAAAAAAAAAAATTCTGGACAATATTAAGCCACCTCACACTGCATAATACACATCATTTGAGCGGATGTTGTCATCAATTTTATGGACTTTCATGAAACAGCTGGATTGCTGCCTTACATTTATGGCACCAATCGTCTCAAATTTATCTCACTATCCTAGCAAATGCCACATATTAGTGAAAAAAAGCTGTCTTTTGAATCTTCATTTAAAATAAGCTGAAATTCCTGGAAAGAAAGTCACTTTTGTAATAATTTTTATTGTAGATGAGACCAAAACTTTTCAGTTTCACTTTTACAAGCACACACATGTCCAAATCATGTAATACATAATCAAAGAAAATGAAGCATTGATATGTGGTTATAGCAATATATATGGAAGAGAATCAGATTGTATATTAATTACAAAAGTGGGTTTCCTCAACAAAATCACTATGAAGGAAATTAAATTTCACTGTATACTGCAAATGTGGTGTTAATAGCTGTTTTACCTTGGTCTAAACCTTTCTAAGGATTTTATTTTTCTCAATTGTGGAGCCCAGGGTATTATTTTAGAAACTCCTCAATACATTTCCCAGCATTAAATATCTGTGGTACTACTTAGACAAAAAGAAAAAAATATAGGGCATAAAAAAACTCAACATAGCTATTAAAGGTTGAAATAAAAAAAAATTCTATCTTTTATTAAAATTTTAGGCTTTTGTTAAAAAACAGTTACCCAGGTGAACTCTCTCCTCCATATGAATAAAAATGTATGAATGTAAAATATGCTATTTAGGGATTTGTTTCACTGCCCCTAGGTGTCATGACAGAAAGAAAATACCCTCATGTTCATTTATTTTCCATGTAGATGAGACTACAAAGCTGTTGTAGCTAAGACTTGATCATCTCTACCAATTAGTCATTTACCCCTCTCCTCATGTCAGGGAAGACAACCTGTGGAACCTGGACTCCTTCCCTACCTGGTAGCAGTGAGGCACCCTTTCCCTTCCTCCCTAGGTGGCATCAGAGAAGGCCAAATAGAGTGTCAGGAGTTTCCCCACCATGCGACAGTAGCAGTAAACAGACATCATTCCCGTATGCATCCAGTTTGATATCAGTGGAGAATGAGTGAGGAACATGCACGCTAATATCCACTCAGTAACAAGGAACTCCTCCCTCCTCCGTGTCAGAAGATGCTAAGGGGAGAACCTGGCCTTCCTGGGGTGTGTGCATCATCACAGTGATGCCAGATTGTCAGGAGCCATTTATTTAGTAAATTGAAATTAACAGGAAGCAATTTCATTAATAGATAGTGCTGCCAGATAAGTGTTCTCCAATTCAGGGCTTATTTTTAAAGTGTCCTTAAGCTATGGGGAATATGCTAAAGAGCTGAATCTGATTTAGTGGAAATTGCTTGACACTGATGTCTCATCTGAGAACATCGAGACATAGAGGGCTTTCTCTTGAGTTGTAAGGACCCTTCCAAGCCACAGTGTTCTCCTCCAATTTGAAGAAGAGACAGGTGTAGACAGTGGTGTGCATACCTGAAGGTAGGCTCTGGAAGTAGTGGGCCCAGTTAGAGAAGGGAACTCAACTCAGCAAATGTTTTAGCCCCTGGAGCAACTCTCAGACTGGCCAGGACAAAGTCACAGAAAGAAAGAAGTCAGACTTACCTAACTTGTGAGGGCTGGATGTACCATGGACATACGTTGATGTCTAGCCCCCCAGAGAAGAGAAGTCCCATATAGTAGTTACCTCAAATCAGGGCAAATTCAGGAAGTCCAGATCACCCTCAGGGCCAGTGTAAACTGGATGAACTATTCAAAGTGACACATTGCTGGTCACAAGTAGTTTCAAAGAAATTTCAAACTTGCTTTGACAGCCCTTAAGGAACAGTTTGCATGTTCTTCTCTTTCTAGTCTCCACAATTGTACTGGACTCTTTCTTTTTACCTCTGCTCACTACCACCTTCACCCTCAGTTGTTCATTATTTCAGTCAATGGCCTCAAATATTTCCCATTGCCCATCCCCCAGATTCTCAACAAAATCATCTGCACCGCCTAAGAACTTGTTAGAAATTCAGATCCTCAGACACCACTGTAGACGTTCTGAAGGAGAAACTCAGAGTTTTAACAACCCCCCCACCAAGGGATTCAGAAGCACAGTTGAACCACTGCGTTAGGTCAAAGGAGAGCCCAAGAGCTATTTTAAGAAAACCCAATCAACAAAACAAAAAGCAAAAAACCTGGCAGTAGAGTCAGCATCCCCTTTTTACCAAGAAAGTTTCAATTTCTTCTTAGATCAATAATGTCCAGGTTTTAATAAAAATCACTTATTATACCTAGAAGTAGGAAAATCTGAAATTGAGTCAGCAGATGACAGCCCTGAGATGACACAGATGTTAGAATTGTCTGACAAGGATTTTAAAACAGCCGTTGTAAAAATGCTTCTTTAGCGATTATGAACATGTTTGAGGCAATTGAGTTGATGTAAAGTCTTAGAAAAAGCAAAAGAGGAGTCTCAGCAAAGAAAATGAAGATACAGAGAAGAGATAAATGGGAATCTAAGAACTGAAAAAGACAACTGGAATAAAAATCTCCATGTTTCAGACACCAAGTAAAGGAATTTGCAAACATCTTATTTTCTCTTCATAACACCATGAGATGGAGAAGTCTCTTGTTTAAGCTCTCCCCACAGCTGCTAAAATGTGCAGTAAGGTTTCAGTTTCAAGTAGATTTGTCAAAAAGGCACTTGCTGTAGTTGCTACACTGTACAACTTTCTTCCTGAAGAAAGTATCTAAAACATAAAAGATAAAAATATGTATAACACTATTCACTGCAACATTGTTCAGAGTGGAAAGAAAAAAATAATAAATGCCTACCATCAGGATAATGGCTAAATGAATGTTAGTATATCCACACCTTAAAATATTGTGTAGTTGTCAAAAAACAATGAATTAAAGATGGTGCCAACTGAAAAAAAAACTCAATGGATAGGTATAATGGCAGAATTGAAAAGGCTGAGTAGAATCGGTGAATTTGAGGACAGAAAATACCTATTTTTTTTTAAATAACAGGGCTTCTGGCATATGTGAGATCACAACAAAAATATCTAACATTTGAAATATATTAATCTATCTACCTATTTATCTAAATATCTATCTGAAATCTTTTGGCTTCTGTCAATTTAAAAAAAAACACCTCAAGGTATTTTGAGACCACTTAACCAAATTTCGGGAAAAAAAAGTGTAATTGGTAATATGGATTTCCAGAAAATGTAGTAATTTACAGAAATTTGTTTTATAAAAATGTGGAATATTTAAGCCTTTGTTCTCAATTTTCTAAATACATCTGGATAGTAATATCTATTGATGAGAACCACTTCTGGTATACTCCTTGAAATACAGGCATACAGCATTCCAGAATCAAATGTCTGCTGGCCTTAAAAAATATCAGCTATTATCATTTGGTCTCAGCCAAACAATTACAGAAAAATAATAATCTTGAATTCTTTAACTTTGTAAAAAGTGCAGCAAAACTTATTCTGTGATATGAATTATATGTCTATCTTCATTTACACGTTTCTACATAATGTGCAATGACTTTACTTGACATATCCCATTGATCTACATAGGCTTTTGAAAGAGACTTCCAATTTTGTTATTAAAACAATAAAATCTTAATATCATTGAAATTGCATGAGGCATAAGTTAGTAATGAATGTAATACATAACAAAAGGCTATTGTCAGGAATACAGAAAACACACCAAAAGAGTTACACCTTAGTTTTGTCAAATTTAACACAAATTTGCAAAATATGTTACCTCTGGCTATTAACTATATAGTATTTATGTGGCATTTATAATATATGGTATGTATATTATATATAGTATAGTATGGTGTACACAGTATATATAGTATATGGTATAGTATATATGGTATAGAGCATAAATACTTTATACAATAGAATATATAATTTATGTAACATTATTATATAGTATTACATATTCATTTCATATCTTTTATTCAAATTCACTGTTAAGAAAATATCATGTTTTTCAATATATTGTCTATTCACTATATATAGTCTATTGTGCTGAAACTCAAGAGGTATTTTTATCACTTAATTTTCTCCTTAAAATGCTGCTTTGAAAATATTTATTTTGTGTTTCACTTAAATATTTTGGGATCTTTTTAAACATTAGAATTCCAAATTACAAGGCATATAAAAATATAAGTTGAAGTGTGTGTGTGTGTGTGTGTGTGTATGTAGGAGAGTGTTAAAAAATTTTAACTTTATGAATAAATTCATAGTTGAAACTTTATATATGATATTCCAAAGGACATTTAATAAATTATCTAATTTTACCTAGTTATCTAAAAATTTAATGAACTTTCCTAAGGTTAAAAATTTATTTCTTTCTTTAAAAGATTATCTCTATATAATTTAAATTAGATTTAAACTTAAAAATGATTTTCGAGATTCTCCATTTTAATTAAAATTATTGATCTAGTCTCTTTATATTGCAATGATATTAACTGCACAAGGGAAATATCTATTTTCTTTTGTCTTGCATATAATGGTGATAGTAAAAATTCAATATAATATTTCCAGTTTATGCTCTTTCTAAAATTCAGTTAATATGAACATTTATTTGAGGAAACCATTAAATAGATTAGCTGTATTTATAATGCCATCAGCTCTACTATTTGGTTTCAAAATATTCCCTATATCTCAGTTTTTCGGAAACAGAAAAACCTATAAACAAAATGTAATAAAGGCATATTTTTTCAAGGCACCCAGTTCTTAAAGAACTATCAAATGCTCTAGTTGGGTGATAAATAGGACTGCAGTAATTCATAGTTTTTTCACTTGATTCCGTTTGTTTGGTTTGCATATGATTCTATTTCCTAATAAATTATATAACAAAGAAAAACTTGACATGTAAAAGGAAAATATTGGTCTTGGGAAGATTTCAAAGAAGTTAAATTTTTCTTTTATTCAAGTTATTCTTTTTTTTCCCCCCAAGAGCTTAATCACTATTCTGTTTTTTAGATTCTCTAAATTTTATGGATTAAAAATGATTTGTGAGAAATTTAATAAATTATACCTTTTTTTAAAAAAAAGGAATCACTCTTCAATGGATTTATAAAGTTCCGGTAACTTAAAAGACCTTCATGTTTCTCTAACTTCATGAGTGATCTCAACACTGACTTTGGAAAGCACCTTCGTTAAGTTTTCATTGATCCATAAAGATTTAATTGCACCATATGTTGCAAATTCACTGCTAACTGAAGTGTAATCAGTACTTTGCATTTTTCTGATTACCATATTTCTTTGGGAATATTTCATTAATGTTTTAAAATAATTGAAAACTATTTTTTAATTGATAATGATTCCCTTCATTCTTTACTTCATGGTCAGCACTCCCTAATGTGCCACTCCATATTATGATTACTAGCCCTGGAGAGCACTTCACTTGAATAATTTTTTAAAAGCCATTTTATTTGCTCAAGTCAAGTGAATTCCACCTAATTTTTTCTAAGTAAACTAAAACAACAAAAAGGATCTTTTAAGAGAATAGTATCTCATTTACATGCCTTTTCACCCTTTTTAATGAGAAAATTAACATTACATTACTTGTAAGGTAGATATTACTGCCAGTATATTTGCAATACCCAGTAAGCCTTATAATTATGAGTTTATATAAGATGTAGGGCATCATATTATAAAAATATTCTGACAGTGATTAGGTTACCTCCATGTTAACCCTAGGGGAAGTTACCCTCCCAAGGGTTTCTGTGTATAATTAGAAGTCATAAAAATGTATTTAATTTTCACATCACCTTTTATTGTTTTTTTGTAGCATTAGCTATTTGTATTATTGCAAAATATATCCTTTGGGATACATAACTTGGAAAATATAGAAAACTAATGGAAAATAATTAAAATTCACTTATCATCCCTCAATAATGGATTCTGTTAAATATTTAGTCTATTAGTATCTAGAAAAGATTATATTTCCCAGACTTCCACAACTTAATGTGCAAATCTAAGAGGGTGTTCCTGACCTCTCTTGCATCCACACAACTCATGGCAACATTGAAAAGAACACGCAGATGAGTAGCACATTGAAGATCTTCTTGTAAAAATATACCAATAGTTGGAGATAAACACAACGACTAAGGAGTCCAACACGTCACTGAAATGATTAGTAATCTACAGGAATTGACCATGAAATAGTAATTAAAAAAAAAAAAACTTTTAAACAGGCCAACAAACAAAACACATTATCATTGCATTTTGCACCAACCAACATTAAAAACACACACCTAGTAACTTTATGGAAACATTATATTTAATACTTTGAAATGTTGTACCAACCCATTTACAAAAGGAGAAATAAGTTGGCCAGGTTTGAGTATGGTTTAGGGTAAAAACAGTTTCTGAAGCAAGTACATACTGTATATAAATAGTCCTATCTATCCTTTGAACCACATGAGTGAAAAGACTCTATTGATTTAGAAATCTCTATAGCAGAAAAGAATTCCATGGATCTAAGAGTACTGTATGGCAAGCTTCATTAAAAGGAGAAAAAATGAAGCCTAAATGGCTTCTGGAAAAAATCCTTGTTTCTGCCAAAAGAATTATAGGCTTTTGAAAACAAATAGCTTCTATTGTGCCCCTGGACCCAATTATGAAGGAGGATTAGATGACGAAGTGACCATATGCCCAGAGCTGGGTTCTGTTAGGCTTATGCAATCATAAGAGGTCAGACCCACCAGAAATCAACTCAATATAATATTAACATATCATAAACTGTACATGAACCATATACCATAGATTGGACAGAGAACACAAGAGAGCCACACATCCAGTGCCTCAGTCTGCGAAACCCACCATCATTGGACCATTGCCTCTTCCTCAGCTCACAACTGTGTCTGCAAAGAAGCTTCCTATAACAAGCTAATTAAGGTTGAAAAGGGCTAAGCCTGGTTCATGGCCATGGACGGATCAACACAGGATTTGAGTCCAGGATGGAAATAATGTGTGACTGTAGTACAGCCTTATTTCGGGTGGTCCTGACAGAGCCAAGAAATTATTCTCACAAATAAACAAGAGTTTCAAGTGTATTTGTTGATATACTTTGTATAAAAAGAAATGTGGCTTGTGGTTAGAATGTGTATATTAGACGGGCAGTTGAAAATGCCTTGGCTGTTTGTTCAGGCCTGGTTAAAGAAAGAATGAAAGATTATTAGGAGGTATGTATAGGGGAGAGGAACATATGGGCAGACCTATGAAAGTGTTTATGAAATATGAACCTATTTGTATCACATGTTAACATTCTTTAGAGACTACTCACCATAGAAGAATAAGTAAACAACAAATTAGACAAAATGATCTAGCCAGTTGAGTCAACTGGGTCAGCTAGTAGATATCAGCCAGTCCCTGTTATTGACCACCAAAATATCTGCACAACAGGTTAATGAATATTGTACCTATGGTGGCAAAAATCAGTGTATGAATGGACCCACCAGGATGCACTCTCAACTCACCAAAGCTGTTTTAGCTACTGAGAATGTCAAATATATAAACTACTAACAACTGAGACAAATGCTAAAGAGGACAAGATCTCTTGAGAAGGCCAACCAGCCACTTAGTAACAAGTGAATTATAGTAAATGCCTTCGAGTAAGGAAAGGGCATGATTTACTTTCACTGTAATTGACATATTTTCTGTGTATGAGTTTGACTTGGATCAAAGAGGCTCAGCTGACTCCACAGTCCAAAAACTTAGTGTTTGATACATTGACATAGGATTTTGCATAACATTACATTCAAAGAACTTACCTCACAGAAAGCAATTTTGGCAGAGTGCATACAACCATGATATCTGTTGACCACATCATAGGTTATACCACTCAGAAACTATCCATCTCAGAATGATAATGTGACTCTTGAAGACGTGGTTGACACAACATCTTGGAGATGATGCTCACTGAGAATGGGGTCCATTGCCTAGGACACAGTGCAAATCATTTTATGAGACTTTGTCTCAAATAGGCAGAATGTGTGGTGTGGGAAACAAAGGATGGAAGTTAAGAGTGGTTTCACAGACCATAACTTAGATATACAGACTTTCTTTTCTCACGAATCAAGGCTCTGTGAATGTATAGGTGCTGGTTTCCAGGATGGAAATGCTTAACTCAGGAACCACAAGGAGATTTCCATTAAACTTTAAACTGTCCCATCACATTGAGCCCCTTGTGACAAGAGATTAGCTGGAAAGGAGTTATCTTGCTGGTTTTCTGTTGCTGTGTACTGATTTATCCCACAAGCTCACAGCATAAAACAAGTATTTATTATGGTCATGGGTTCCCTAGGTCAGAAATTTGGACAGATCATAGAGCGGGGGCTCCTTCATGATACCAGGGTTTTCAGCAGGAAAACTCAAAGTCTTCGACTAGAATCATTTGAAGGACTGTCTAGTGATTGATACTGGTTAAAACCTCAGGTTTTTTATTTGTAGACCTTTCCACGTATCTATCAGATTAGGTAAGACTTCATCAAAACATGGTGACTGTTTTCCCCAGAGCTGGAAGCATCCTCCAAAGAGAAAAACCTAACATCAATCACACATCATCTTTTCTACCCTATTCTCTTAGGTGAAGCAGTCATAAACCTGCCAGATTCAATAGGAAGAACCTACTTCTTGATGGGAAATTATCAAATCTTAGAAAAAGCATGTGGAACTAGATACACAACTGTGGCTATTTTTTAAAACAAACTCTGTGATCTTGTCCTAGGGACAATGTGATATTGTTTGGGGACATGCAATTGAAAGTTACCATCAGCAACAGCTAGGGCTGCTGTTATACAGAAGATCAGAGACAAATACTTTTAGCATCCAGGCAATCCACTGATGTGTTGCTTCTGAATTGTCTACCAAGTCCTGATAGTGAGTGGATAAATATGGAAGCAAGGCCTGGGACTTTATGTGATCAGTACCTTGGAGATCTCTTATGTGAGGGTGGTGGTCCTGTTAGATAAGCCATAGATAGGAGCAGAGAAGCTACATGAGGATGGGGGAAAGAAAGGACTGATAGAAAACAGCTGTGATGCATATCTGTGATGATTAGTCTTATGTGTCGATTTGACTGGCTACAGGTTGCCCTGGTTAAAGGTTTCTGAGTGTCTATGAGAGCTTTTCCAGATGAGATTACCATTTGAAGCATTGGATTTAGTGAAGTAGATTGTTCTTGCCAGTATGATGTGATTGGACATCATCCAATTCAATGAGGACCTGAACTGAACTAAAGGTGCAGGAATGCAGACTTCGTCTCCTTTTCTGTCTCACCAGTTGTGCTAGGACATCTCATCTTATCTTCTTCTGCCCTTAGACTAAAATTTACACTGTCAACTCCCCTCGTTCTCAGGCCTTTGGACTCAGAGTGAATTATATCACTGACTATCCTGGATCTCCAGCTTGCAGAAGGCATCATGGGACTTCTTAGCCTCCAAAACCACATTTGCCAATTATTCATAAGAAATATTTTCATGTATATATATATATATGAACTATATTATGAACATAATATATAATAGGATATAAATTTTTATATATGATACATATGAGATAGATGTAAATAAATATATAAATTTTATATATATATGAATAGATATATAAATTCTACATAGAAATAAATATAAACAAACATATATAAATATATCCTTCTGATTCTTTTTCTCTGGAAAACCCTGACTAATATAGCATCAGTTACAGACTTGAGATTGTTTGTCCCAGTACCTTATTCATATCAATTTCTCCTGGAAAAGATAACAGACTCTAAGGGAATTATCTACCTTAGCTATGTATATCTTATGAAATAGGTGGTTCTAAGCAGTGCAAAGCATGGAACGTAATGGAGTGTAGTGGATTCTGTGCTGAAGGGTTCAGACCTCCTACAGAGCTGAGACACTCATTCCTCCAGATCCTGGGAATAATGGCTCTCAGCTAAATCTATCTTGATAATTACTTTTAATTAAAGAGAGCCCCTTCACTTGAGAACACAGCTAATCTCACGAACACCCTGGAAGCAAGGAATAGGTGATGTTTGATATATAAGGCCTTTCCCCTGTTGCATCAAACTGGAAACACAGAGGCTGAGCACTCTGTTGTGATTGTGTTACCATTCAACTTCTTTCCACACTCAACCCTACTTCGCTAACATTTCCAAGATATTTTTGTCAAAGCACCACAATATATATCTTGCATGTAAACCTCATACTGTTTTCCATGGAAGATTAACTTTGATACATAATACCGCACCAAGAAATAAGACATCTGATAAAATAAACAGCTCTATAAGTATAATAGTAATATTTAATAAAGATTAAGAAAGAGAGCTTTTCTCAAAATTATATAAAGAGTATGATACCAAAGAAATGAAATTAAATGGAATATGAAGTCATTTGTTTGCAGATGTGTGTGTGTGTATGTATGAAATACAAATTGGCTTAGTCGGTTAAGCGTCCGACTTTCGCTTAGGTCATGATCTCGCGGTTCGTGGGTTCGAGCCCCGCGTCGGGCTCTGTGCTGACTGCCAGCTCAGAGCCTGGAGCCTGTTTCAGTCTGTGACTCCCTCTCTCTCTGACCCTCCCCTGCTCATGCTGTCTCTCTCTCTCTCTCCTAGAAATAAATAAAACATAAAAAAAAAATTAAAAAAAAAAAAAGAGAATAGGAGATTGTTTTAAAAAGAAATTTCCAGTAGTACGGTTTCTGATTTGTTTGATTTTTAAAATATGATAATATGTTTTTAATTTTTTTGTAAGACCTAATAATCTGTTTTCAGTCAAGAAAAGCTTTCATTCTGCTGTAATGTTCAAATATAATATACAGTTGCTCTTAATAAGGTCTACTGCAGCTACAAGGTAGAATGCAAGATTATCCCTTTCCTCATAGAGAATACAGTCAATTAAGTCTCCTCTAGAATTTCATTTAAAATATATTAATGTGAATGTAGTCATTTAAATATGCCATGTATTTTTTCAACCATGCATTGTTATAAAGACATTTATTATATATGTATTTAGATTTTAATAATTGCCTTATACTCTAGGCCAAGCTTTTCAAATTTCTTTTCCAGGAATATTGTGATAGAGAAAAATTCTAATTGTTAGGAGTCAATAGAAAAATGTAAATTTCAAACAAGAATTACTGCATCAAGTTATTAAGAAATAAAGAAAGCAATAACAAACCATTTTCCAGATCCTTTTGCATCAATGTTCTGTTCAAAAGCTAAGTGCACTCTCCACGGCCCTATCTCATGCACAAACATAACACACACACACACACACACACACACGCACGCACATTTATTTTCTATTTTTGGATTTCGTATGCTCTTCTAGAACTAACAATAAATGAGAGTTGATTATGCATAAGTCAATAGGATGTCATTTCCAGTGTAAAATGTTCAGTGTTAGTAATCACCACCTTCTATGCATAAATGTGCAGTACACTAATTTTACAGTCTGTGTCACAGTAAGAAAAATGACAGGTGGTATCATGCTCTGTGCTACACTTGAATAACTAATCTACATAAGCGCAGTAAGAAAACTCATTACACAACAACATATGTGGACACATCATTTCAGGGCACCATATGTTTCTAAGACACATATAAAATAATTATCACAGCTAGCCTCAGATCGTGTCATGTGTGTTTCAGCAAACTTAGCTAGGAGGCTTAATTATGCCATCATCTCTCCATTTCTTTTATGTTCCTTCCATCTCAAGTCACTTTAGTCTCATTATCACTGGTAGTTTTATTTTCTACCAATAATCTCTTTTTCTTTGTCCTTGGCCCCAGAGAAATGAAGTAAGGTTTTAGTTATGATCCTTAAGCCATAACTTTAATTTATTGTTGTCTTAGTTATTTTATTTAAAATCTTTATCTTTTTTTGTAGATATTTGGGTGGAATTTCTTTTTTCCTGGTTTTTCCAAGTAACTTTCCTTTTATTAATTTCACCACTGTCATTTGTTTAAAAATTTTTATTTCTAAAGATATCTGAGGATGATTTGAATATGGGTTTTAAAAATTTTAATAGCTATATTAACCCAAACTGATGACATCTTGCCTAGAAAATGGACAAAAGGGAACTTATGATTACAACAACTTGGGCTGTATTCAAATTGATCCTCAAATTCCATGTATAGTTTACTCCTGATTTGGATTCAATTGAGGAGTTTTAGCATAACAATTACTACCCAGTTCTGGTCATCTAAGCCTGGGGATCTTCAAATTACATTGTATGTAGTTATGTAAATACCAGAAGACTTCCTTTAGGTTACATATGCAAAGATAGTTTTAAGCAAATTTATTTTTAGTTCACAACTTCTATCTATTCACAGCCTGAAAACATTCCTGCTTGCAGAAAAACAGGTAGATTTCTATGTGCTTACCATCCCTACATTAATGACTTTTTATCTTCACAAAGAAAGGAGAATCTGTAATCTGTCCCACACTTAGTCATGCTACATACATCCCACACCTATCCCCAAATAAAAAACTCTGGCACTTGACTTGAAGAAGTAAATGGCCGGATAACAATATCCCTTTTTATACCTATTGATTTCTAGTTCTTTTCTTTCAAAAAGTGAAAGGAATCTAAGTGTGCTGTCAGTAACCAGAATATTAATTATAATTTTGAAGGCAAATCCCTATTGATTTTTGGCAGATCTTTGGGAAATTTTTCAAATAATTGAATGGTATTGTTTAACAAAACCACTTTTTTAATTTTTAAAAAATTAAAAATTTTGTTTTTTATTTATAAGAGAAAGAGATAGTGTGAGCAGGAGATATATAAGAGCAAGAGATAGTGTGAGGGTCAGAGAGAGAGGGAGATACAGAATCTGAAACAGGCTCCAAGTTTTGAGCTAGCTGTCAGCACAGAGCCTGATGCGGGGCTCCAACTGTGAGATCATGACCTGTGCCGATGTCAGATGCTTAACCGACTGAACCACCCAGGCGCTCCAACAAAACCACTTTTAAATTCCATTTACTTATTTCAATTTCAGTGCCAAAAGACCCCCCAGGAACACATTCTATTCAAACGCGATTAGGTTTCTTGACTTCTGCAAGTGAGGAAGCACCAAGGCAAATATAGATGATCTCCAGAAGGAGGAATTCAGAGGGTTCTTAAAGATGTCAGAGATCAGGGGCGCCTGGGTGGCTTAGTCGGTTAAGCGTCCGACTCTTGCTTAGGTCATGATCTCGCGGTTCGTGGGTTCGAGCCCCGCGTCGGGCTCTGTGCTGACTGCCAGCTCAGAGCCTGGAGCCTGTTTCAGTCTGTGACTCCCTCTCTCTCTGACCCTCCCCTGCTCACGCTGTCTCTCTCTCTCTCCTAGAAATAAATAAAACATAAAAAAAAAAAAAAAAGATGTCAGAGATCAGAGCTAGTTCTATGGTCAGAATATGTAAACTAAGGAATTACTGGAAAGTTTAGTAGTCTTAAAACATTTAAGTCCATATGAAATTATTGTTTGGTCTTAGCTTAGAATATATGGATCTGAATGAATGAGCGTTAAAACAGTTCAAGAGCATCATGACTTGGTTGGGCACAATTTATCATTTTTATGTGTATATGGAAAGGTCTGATTTTAAATCTCACTACCACTCCATAGGCTAAACTCTAGTATGGGCATTTTTCAGTTTATTGACACTTCCCTTCCAGTTAATTTTCACCTTAAAGCCAAAGATTATGCCATTATCTTTTGTGAACATGGAGAATCTTGTCCTGTACCATTTCGCTGATTAGAATGTTGTTCCGAGAATATTATCTACAGTTAAACAAAAACAGCTCCATTGGGTTTGTTTTGTTGCAAATTAATGTAAAAAAAAAAAAAGCTGTGCACTAGCATTTAAGTCTTTGATAATCATGTATTTGGCAAAGACAACAAATTAACTGCAGTATTTTTGTTAAATTTGAAACATGTTTCATACACCCTGTAATCTATTTGGATATTCTTACATAACCAAGAATCCCAAGGGTCCCTTTGTTTTGGTATAACTGGTCAAATTCTTTTTTAACATCTGAAGAATTGATCCCATGTTTACAAATTGTCCAAGGTGAGAGAATATCATGGGAGTATCTTGCTTAGAAAACAGGCATAACTGCCAACAATATAGACCTGAACCAACTGAGAGGGAAGGAATAAACCAAGAGTATAAAGAACAAAATACATGGGAAGTGAAATAATCAGTCGTGCCCAATATCTAGCTGCTTTTACTTCTGTGGTCTGGGGCAGAAAGAGTCATATCTCTGTGTGCATTAAAACATGCCACATTATACATTTTTTTGAAGATTTACTCTAGGGGCTCCTAGATGGCTTAGTCAGTTAAGCATCCAATTTCAGCTCAGGTGATGATCTCACAGTTCATGGGTTTCAGCCATGCGTCGGGCTCCGTGCTGACAGCTAGCTCAAAGCCTGGAGCCTGTTTTAGATTCTGTGTCTTCCTCTCTCTCCGACCCTTTCCCGCTGGTACCCTTTCTCAGTCTCTCTCTCTCTCTCTCTCTCTCTCCCCCCCTCTCAAAAATGCATAAACATTTTTTAAAAATTTTAAAGAAAATTTACTGTAAAATCACTTTCTGAAAAAGTTTACACCTTTATCAATGTTAATAACATGTTTATACTTTATTCAATCCAATTAAACACACCTCTCTTTCAGGCACATTGTCACTGTTACAAGAGAGGCATGAGTAATGCCTTGTATCACTGCACATTTGCCGTATGATTTGACATTAATCCTAAGAATTCATAAGAATCTCATAAGAACATATATTTTAAGGTTTTAATAAATAATCACAAAGTGCTATTCAGAAAGTCTATTCCAATTTACAGTCTCATCACTGACATTTATACAAACTGTCACAAACTGCAAACAGTTAGTTAATCTGCCAATATGTTAGGTGAAATCATTTCCGTTTTTGTTTTAATGTCATTGTGTAATTAATTTTTATGAAACTAAAGTTAGTTATTTTTTCTTTTGAAATTTATACCAGTAGGAAATGGAGTTTTATAATCTGAATTCTGTACTATCTGATTTTATAATGAGAATTTTAGTATTGTACTTATCTTCAAAAGCGGTACAATGTTAATATACATTCTTTGAGAAGTTAGGTTTTATGTGTTTCCAATTTGAGTTTTGTTTGTATTTGACAGCTGTTTCTGTATGGAAGACTTTAATTTTCAGGTAGTAAAATTTATCAATATTTTCTTTAAAGTTTCCTGATTATGGTTCACACTTAGAAAAAGGCCCCAGAGAGCACTTGTGTGGCTCTGTTGGTTAAGTGTCCAACTCTTGATCTCAGCTCAGGTCTTTATGTAAGGGTCTTGATCTCAGAGTTGTGAGTTCAAGCCCCAGGTTGGGCTCCATGCTGGGCATGCAGCCTACTTAAAAAAAAAAAGGAAAGGCCTTGTTCTCTAAGATTCTACAAATCTTCAACTATTTTTATGATATTGTAGAATAACATATAACCATGTTATAAAAAATCAAATTTCTGTAGTGAAAAAGGAAGATTGTTAAACACTATAATGGAATTATGTGAAATATAAGCTTTACATTCACACAGGCAATATATGAGATTCCAATTTCTCCATGTCATACTGCTTGTTATCTGTCTTTTTATTTTTTCCATCTTACTGACATGGTTTCATTCACCCCTGTGGCTTTGAATTGCATCTCTCTAATGACAAATGATGTTGAACATCTTTCTGTGTGCTTATTGGCTATTTGTATATACTTTTTGGTATAATGTCTATTCAAATAATTTGCCCACTTTTAATTGTATCATTTGTTTTTATACTGTTGAATTATTGTTGAATTGTATTTGTTCATTATGTAAACTATATATTTTTTTCTTTGCAGTGTTTTTCGGAAGAAAAAAACTTTTTTTCATGTAGTCTAAAATATTTTGTTTTCATATTTTGAATCACATATATAAAATGATCATATTACATTCCTAAGCTATAGTGCAGTTCATTCACATTTTTCCAGTACTTTTTTAGTTTTATTTTCTTACATTCAGATATATGATGCCTTTGGAATTTATTCTTGTCCATTCTGTGTGATATGATTGTGAACTTTCATTTTCCAGATAATTTTCTGTTTTTTCAAGCCTCTTTGATTCTCCCACAGTTTGTTAATGAATCTTTCGATGATTTTTCTTTTTTTTTTTTTAACTTATTTTATCTTAGCATTCACCTACAACAGAGAGTTGGTTAGGATTTTCCCCAATGTTAAATGTTCTTATTTCTTCTCTATGAGGTTTTCACTCAGAAAGTAGGAATAAGTATAGAGAAAGAGGATGAATACTTGTATTTTTTGAGGGGGAGGTTGCTTTGTTTTTGTTTTGTTTTTTGCTTTTTTAGTGATTTCTGTGTTGTTGATTAGAATGGAGGTTAATGGAGATAATGGGAATGCCTATTTTGGTGACTTCTGAGTTACCAACCTCCTAGATTTTTCTCAAAGCTCCCCTTCACGTTTGTGTGGGTCCTGCAATACTGCTACTAACACTACACCACTTGTGCCATTAATACATTATGTATCTGTGAATCCTCCCTGTTATGAATTTTTTTAATGACATAATTCATGGATTTATTCTGTTGCATTCCGAGGTGCTTTGCCTGGTTTTATGAGATAACCATACGTTATATTGAAAAAAAATGCACTGAATTAATTTCCTACGGCTGCATAACACATTACCACAACATAGTGGCCAATACAAAACCTATTTATGATCTCATAGTTTTCTTGGGTCAGGAGTTAAAGCATAACTTAACTGGGTCCCCTGCTCAGTGTCTCACGAGACTATAATCAAGGTGTCAGCCAAGGGCTGGGATATCATTGAGACCCAGGGTCTTCTTCCAAGTTCACATGGTTGCTGTAGAATTAATTTCCTTGATGCTATATAACAATTGTTGCATGCTTCTACAGAGCCAGGAAATACATTCATTGTTGACAAATGGAAAATATAGCCTCAGCCCACTACACATTTTTAAATCCCCTCTTGACTTGTGCCAAATCTTTAAAGGCCTCTGCTTCTTTGCTTAGTAAGGTATAGATTTATGTTGCCCAATTTGATACCCAACTAGAAAGTGGGATTTCAGTCCCATTGTAAGCAATCCAATTTCTGTGAGTGATTCTCTCAATTCTGCCCCCAATAAGCACACACAAAAAAAGACATTTCTTGGCATAAACCCTGCAATTCCTTCTCCAAAAAATTTTATATGGATAACATAAGGAATGGCATAGAATGCCAGATGACTGTGAGGCATTTTAATGTGCCCTGGAGAAAGCTATTAGGATTTAATTGATAGTTGCTTTCATGGAGCATGGAGTTTTAAGTGTATCTTGATTTGAACTGTGTATTCCTATACTAGTACCAGGACCAGAAAATATTCTGTCCACTCCCTGTTACAAGTATTTGTATGAAAACAATCTAAAAGTTTGATAAATTATAGTAGGACTGTATATGCATATTATTTAAAAGGAAGATGCATTTCTTCCTCCCCTCCCTAAGTTTCAAGGTCCCACAACTTTCTAATAATGCTTAAACTTCACACTGTAGACACTCATAAATCCAACTTGCACTGTATTCAGGCAACACTTTAATCTGTGGGTTTGGTTTTTAGAAATTTTAGTGATATGTTTGCAACAAATGAAGGTTTCTTTCAAGGCCCTCATAGTAGCTTTCTGGTTTCTCATTTGGGTCTTGACCTGAGAATTTGCCTTGATCTGATACACTTCATTTTTCAAGTTTCTCAGTGTACCTGGAAGCAATCCTCTCCCATTTCCCTTATACCCCCTAGTTTTAGTAAGATATTCTAATATGCTAGAACCCACTTGATAAATTATAACTATACTTTCAGTATGCACTTGAATACAGATGTCTACAGGTAATAATTAAAGGCATTTCCCACTGACATGACCTTCTTTTAACACTGGCAGGAGGGCATTTGGATCTTTAAAACAATAAAATAAGAAGACCAATGACAGTACTATATCTTTAATTGTTAGTTCCTCTAGAATTACTTCTGGCATCAGTAACTGTTTGAAGCAGGGTTGAACAGGAAAGTACAGTGACTTTGTTTCTGTGCCTGGTGGGAGGCCTGAGGTGACTGATAATCCACCAGGTCAGCAGGTGGGAGAAGGAGCTGGATGCAGTAGGTGAGAACAGAAATAGGAACCGATTGGTATTTATTTGTTAACTCTCACACAAGGAGTAGAGCAAAGACAAGTGGAAAACCAACAGCACCTCCGAATTTTTCTCTTGGTTTATCTAATTACAGTGACCTTCAGAAACTTTAATTCTACCTTCCAAATCTGACTCCATTTTCTCTCACTTTTTTAAACTCTAAATGGGAACCATGCAGAGAAGGGAATTCCTAGAAAAATAGTTCCAGATTATCCATGTTGACCTAGTATTAAAATGGGAGAGCAAAATAGGAAATTTATGATGATATTTTTTGACATTTCTAATATTCAATACATTTTATAATGTATTGGTAAAATAATTTCCACCCACTCCCCTCCCTCCCCACCCCAGACTGTAACTATATGGCTACTTACAGTGGTTCCTATGTCATCTGCGAATTTTTCTTAACATTTTTGTTTTTAATTTGAGAGTGAGAGAGAGTGCAAGTTGGGGAGAGGGGCAAAGAGAGAAAATCTTAAGCAGGCTCCATGCTCAGCATAGGGCTCAGTGCAGGATTCAATGAAGGCTAGTTCTAGCGACCCTGAGATCATGACCAGAGCTGACATCAAGAGTGGGATTCTCAACCCACTGAACCACCCAGGCGTCCTTGTTGTTTCCATATATTTATTCCTGATACAGCACAATGCATTGTTCAATTTGGGGTTGAGGGACATATAGGAAAATAGGACTTAAAACTTGAGATCAAATTTAACTGGAAAACTTCCATAAGAAAATATGTGTGAACAATCATTTTTTTAATACAATGAGGTCAACTGCAGGCATAAGCAGAAATTGTCGTTTAGAATGTTTACCTAATAAAAGGAAGCAAAGAGCTAATTTAAGTTTAGTCTAGAAATACTAATCTGCTTACTTTTTCAAGAAATGTTGACATCTAATCAGAAACTTTGAGGATTATTATGTTTAGCAAAAATATGCTTACATATCATCTTCTATCGTTTTTTGTAACTAATATTTTTGCATAAAACATATTTTTATACGTTTATAGTTAATCTTTTGATGGGATCATAAAATAACTTTCACAGCAAGGAATTATGTCAAGTCACTTTTCATTTTGCATTGGTTGAGGTATAAATATAAAGACTTAAATGTTTCTTGGAAAACCGAGCTTTTTATTTTAAGCTTTTATTTTTTTTCAGGATTACTTGATTGTGTATGCTATGACAGTAGAACTGTTTTTCAATTCTTAAGGAAATGTCTGAAATAAAGAAATGGAGAATTAATTGCCTATTTGTGGAGTGGGTGAGGATTTACTTTACCTTTCAGTAACTTTTAATAACTGTATGGCCTAGAAGGAGTAAATCAAAATTTCAATATAAGTGGCTTCTAGTTGGAAAACCTGTAAATGTACCTACTATTTGAAAAAAGTTTTTTATTTTAAGAAATTACTTTTACTTCATAATTACCTTTTTAAAAATGTTAGGACATAAGATTTTATGGCTGTTATCACGGTGATAACCTTTTTGTGACCAATTAAAATTGAAAGGACATAGGTCTTCTAGATTATCTGACAACTTTTCCAGGATTTAGTCAATCAAAGGAAATTATAATGGACTTCTATCATCTCAGGTGAGGACCATTCTAATGCTTTCAGTGTTGATGGCTTCTGTCTTCTCCAAAATTGGCTTTAATTTTATATACGACTCGAACACTAGTTGATCCATTTAACATAGTCAATTAATATTTGATGCATTAATGAATTAATTGATTAACCAACAGGTGAATGAGTGGCATAGTCTATAGAATCCCATGAAGTTTTATAATGCTGAAAACTACACAGCAGTTGCTAAACAAAAAGAGTCTTGTTATTTAATCTTAAAATAAAAGCCAGTGGATGGGCTTTTTGTTTTGTTTTGTTTCATTTCTAAAAATCTCCTATTGCTAATTGTCTTTAGACTCTGGGAATTATTTCTTACATGGATTTATAAGTTTTAATTTGAGCAATTTTTCTTGTGAAACAGGTAATAATGCTGAAAATGCCACCTGTGACAAATTAATTTTTTCTCGACCTTTTGTTACAGTATTGTCATGCTTGAAAAGGAATTTAGAAATTACCCAACCCTATCCTATTATATTTCTGTGAAATCTGTGATCTGAGCCACCTAATATTTCCAGTTCTGAGATTCTTTCCTATATGCAGGTATGCATTCCAGTGTCCCAACGCTCAGTTGAGACAGAGGTGCTGGTTAATACACTAACATTAATATCATAGATTTAATCCTTTGGATATAAAATTATGAAATGTCAATTAGCCTGGAGTGATACATGGACTTTTCAATCTACAATTATTTAAATTCTCTACAAAGAACTCAGTAGCAAATTTGTTTTCACACATTTAAAGACAGGCACACAATACAGTGACCACTCTCATATATCAACAAATGAAATAATAAAGAAACACTATTTCTCCATATATCAAAAAGTCACTATTTTATTTCAAAGTTTCAAGTTTCTCTATTTCCAAACATCTTGTTTGCCATACTGTTCAATTGCTAGAGAATGGACCACCCACTTAAATTTGAAGATTTGTTCATTATACCATCTTATAAAATCTTGTTTTAATTAGTGTTATTCTCTGCTTTTTCTTACATTAGATAACAGTTGAGTGATGTCTTCTTCAGGATAGGGATATGTGTAAAACTGGTTCTGATTCAAGTTTGTTAAACGTTTGAAGTGATTAGTAATATTAATAAACCTAACCAAAGAGGTGAAAACCTATACACTGAAAACTATAGAAAGCTTATGAATGAAATTGAAGAAGAAACAAAAAAGTGGAAAAAAAATTTTCCATATTCATGGATTGGAAGAAAAAATATTGTTAAAATGTTGATACTACCCAAAGCAATCTATATATTCAATGCAATCTTTATCAAAATACACCAGCATTCTTCACAGAGCTAGACCAGACAATCCTAAAATTTGTATGGAACCAGAAAAGTCCCCCCAACTAGCCAAAGCAATCCTAAAAAATAAAACCAAAGCTGGAGGCATCACAATCCCAGACTTCAAGCTGTATTACAAAGCTGTAATCATCAAGACAGTATGGTACTGGCACAAAAACAGATCAATGGAACATAATAGAGAACCCAGAAATGGACCCACAAATGTATGGCCAACCAATCATTGATAAAGCAGAAAGAATATTCAATGGAATAAAGACAGTCTCTTCAGCAAACGGTGCTGAGAAAAAGTGACATGCAGAAAATAGAACCTGGACTCCTTTCTTACACTATACACAAAAATAAACTCAAAACTAATGAAAGACCTAAATGTTAGACAGTAAGCCATCAAAATCCTAGAGGAAAAAGCAGGCAAAAACCTCTTTGACCTCAGCTGCGGCAACTTCTTACTCAGCACGTCTCCGGAGGCAAGAGAAACAAAAGTAGAAATGAACTCTTGGGGTCTCATCAAAATAAAAATGTGCAAGCAAAGAACACAGTCAGCAAAACTAAAAAGTAACTGATGGAGTGGGAGGAGATATTTACAAATGACATATTAGATAAAAGCTTAGTATCCAAAATCTACAAAGAACTTATCAGACCCAATACACAAAAAACAAATAATCCAGTGAAAAAATAGGCAAAAGACATGAAGAGACACTTTTCCAAAGAAGACACCTATATGGCAAACATACACATGAAAAAAAGCTCGACATCACTCATTATGAGGGAAATACAAATTAAAACCACAATGAGATACCACCTCACACCTGTCAGAATGGCTAAAATTACAACTCAGCAACAACAGATGTGGACAAGGATGTGGAGAAAGAGGAGCTCTTTTGCACTGCTGGTGAGAACGCACACTGGTGCAGCCACTCTTGAAACTGTATGGAGGTTCCTCAAAATATTAAAAATAGAACTACAACCCAACAATTGTACTACTAGGTATTTATCCAAGAGATACAGGTGTGCTGTTTCGGAGGGGAACATGCACCCCAGTGTTTATAGTAGCACTATCAGCAATAGGCAAAGTATGTAAAGAACCCAAATGTCCATCGACGGATGAATGGATAAAGAAGATATGGTGTGTATGTATGTGTACACACACACACACACACACACACACACACACACACACACAGGACTATTGGCAATCAAAAAAGATGAACTCTTGTCATTTGCAACTATGTGGGTGAAACTAGAGGGTATTATGCTAAGTGAAATAAGTCAGAAAAAGACAAATGTATGACATCACTCATATGAGGAATTTAAGATACAAAACAAATGCAACAGAAAAGAAAGGAAGCAAAAATAATGTGAAAACAAGGAGGGAGACAAAATATAAGAGACTCTTAAATACAGAAAACAGACAGCATTGCTGGAAGGGTTTTGGGTGGAAGTTGGGCTAAATGGTTCAGGGGCATTAAGGAAGACACTTACTGGGATGAGCACTGGGTGTAATACATAGGGAATACTGGAATCTACTCCTGAAATCATTATTGCACTATATTGCTAACTAACTAGGGTGTAAATTTTAAAAACATAATTAATTAATTTTAAAAAGTAAAGTGATTAGTAATATTTAAACATTCCTTTATGATTCCTATAGATTATGTAAATCCTCAAGTAGCCTACATGGTACATGTGTGTGGATATTCCTGATATTAAGTGGAAACTAGTGAGTTTGAAAACTGTTTCTCATTTAGAGGGCCCCCCAAGTTAAGATTTTGAGATTTAATTTAATTTTAATATTATTCTGTATTAAACTGGACAATACTGCTGCTCCCATATTGAGTTGGATATTCACTCTGGGAAATTCATATAGAAAAATAAATATTTAAGTACATGGCACTTTTTATATAATTAAAATTTTTATTGAAATATTTAAAATATTTATTTATAATGTTTATAATTAAAATATTTAAAACAAATAATTTAAATTTTAATACTAGAAACCTGTATAACTATGATCCAGCTTATGGGGGGGATATATTTGTAAAGACTATACATGGAGATCTGTGTATTTCCATGTATAATCTTTTCTGCTCCCATTCATTTGTTTAGCAACAACAGGTACTTCTTAGTTGGCTGATTTGTGCCAGGGACTCTTCTATGCGGTGAAAATATGGCAGTGTATTAGTTACCTTATTGCTGTGATAGCAAATGATCAAAAACTGAATGGTTCAAAACAAGACAAATTTATCTTACAGTGCTGAATGTTAGAAGTCCAAAATGCATTTCACTGGTCAAAAATCAAAGAGCCTTCTGGGACCTCTAATGGACCCTCCATGTCTTTAACTTTCCCAGCTTCTAGAGGCCACCTACACATCTTGACTTGACACCCTTTTTCCATTTTCAAAGCCAGCATCAGAACATCTTCAAATCTTTTTCTGATGCTGCCTCTGTTCCTCCCTTTTTCACCAGACTCATTTGGGTAATCCTGGATGCTGTCTATATCTCAAGATCCTTAATCACATTTGCAAAGCCCCTTTTGCAAATAAGGTAACAACAGTTACAGTCATTCAGATTAGGATATGAACATTTTAGGGGACCATTGTTTTGCCAGTCATAAGCAGTAAATAAAACAGAGGCAAATCTCTACTTCTAAGAAAGTATGTTTTACTGAGAAAAGCACACAAAAAATAGACACATAATTTCTCCTCTTTATTACTTCTACTACTTTTTTATACCTTCAGTATTTTTTTGTAGTTTTATCAAGGAATTACCTATGTTATTAACCTTTTAATCAATTTTTGCATTTGCCTACAAACACACTATTTCATACATTTATGTTCATGTATGTTTCTCTTTCCTTCTACTTTATTTGGTTAAATTTTATTTTTACCCCCCGATTTTATTGCTTTGTTATCCTTGGGGTTTTTTTTTCTTATTTATAAAACATTTATGTGAAAATTTGCCCCATAGATACCAATAAGATGGAAAATGTAAACATTTCCAAATGTGTTTTTTTACAGTTATTAGGATCAAATATTTGTTTAATTTTTCTTTGAACTGTAAAATAGTGAAGGTGTGTGTTTATGTGTGTGTGTGTGTGTGTGTGTGTGTGTATGATTTCCAAAGGTTGGTGTAAATTTTAAAGTATGTTTTATTGTGGTGAAATGCCTATAGTATAACAGTTATTATTATTTTAACCATTTTTAAGTGAACAATTCAAGTGGCATTAAGTACATTGAAAGTGTTTTCCATCCATTATCACTGTTTCAAGGACTTTTTTTCATCAACCCCACCAGATCTCTGTGCCTAATAACTAACTCTCCATTCTCCCTATCCCTTCGCCTGGCAATCTGTTCTACTTTCCGTCCTTAGGTAATTTGCCTAGTCTAAGTACCACATGTAAGTGGGATCATGTAATATTTCTCTTATTGTGTCTGGCTTATTTCACATAATATTTTCAAGGTTTAATTTAAAAAATAATGGAATTGTGTTAGAAATAACCCTGATCTGCTACCATAAATGAAATATGTGGAGATGTGCTTTTGTCTTGTACTTAAATCATTTTCTGCATGTAATCTAATTCCTTTATGCTTATGACAAATGTGTTTATCCTAATAGTGGGGATAGATCAAAATTGTAATTGTGTTTTTCACATATTCCATATCTTTACTCCATTTTGGCCTTCAGGAGAAGATATATAGCATGTGCACTGTAGCAGAGCTATAAAGAACAAATGCAGCTACCTCAGGACTTATCAGGAAGGCCAAGAAAGAGCAAGGAAAGAAGGACTTAAAATGCTAATCAGACTGCCTTTTATTTTCACAGAATCCCTATTAGGTTAACTTCCCCAAACCTTTACTGTCTTCTCAGATATAATCCAATAAGCACGCGCACACACGCACACACACACACACACGCACGCACGCACACACACACGGACACGTAAATATATACACTGAAGATGATATAAACCTTCACATCACTATCCATCTTTCTTTAAAATCCTACACATATATACAGCCATATCTGTATATACACAGAGATACATTCAAATATATATTGATACTTATCTCATTAACATAGCTTTTGTAACTCTTTTCAAATATGAATTAGAATTCTAATTTTCCAATAACACTGGATTGTGTTGTTGAATGCCTTTTGTACTTGAAATATACAAGCTTTGTTTTACTAAATGAGAACTGAGGAAAACTAGGCATTCGATGTGGGTATGTTTGAAATAGCCCTGTTCTTAATTTCTGATTCTAGAACTCCTTACCTTTATGACACTGAAGTGGTTTGCTATTGTGGTAGGTAGAATAATACCCGCCCAAAGGTGCCTTTTCCCTAATCCCCAGAAAGTGTGAGTGCGTTATATTATGTGGCATAAATGCATTTTCACATGCAATTAAAGTCAAGGACCTTAAAATAGGGACATTATCCTAGACTATCAGGTGAATGCGTCTAATGACATGAGTCCTTAAACATACAGAATTTTCTCTGGCAAAAGAGATGTGGCAGAAGGTGAGTCGGAAACTGCAAGCATGAGCAGGATTCAGGGCACTGTTGCTGGCTCTGGGATATAGAGGCCCACTGCAGGGACCAGTCCCACGTGCAGGGACTGAGAAAAACCTCTAGGAGCTAGGGGCATCTGCCAGCTGACAGGCAGCAGGGAATGGGATCTCAGTCCTATGACTATAAGGACCTGAATTCTGCCAACAGCCTGAATGAACTTGGAAGTAAAATTTTCCCAGACTCTCCTGAGAAGAGTCCAGTTGGCTGACACCTTGACTTTGGCTTTGTGAAATCCAGAGCAGAGAAGTCAGCAGAGCCAACCAGAACTTCTGACCTACAATATGAGATACTAAATCTCTGTTGTTTTAAGCCAGTGAGTTTGTGGTTTTTTGCTATGGCAACAATAGAAAACAAGTACAATTATCCTCTTCTGGTACGCAGGTACAGACTCAGAAAACAAGAGAAAATGGTTGTTACAAGTGTCTGAATGTCCTGAGTGTTCAAAGTAATTGATAAATAAATAAGTTATTTTTGTCACACATTTTAAAATTTGAATGTAGGTTATACAAATCACTTTTTCCTCTTTGTTTGTATGTAAAACATTGATCACATTTAATTATCCCAGGGGAAAATACCTACTGTCTGATTACTTAATACTTGTAGTAATGTATCTGAATCCAATATGGTGATATGTCACAGTGGAAAGTTCCGGACATGAATGGCACCAATGAATCACTATTCTTGGGAATAAAGATATACTACTCTGTGACAGACAAAAAGCTATAACATTTGATATATTTCATTAAAATATTATACATTCCTATTCCATCAGCCAATTTATTACCTTGCAAAATGCTTAAGAATGTTCTTGAATACTATATGAGTGTTCTACTGTTGTTCATTAAAATAAAATTACTCTGACAACTGCTTGGCTTCTGATGTTTAAAATTTAGTTTTGTTAATGAAAATATAATTTACACTGTATTTGATGACTTTCAAATAGATACAAATTATATACTCAATATTTTAAAGTTATGACTGAATGATTCCACATTTCAGTAGAAAACATGCCAGAAGTGAGATCACATGGCTTATAAAAGATTTTCAATGAACCCGATGCTTCAATTTTATTTTCACATTTGGATTTTTTTTTACCAAGAATGAACATAGTTTTCATTTTTAATAGATAATTCTATTTTCTTTTTCAGAACTTAAGTTGATTTGTGAATGTATAGGAAACATATATCAGAGATAGTATTTATATATGGTTATAATAGTAATAGAATAGTTTTATTTATTTTCTATTAATTAGACAGTCAATTGGGTATTATTTCATAGTATTATTTTCTTCCTTTTCTGTTACTGAATAGGGTAGTGTTGAATGAAAACATATTTGCCTGAGACTTTCCATTAATCCCCCACTACTCAGAAAACATGAAGGTACATTCTGAAGTAATATGGATTTTATTTTGCTATTTCTGAAAAAAAATAATTGCAAAATATTTTAATGAAAACATTTTGACACCAAGTTTTCAGTAACACATTTTTTAAACAAAATAGCTTTGAATTAATCAAATAAATGGTTTCATTGAATGAATGGTTTCACTTTCTTTGTCCTCTCTTTCACTTTTTAAAATCAGTAATTTGGTCTCCAACATGAGAAGAGTCCATAAGAATTTACTTATTGTCTGCCCTTAAGGAAGAAGCAGCAAAAGTCTTTGTAGGTTATTAACCTTACATCCCAGCTTGCGAGAGCGAGGGATCCACACAGGACTTTTTTACAGACTTTCCATTGCTTAGACCCTATTATATGGATTGTTGCATTGTTGAGGGTCTGGGGAGACCCTCAGATTTAAGATTCTGCCTCTGCTTTAATCTTCTCTATATCTTTTTTGAAGTTATACTAATTACAAAGATAAACTGATGAGCGAAGGTAACCAAGTAAATTATACACATACACCCCCATAATATTTTACATAAAAATTTTTATTCAAGAAGAAAGTTAAAGGCCCCTTCTTTAAAAATCTTTTGAGTGCTCAATGAATAATGCTTCTTTTGCTGTGTCATAAAATAAACATTCTTAGAGGTCTAAGAATTGGCTACTGAATACAAAACACTGATGTTAAAATCCAAATCAAGGCATTTAAATTCACATATGGTCATAAGTTCACACAAAACAAGTGAGATATAAAAGATATAAAAAGGTGGGTGAAACATTAGACTACAGTAAAAACAAAATAGAAAAATGGAATATTTCTTCTGCAAGTAGATATTATATTTATAACATATCTTGAATGCAGTGTTTAGAAAGAATTTCATATATTTGATTAATAATAATGTACAGAGATATTCCTATATATCCCTCCAGATAGAATTTTTTGTGTGTTCCTGTTAGTATACTATGTGAATTATGAAATTTTGGTGTTAAAAAATGTTCTCAAAGAAATGTTCAATAAAAAACATAAACAACCATAAAAATATTTGAAATGCAAATTAACATTATTTACATCACCAAATGTAATATATTTTTTACTTGTGGATAACTGGCAGAGGTTTTATTGAGATAAATTTACATATGGTGAAAAGTACAGATCTTAGTTACATAGTACTATGAGTGTTGATGATAGGTATGCTTGACACGACACTATCAACCTGCAGAATATTTCCCACTCTGGAAATATCCTTTGTGCCTTCTCAGTTAGTCTTCTTAAGGGAGGACACCATTCTCATTTGACTTTACAGGCTAATTTAAAGATTATCTATCATTCTTTAATTTATAGATTTAGAAATTCATGTATTTAAGAAGATACTGTTCTTTTGCAGAGTAACATATTTTTGAGAGATGCTCATGATTTTATATATATATATATATATAATCAGTTGTCTGTAACACTTTTAAAGTTGAGTAGTATTCCAGTGTATGAGTGTATCACAATGTGTTTATTGATTTACCTCTTTTTGAAAATTCTTTGTATCTAGTTTTTGTCTTTTATGACTAAGAATACCAGAAACATCTTTGAAAACCTACTTGTAGTCATGTATTTGCATTTCTCTTTGGTGTATATTTAGGAGTGACATTTCTAGATCATAGAGTATGTGTGTATATTTAATTCTATACAGATTTTATTAGATATAACAGATGATATGCTTCTACCCCACTCTCTTTATTGAGGAATAATATTCATACATTAAATTCACTCATTTTAGATTTATTATTTAATACATTTTGTTCATTTTTGTACAGTCATATCACCTTTACCACAAGCAAGATATGAGAAATTTCCATTATTTTAAAATGTTTCCTCATCCCTCTCTAGAGTCTTACCCTCTACCTCTGGACCCTAACAAATCATCTTCTGCATTTTTACTATAATTTTATCTTTTCTAGAATTTCTTATACCTTATATAGTGTTTATGACTTTCATCACTTAGCTATTACTATCTTATCTATGAAATCTATGCCAATTTCAAAGCTATTAATATTTTCATCTAGGAATTTTACAGTTTTAGTTTTGTCTTTAAATCTATGGTCCAATGCAAATAAATTTTAATATATGCTATGAAGAAATGGTTGGTGTTCTTGATGTTCTTTTTATCTTCAGCATAAATATTGTTATCCTATGATTCATTTTTGTACTTTATTTTGTATTCATTTGACAATACCACACTATTTTGATTACCATAGTTTTAGGATAATTTTTTAAATAAGGGAGTGTAAGAATTACACTTTTTGCTATTCTAGATTATATCCCCTTCTATATAAATATTAGAATCAGCCTGTAAATTTCTATAAATTACACAAATTATCTTGTTGGATTTTGATTAGGTTTGTCTGGAATCTGTAGATAGATTTAAGAGGGATTCTTATCCTAAGTGTTTAATTCTGATGTATATTTTGCTGTATTTATTAGATTTTAAGGTAAAAAAAAATTTCCTGAGCTTCTAGGTCAAAATATCAAGTTGCTTATTAAGGATAGAAAATCGGCTACAAGAAAATAATGTAAGGCAACACTAGAGTAATGGTATCAAGAAACAGAAAGGAGAGTCTCAGTCAACGATTTTATATATCTGAAATTACTTTCTTCAAATATTGAAGTAATAAAAAATACTTTACACATTCAAGAACTCAGGGAAAATTTCTTTATGAAGTCCTGAGGTATCATCTAGAGCAAAGGTTTTCTGGTTTTCTGGTTTTGTTTGGTGACGGGCAGATAGTGTATATTTTAGTTTTGCAGGTCATATGACCTTTGTCATATGAGTTCTGCGGTTAAAACAGATCTGCTGAAAGCAGCCATAGAAAATTGGTCAATACACAATTATGGCCCTGTTCCTAAATCAGGAGGCCCATGGGTTTGGATATATATCGTTTGCTAATTTTGATCTAGGGCAGTGATTTTCAGTGTTTTCCCCAGATAAACAACCATCCATAACACTTCACAGAAATACATATTTTCACATTGTCTCTCAAACCTACTGAATCTGAAACGTTAGGGAAACTGCTTAGCAATATGTGTCACCAAACCTCCAGGTTATTCCAAAGCATGCTAAGGATTGAAAAATACTAATATCAGTCTTATCAAACAAAGGATGACTGAATGGACATCAGCAAAATGGCAATTGATGAGTAATGGATACACTTAATGTAGATTTATACTAAAACAAAAGAAGATGAACTCTGCACTGGTACTAGGCACAAGTTGGATGCCCCCAGAGGCAGGGGCAGAGAAACAAGTAACCCACATCCTCCACCAACAGAAGGAAGAAGCCATGGCCACTAGACTGGAAACCTCTGATAACAAGGTAGAGACCTTAAGTCACTAGGGACAGAGCTGGAAGACTGCTTGTGCTCTGAACCCTGCACTGAGTAGGAGGAAGAAGGTGTTCCTTATCTGAATGGGCAAGAACGCTAAGAATGTCCAAACCTGAGACTAGACCGTGTACTATTGTGGAAGGAGCAGTGTGGGATGAGATATGCAGGCCTGGTATGCAAGACCTGTTGTGTAAAACCTGAGGGTAGGGAGAAAGCCTCTAGTACTCTACATTTGAAAAAGTGACAGTGAAATTAACTAAGAGAGAAATCTGAAGCTTCAGTATGTGATGGAGGATGAAAAAAATCAAAGCCCAAATTCAGCACAACTGGGTCAGATGGACTCAACTATGAACAGGATGGTAGAAGCGGGGGCATGCCTACTTCAGGGTGTAAATATTGTTTACCTTAGCTTCTATTATTCTCTTACACACAATGTCTGACATTACATCATAACACACACAATTAGTAAACATAGTTAATAGATACTGGAAAAGTACCTGCTTGTATAAAAAATTAGTCGAATGATGGAAATTATATAAAAGAGTCAAGTGAACGTGTACTCATAGGGGCTTTTTATTTTGTATAGATCAAAAAAAAATCTTGTCCACACTTGGTATTGTCATAGAACACATATATTGTATCCATATGGGAAAACAATTTCCTGTCATTCTGCTTCTGGGAAAAACATCCATCTTTTTTAAAAATAAGATACAGACCCAAGCAGCAGAAATATTCTATCCCTTGGGTCAAAGATGTAGTCGAAGTTTCAATCAAAACCTTGGCATAGGTGATGATTTTAAGCTACTAAAGTAGATATTTTATTAGATAGATATATGGAAATATAGTTTTTATGAAAAGTTTTTGTTGGTTATATAAACTTGGAAGCATCAAGACAAGTGATTTAAGCTATTTTAGGGAGTATAGCTTGCGAAAAAGAGCCTGGAATTAAGGTATAAAGACCTCTCTTCAAATTCGGGATGAGGAAAATGAAACATTAAACTATTCAGATGAACTTTTCAAAGAAGTAGGAAGAAAACCAGGTGAACATAGTGTAATGAGAGCCATAAAAAGAGTTATTCAAGTAGGTCATGGTCAGAAATGTTGCAGGTTTTTGTTTTTTTTTTTTTATTGCTGCACAGTTTTAAATGACTCCACATTCACCTTTTCTTTTTTGTTTTAAAGATACTGCTACTTTTTTATTAAGGTTTACATGTATTCTGATTCTTCACTACTGGGATTTTAGCATCCTTTATATTTCATAGCACAATACAATAATTATAACTTTTGTTTGACAATTTTGTTTCCACCATCATTTTCTCTATCAATAAATTCCACACTCCACACAGTATGAATAGGCCTATGTTCCAAGACCAATTATTTTTCTCAGAATTCTTAACTTGAAAAGAAGCACTTATCAATAAATTAGTATTTTTGCCTCAAATCCTGTTATGCTCCATTAGTGAGAATTCTTTCCTGGGACTATGATAAATTCTTAACTTTTAACATAACATTCATTGCAGCCCTCATTATTAGAGAATTTAGTTGTATCCTAACATGTAACATTGTTATATCCTAACATAGATAGTAATTATTTTTATTTTTTTATTAAAAATTTTTAAATGTTTTTTAGTTTTGTTTTTTCATATTTTTTAAAAAATTTATTTCTGAGAGAGAGAGAGAGAGAGAGAGAGACAGCATAAATAGGGGAGGGTCAGAGAGAGGGAGATAGAGAATCTGAAACAGGCTCCAGACTATGAGCTAGCTGTCAGCATAGAGCTTGACGCGGGGCTCGAACCCACGAACCGTGAGATGATGACCTGAGCTGAAGTCGGAGGCTTAACCGACTGAGCCACCCAGGTGCCCCTATTTTTAATTTATTTTTGAGAGAGCGATAGAGACAGCATGAGCAGGGGAGGGTCAGAGAGAGAGGGAGACACAGAATCCGAAGACAGGCTCCAGGCTCTGAGCTAGCTGTCAGCACAGATCTCGACGGGGGGCTCGAACCGACGAACCGTGAGATCATGACCTGAGCTGAAGTCGGACGCTTAACCAACTGAGCCACCCAGAGGCCCCAATAGTAATTATTTTTAACAACTACACTAGTGTTTATTCCATATGGAAGTGATCATGCATAATCAAAGGCAAAATTCGACAGTATAGTTAATGAGTTTAGAACACCTAAGTTTAGAATTATATAATAAAGGCAATTATATTGGTCTTTTATAGTTTATGATTTCCTCTTGCTGTTATTGCTCAACAATTGATTGTTATCCAGATGTTTAAAGCTCTCTCTGTTTTTAAATTTCAATTTACTAGGAAATTTTGTCTTAGCACTACACTCAAGGAAGCATGTGATTTCTTTCGAAGAGAAGAATATATATTAGAAAAATGAAGCCGTTCTCTGAGATTTTATTAATTTCATGATCAGTATACCTGTCAGTGTTTTTTTTAACAGTTGATAATACCCCCAGCAGCAGTAACACACAACCATATCCGTACCATCTATGGTTACTGGTTCCTTTTATTGGAACTACTGACCTATAATCATTATAACACCCATTATAAATGTTTAAACATATTTATGTAGCCAGGAATAGGCAAATCAGCGATTCTGATGTAAATTTAAACTACATTTTATTTGAATGCATATTATTGAGTAAAAAACTTTAAGGTAAAAAAAAAAAAATCTATTTGCCCCCTCCTACTCTCCAAAAAAGTATTTAGCTCAATTAGACTGATTTCTAAAGTTAGTAATGCCAATCTGAGTATAGGCAGAAAAACAATAATGGCTCTGAAAGGATAAAAAAATGTGAGCGAATATAGCAAGAAAGGTTTTCATGTATATATGAAGAGGTTCCCTTCAGAAAGGGAATGAAATATTACCTCCTAGCTAAGGAGTAAAGATGCTGCTTAGGCTTTAATTTTGGTGTGTCTTCAGGGCACTGTTGGTTTTGGAGTAGTAAATTAACGATGAAAGTAGTGGTTGTTAGAAAATGTAGGGGAAAAGAGTTATGATCGAAAAAGAAGAATAAAAAGAATCCTATAACTATAAATCCATGAGAAAGAAACACAGATAATCTTAAACACCCATCTTTATAGAGTACAAAAGAAAGTGAAGATTTTGTATGCTTTTGGTCACAGGAACCAAATATATTTGTATACTCAACATAGAAAAACAATGTACAAAAAGAAAGCAAAAAAATTTTATACAAATCCAAAAGATTGTCCATGCTACCTGAATAAAGTTCCCAGTAGTATTTTTACATGCTATACATGAAGACATTAAACACCCAAACCTGGTTCAGGCCATCTTTTAGGAGACAATATGGGACAGTACACAGGAATAGAAGTATCATCCCACAGATTTTTCCATCTGTGTTGGACGGATACTGGATTGCTGTAATTTGCTTCTAAATATTTTGTGTGGTTTAGGTATTCAGGTAATTCTGAAAGAGTAAAATTAATTAGAAGGTGTTCATGTTTCTGCTGTTTTCAGAAAGTTTGGATAAAACTGTTTTTATTTCCTCCTTAAATGTTTGAAACAAGAGGAGATAATAAACCCTGTGTCTCAGACATGATACTAGCCTTGCAAAGGTACCCATGTGCTAATCTTCAGAACTTGTGAATATATGTGTTATATGACAGAAGGGACTTTGCAGATGTGATTAAGGATAGACCTTGTTTTGAAGAGAATTTTTCAGTTATCCATCTGGGCCTAATCTAATTAGAATTCTTTTTTTTTTTTTAATTTATTTCTAGGAGAGAGAGAGAGACAGCGTGAGCAGGGGAGGGTCAGAGAGAGAGGGAGTCACAGACTGAAACAGGCTCCAGGCTCTGAACTGGCAGTCAGCACAGAGCCCGACGCGGGGCTCGAACCCACGAACCGCGAGATCATGACCTGAGCAAAAGTCGGACGCTTAACCGACTAAGCCACCCAGGCACCCCTAATCTAATTAGAATTCTTAAATGCAAAGGATCTTTCCAGGCTGTGACTAGAGACAGAAATGTGAGGAAGAGGAAAGGCCAAAGATTTAAGAATTTCTTGCTTTGAAGATGGAAGAAGTGGTCATGAGCCAATTAAGATTCAGGGGTCTTCTAGAATCTGTAAAAGGTAAGGAAACAGATTATTCTCTAGAACTCCAAAGAGCACTACAGCCTTGCCAACACACATAAGAATACTGGGATATTAGCTAGGGAACACCTGCTTATCTACTAGAGCAATAATACATTTAGAAGTTCAAGAAAAAAAGCCTTGAATCTATAGATTGAAATTTCATACCACATTGTAGAAACATGTAATACAGAATAACCTGTAAGTATTACTTTATATATTTCTTACACTTCAAAATAAGGAAAGAATTTGTCATGTATGTAGTTGAAATGGTATGCCATGCTTGTTTTATTTTAGAGAGAGAGAGGGAGAATGTGAGTGGGGGAGATGGCGCAGAGGGAGAGAGAGAGAGAATCTCAAGTTGAGCTCCATGCTCAGCCACAGCCCACCTGACATAGGGCTCGATCCCACAACCTTGAAATAATGACCTGAGTCAAAACCAAGTGTCAGCAATAGCTAAAACATGAAAAGAGCCTAAGTGTCCATCAACAGATGAATGGATCAAGAAGATGTGGTTTATCTATACCATGGAATACTACATGGCAATGAGAAACAATGAAATCTGGCCATGTGTAGCAACATGGATGGACCTTGAGGGTGTTATGCTGAGCGAAATAAGTCAGGCAGATAAGGACAAATATCATATGTTTGCACGTATAGGAGGATTAGGAGGAACTTGACGGAGGAACAAGGGGGAGAAGAAGGGCGGAAATGGTGGGGGAAAGGGAGAGAGGCAAACCATGAGAGACTCTTGAATGCTGACAAAAACTGAGGACTGATGGATGTGGGGGGGAGGGGGGGATGGGCATGGAGGAGGGCACTTTGGGGATGAGCACTGAGTGTTATGTAGAAACTAATTTGACAATAAACTATTTGTAAAAAAAAAAAAAAAAACCAAGTGTCAGATGCTCAACTGACAGCTACCGGGGTATCCTGTGTATGCCATGATCAAAACAAAACAAGAAATTTATGTTAAAATTTTCTCAACTAACAGTCATTGATAAAAAAGAGAGGATACATATTTATAAAATTCTAGGAAGGAACCTGGTAGATAAATGGATAGACCAGAGACCAACTCTATTCTATAAGTTTGTCCTGGAGTTTACATGTCTTCCAGTCTTGTAGTTCTGTCACACCTTAAGGGCTTTTTATTCATGTACATGGTCAAAAAACTGTCACTCATAATGTGTCACTGCTGCAGGTTGCAAAGGAAGGAAAGAGAGAATAAAGGAGAAGCAACTTTCTCTGATGGATATGATCCACAAAAGTTGCATATCTGATTTCTGTATCCTAGTAACCAGAATATATAGTCAGTAGTTACAAAGTAGAGTAGGATTGGACCAATGCTGTGTGGCCATGTGCCCAGTTGTAATTTAGGGATTCTATTGCTAAAAAAAGAGGAATCAAAAGCGTTTGTTTCAGTATATTCAAGTTTCTGTATATGTCAATGTCAATGACTTCCCAAAGAACATACTAGTTACTGAATATAACTTGTCATCCAGGTTCTTGGGAGAGGCACTATACTTTGTAGTCCATCAAGATATGGCTATTAATTTCCTGATGATTGAGCCATTAAAAGACGAATTATCTACTCTTTCCAATATAAATTGAGGAAGAAGGAGGGAGATAAAAATATAATAGTGGGGAGCAGAGTGGAAAGCATATTCAGTCAGTAATTTATAGAAGTTTTGAACCTCTATTGGCAGACATTGTGAAAACTCTCTGTTCTGCAATGGAAAAATTTCATGATTACCTATCTGGCAACTTTAGTTCTATCCTTTAGGAATCCTCTCTTTCATTATCCTCCATGGATCCTGGCTCTCCCTTGTAGGATGATCTTTCTAGTCCATTATTCTCTTTGGACCCGTTTAAAGTGAGCATTGGTATCTATAGACTGAACAGCCTTTCAAACCTAGTGATTGCAGGTTTATGTTATCCTTGAGAACATAGATCCCCTCAGAGGCTTTTGGTTTATTTGCTTCCTATGATTTCAACAGTCACAGATCACATCTGGTCACAATTCTTGAGAGGCCAGCTGAAACAGCAGGCTTGGAGTGAGCTGGGAGAGCAGTGCCATTAATCTCTTCTTTGCAGCTGAGCTGGCTTCTACTGTCTGGCATTTAACTAGAGGCTCTTGAAAAAGACACTGAATGACAATCCTATCTCCTGCTGCTTGGCCTTCAGAAGCCTTTGGCTTTTCCAGCTCTAAGGACCAACATTACCAAAATTTCAATCAATTTAAATTGTAGGCCATATGCATAGAAAATTTCCTACAGCAGAGCTGAATTCCCTTCCATTTCTATTTGCGAATTAACTGATTTTTGCCTGAACCAGCCACTTTCTAGTAATTTTAGTTTTTCCAATCACTTTTATAGAATTACAGGCTCAATACACACATGCTCTGCCTTCTAAGCAATCATCAGTGACCATAGTATCACCTGTGTTGCCAAAAAAAGGATAAACTTTCTATCCTGTATCATATATACTGCCTGTGTGCCAGCTGCTAAGCCAATGTCATGTATTTTAGACATTTTTATGACAGCATTATACTTCCAAGTATCATTTTTACATATTCATGGAATGTGAGTTAAGCCTCTCTAACAGAGGGTTCAACACAAGATGGATATTTCTTCCTTCTTATGTGATAGTGCAGAGGATATTTGATGGTCCAGAGTTGGTGGAAAGTTCTGCTCCACAAGGACATCTAAAAGTTCCTGGGATATCTCTATTTTGTGAAACACTCCCTAAGGTGTTACCATAGTTTGCATTGGCAACTAGCTAACTATTTCTACCTTCTAGCCTGTAGGATAGAGAATGTAAAAGGCAATCTTCGTTCTAAAGAGGTGACCTGTAATTTATGAATATCATTTCCCCACCCTGCCCATTGGCCATAATTAGTCATAAAGTCAAGACTGTTTATAAATCAAGGTGAGAACTGAGCTTGCAAGAACCCAGTAGTTATGTTACAATAAAGAAAAGAAACTTTAGTGGAAAAATTAGCATACATAAAAAATAATAGAATTACTAACTTTTTACTATGTTCCAGGAATGGTGTTATATCAACCTCTATTATCCATGAGCAACTCATTATTTTCTGAGTTTATGAAATGAGCAGTCTTAGCAAACATTTTGGGTATAATGTGCAGATCAATTAACTTAATTGTAGACTCTAGAACTCTAAGCCCTATTATTATTACATAAATATTTACTGATATGTCATATAATTATGGGTTTTTAAAAAGAGATATTGCCTTAGTGAATAGTTAGGTTCAGTTGTATCAAATATAGAACTGTATCTGAATCAATTCAGGAAATGTGATGATTAAACAAAGCTTTTAGAATCTAACTGCTATTTTAAAAAATACATTATTGGCTCTTAATTATAATGTTATATATGAAAATCATATATGTAACATTTACATATGATATTCACGAAGACCATTGTCTGGACTTGAATGGCACAAAACAGTAGCTATTACCCACACGTGACTATTATAAATTTAAATTTAAATGAATTAAAATGAGGGACGCCTGGGTGGCTTAGTCGGTTAAGCGTCTGACTTTAGCTTAGGTCATGATCTCGCGGTTCGTGGGTTCAAGTCCTGCATCAGGCTCTGTGCTGACAGCCAGCTCGGAGCCTGGAGCCTGTTTCCGTCTGTGACTCCCTCTCTCTCTGACCCTCCCCTGCTCACACTGTCTCTCTCTCTCCTAGAAATGAATAAAACATTTAAAAAAAATGAAAATCAACTTATCAACTTTAAAAAAATAAATGAATGAATTAAAATGAAAGAAAAGTAGCAATATAGTTCCTTAGTTACTCCAGACACATTTCCAGTGCTCCAAAGCTGCCAAGGACTAGTGGTTACTACATTGGGCAGTACAGATATAGACCATTCCCATCACTGTGGAAAGTTCTATTGCATTGTACTTGCCTAGGCATTTGGTAGCATTTTGTGAATACAAATATAAATAAGGCTGGGGTGCTGGGTGGCTCAGTCAGTTGAATATCCAAATCTTGGTTTCGGCTCAGATCATGATCCCAGAGTTGTGGCATTGAGTCTCACATGGGGCTTTGCACTGAGCATGGAGCCTGCTGAAAGAGGCCCTCTCTCTCTCTCTCTCTCTCTCTCTCCCCCCCCACCTTATGTGCTCTCTCTCTCTCCCCCCCACCTTATGTGCTCTCTCTCTCTCTCAAAAAGAAAAAAAAAGTATATATATGTATATAATGTATACGCATATTATGTGGGTGTGTGTATTAAGCACCTGATTTGGTTAATAATCTCACTAATAAATATAAAATATTCTGATGAAAAATGTTTAGGTGGCAAAAACAAATAACCCAATCACTCTTTTGTGAATCCAGTGTGGCAAAAAAAGAAAATGCCCTTTCTTTGGCATACTGGATTCACAAAACAGTGATTTGGGCTATTTATTATATTAATTACTTCTTTCCAAAATGTCAGTTTCCTTTTTTGTTGGTATGATCTCTAACTTGGGCACTTTACTTTAAATGGTTTTTGTGCTATTCATCCCTGAGTAAAAATATATGAAATAAAGAATGACCTAAAAAAGATCTGGATTTATTTTCTTATAAAATAATGATATGGAAATTTGCAATGTAAATATATCTTTATTATTTAATTTTATACCTTTATAAAATTTATGTTAATTTAATACCTTTCCTACTTGTTTTTCTGATTAAAACATAAATACAATGGCTGAATAGAAAATCTTAAGATTTAGAACATATAAAATTAATAGAAGTCTAAATATACTATCCAAAAATATCATTATAACATTTCTGTTCATCTTTCCCATATTGACGCAAGAAAAGTTTACCTTAATTTTAGTAAAAAATTATTTTTTCTTAATATATGTAAATATTACTTTAATTACTATTTTTTGTTTTATGACTTTCTATATGTATGATTCCTTATTCTAAACTTCTAGACTAATTTGGTAGAGAAATAAACATGTAATTAATGTAGCTATTAGTAGTTTTTTTTATCAAAAACACAAGGCATGTGTGTTTAAGTTAAGTGTTAAAGATAAGCTCCTTGCCACAAATCTTTGCTAAGAAAATAAACATGCCTTATATTTAATTAAATATAAATTAAAATCTACATTAAATGATTTTTGTAATTAATGAGTCTATACCCCGATTCAATTACTTTAAGTTATAACGATTACCTCTAAAATATTATGTTTGTTTTCATTCAGTGTTGTGACTACATTTACAGGGATCATTTATAATTTGCGTTTTGTATGTAAATCTTTAAAGATTGATTTTCATCCTATTTTTATTCTTTAAAATTTTATTAATTACTGTTATAATTTATTTTCAAAGTAGTTTTCAGGTAAAGGACCTATTTAACTTTATTTATTTTTATATCTGAAAATATTTTCTTTTAGGCAACAGTTATTGTTATTAAATAATTTGTGGTTTGTTTAAGAACTGTGCTTCATTTATTTTTGGGGTAAGGCAGTGAGATTTGTAGTAAAGAATAAGGTCAAGCTATCTTTTGTTCCCTTGAGGAAAACCACTTTTTCCTTATTTTAGATTGATATTTTTTCTAATAAAAGTGATTAATTTTTAAGCTTATTTATTTATTTTGGGAGAGAGAGAAATAACACGAGTGGGAGTGTAGCAGAGCCCTAGTGAGCTCAAGTTCATAGGGCTGGATCTCAAGAAACATGAGATCACAACCTGAGCTGAAACCAAGAGTCAGCTCCAAAAGTGATTATTTTTAAATATAACTAAGTCAAGTCTTTGTACAATTGAGAAATTAATAATAATTATTATTCTTCTTTTACTCATTTTTCATTTTCAACTTCTTAAATCTTCCATATCTGATTTGGATTTAATCCATATCACTTTTTAACATACCCTTCTTTGTATTCTATGTTCTTAAAAAATAAACAAACAAATGAAACACTATTACTCAGGATAACCTCTGCATAGTATAAGATTATTTTCTTTACTCAATGAAGAAAAAATTTATTTATTTTAATGTTTGCTATCCAATAATAGAAAAACCCTTCTCTGCATCCCTGAAGCTAGAAGAGTAACCTAAGACTGACAATTATTATTTTCTGTCCTCTGGGAATGAAGCAACAGCATGCAGGCACAGGGCAGAAGCGAGGCTGAATGCGCAGAAGATCAACTGTGCCTGGAGGGATTGGGAAGAGATGGAGGGGGCAGTTCTACCACCTGCCCAGCAGGTTATGGGTACTTGTTTCAGGCCCCCTTGATATGTTCCTGCTATCATCAGTGCTGTTTCCTGTCATTTTCTTAGAGACTGGATTCTTAAATACATTCTTCCAATTAATTATTTTCCTGATTGAACTAGGTGGATCTGCTGCTTGCAATAAGATGATTAATATAATGGTGGGTTCTCTCTGATGCCAGAATTTTTTCTATTTAAAATGTCTTTACTTCTATCTCTACAATCAAATCGTTCTAGTCTCTCCCGTTTACTATTTCTTGCATGAAGACACAGAACTTTTGTATATTTCTGGGTAGATCAAACTTCCTGGCATATATTATATATTCAGAAAATATTTTTGTTAATAAAGGAAGCGGCCAAGGAAAAACTGTGAGAATGGAACATTCAACAAGGAGTAAGATGGAAAATACTTAAAAAATCAGTTATTTTCCCCAGTGAAGTCTTTTGGAAATAGTGATAGACACAGAAAACAACAAGGTTTTGCTAAAAAAATAAACAAAGAATCTTCTCCTTCTCCTAAGGTAATCTCTCTCTCTTTTTTTTAATAGAGAACTAGTTGAGCTTTTCTTTAGCCAGCTTGTCTTCTTTCAGGTGACAAGAACTATCTTACTTCCAAATCCTGCTATGAACAATGTTTATCCATATATCTAAACTCCCCCCCCAATGAAAATTATAATTATTTACTTTTTTACTTAAATCCACATGTTTCTGTTAGTGTTTTTTGTTTGGTTGGTTTTCAGTCAATTTTCCGCATTGTCCATTGGAAAAATGGTGAACATTGAAAGAAATGAATGACTGACTTATTTCTGCAGATCCATGTTAATCATCTTCACCTACTTCCTGAGCTATCCGTTAATGATAATGACTCAGATAAGGAGTCCTTTCCTACACATCAGTTTCTTTTTAAAACACTTCTGCCTCATGAATGTAGAGTATCTATGTCTTAACCATCCAGTATATTTTTAAGCTTATTTATTTATTGACGGAGAGAGAAAGAGAGAGAGGCAGAGGCAGAGAGAGGGATAGAGAGAATCCCAAGCAGGCTCCCTATTCACCCCAGAGCTCGACACAGGGCTTATGACAGTGAGGTCATGACCTGAGCTGAGATAAAGAGCCGGATACTTAATTAACTGAACCACCCAGTTGCCCCAACTAATCCAGTATGTTTAATATGCACATTTTTAGCAAACAGAAATGTATCAAAGTAAGAGCACCAAAAACATCTACTAGAAAATTCATAGGTAGACACGTAATTCCTGGACAACAGTATTGAGACTCCTGGGGGGAAGAAGAAAAAAGACATACAGACAGACATTAACTCACTCCAGACAGAAGTCAGGAGCAGAATGGGAGCTAGTAGTTTGGAAACCATTGTGACTTGAAGGTAACTGCACAAAAACACAGATGATTGGTAATAACCTTACTAATACTGTCCAGTAATAAAACAAAGGCATCTCTAAAACAATGGCAAACGAATCTAAATTGTTTTAGAAATAGAACTTTTATAAAAATGCATTTATAAGTCAGAAAAGTTTGAAATCATTTTATTTTTATTTTTTAAAAAAATTTTTTTTTTTAATGTTTTGTTTTTATTTCTAGGAGGGAGAGAGAGAGAGACAGACAGCGTGAGCAGGGGAGGGTCAGAGAGAGAGGGAGTCACAGACTGAAATAGGCTCCAGGCTCTGAGCTGGCAGTCAGCACAGAGCCCGACGCGGGGCTTGAACCCACGAACCGCGAGATCATGACCTAAGCGAAAGTCGGACGCTTAACCGACTAAGCCACCCAGGCGCCCCATGAAATCATTTTAAATTTATATGTACAATGAAATGTTTTAATTTTGAGTTAATTATAATTATACAAAATAAATATGATTTTGATTATTTTCAGCAAGAAGATGATTATATAACAATACTATTTAAATGTACATAGATTTTAGGTTGACTATGGCTATAATCCAAATAGAAAATGGAGCCAGTCATATTAAATATAATATATGTTTTCAATGATAATCCATCATCATAATTAAAATTTCCCTGGACTTGCCAGAGAAATCCTCAGCATAATATCCACTCTGTGAATTCAAGATGAACTGAGTTTTTCCAATATGTCACTTAATATCATAATTAAATTGATATACTCCAGGAGTGCCTGTATGTCTCAGTAGGTTAAGTGTCTGACTTCTTTTGGCTCAGGTCATGATCACATGGCTCATGGGTTTGAGCCCCACATGGTGCTCTGTGTTGACAGCTCAGAACCTGGAGCCTGCTTTGTATTCTGTTTCCCTTTCTCTCTGCCCCTCCCCCACTCCAAATCTGTCTCTCTCTCAAAAGTAAATAAACATTAAAAAAATGATATACTCTGGGACTGTTATGGAATGAATGTTTGTGTTCCCCTACTCCCCACAAATTCCTATCAGGAAGCCTTCATTGCCAATGTGGCTATATTTGTGGTAGGATTTCTAAGTAAGTAATTAAGATTTAATTAGGTTGTAAGAAGGGCCTGACTGATAGGATTAGTGTCTTTATGAGAAAAGATACCATAGAGCTACTCTCTCTCACCAAGGAAAGGCCATATGTGCACAGGCAAAAACACAACCATTTGCGCACCAGGAAGAGAGCTCTCACCAGAGTTGACCATCCTGGCCCCTGATCTCAGATTTCCAGGTTCCGGAATTGTGAGAAAATACATTTCTGTTGTTTAAGCCATGCAGACTGTGGTGTTTTGTTAGGGCAGCCCAAGATGGTTGATGCAGGCATTCAAGTTATTCTCTGTCTTAAGTATATCATCTAGGCTCATTGGTGATAACAGCATGGGTCTCTTTAACAATCAAATACGTGAAGAAACAGTACAAAATTATGCAAACATTATTGAAGTCCTTAAATTGAAATGTGGAAGAAAAAAACACATAGAATCATCTTTCTTGTGCTGTCTGCAAGCTCCCACTGTAAATCACAATAAATCCATAGGAGCTGTTAATATATTCTCTTTAAATACCCAAATGATTGCTATTCTAGTAAATAATTCACATATTAAAATAGTTTTCTACACTATTTGCATATGTACATAAAACACTTATGAGAAAGATTTGAAGATAATGTTTCCTTCTACTTTAGATAATTTGAGCATGGCTATGCATATTTCATAAGTTGTTCTGCCAATACGTGTCCAATGTGATGCAAAAATTCCAGGAACTTACATGCTTATATATCTACATTATTGAATATATAGTCATTTTGAAATTTCAGAAATATGAAATAATACTTCAGGAAACTCCAGGTATGTCATGAATTTAATGAATTTTAATCCATATTCCCTTTGAAATAATCACACAATATCCAGATGTCTGTGATTCAGCTTCTAATGCCTACAAATAGGGCAGTGCAAGAAAAAATTAGTTTTGTGACTAATGATATTCACTATCTTAGCTTTAAGGTAATGGGACTTTGAATGCCAAGAGATTCCTGTCACCACTTTGATAGTGTAATGTGAATTGGATTATTGAATTATATTCACACCCTTTTGAACACCCAAAACCAATCATAGTAATCCAAGTTTGAGGTGTTTATTTTCCCATTCAAATATAATGAAGCCAAGGTGATGTGAAAGAGTTATTCTTCCTCTCCACTCCATTTAAAAATATGTGTTCCTGACTTTACAAAGACTGAAATTCAGGGTCTGATAACATACAATATGTCTGCAAACTCTATAAAATAAGAGCAGTAATAGAATCATTGTCCTGTTTTATGAGGTAATAATTTGATTCCAACTAAATGAAAATAAAGGCAAGATAATAAAACTAAGAATAGATGTTCAGAAAAATAATTATATCTATTATTTTACTGTTCTTACTCAGGGATTATTTTTTTCCTATGGAAGGAGCTTCGAAAGAAACACAATTTGGTGAGAACAAAGAGGGTGCATGCATTATTTGTAAATATAATTAGGAAATATTTCCAGTGACAGAAATGTTCGTTTCCTGATTTCCAAAGGAATGTCACCATCTGCAAGGTCTTTCTGTCCAGTCTCAATTGTCTCTTTTGTTCTTTTAGCCTCACCCTTGCCATAACTCTCAATAAATGCCTGCCTCTCAAGGGCTAGGGAAGAGAATGTTTAATAAACTAAACAATTCTTATCATAGCTTCTCTGCTTGTTGCTTATCCTTAGGTTTTAGAACACAAGGTAACCTTCGTGTCTACTGGCTAATATTATGACAGGTATAGTGATTATAGCACAGTATTATATTCTTGGAATTCGTGGATAAAACATTGCTGGGGGATGCAAATCTCACATATTTCTCGAGAATGAGGAGATGGATATAGAGTTTATAAAAATAAATATTATTTACTATATTAATCTGGTCAATCCTATAGAGAAAAAATAAATCAGAGGGCACAGTAAAGATCTCCGGGAATGAATTTAGGTTTCATATTTGTTGTCCAAAAAAGGATTCACATTTGAATTGTGAGGAGATTACAATCTTTCCACTCTCAGACTTTCAACCCCCTTTTACAGATCGTCCCTTATGTATTGACTTCTGTTCTTTGGAGATCAAATATCATGGAAACCATAGGCTCTCTTCCTTTGATATTCTGTCAACTCTTGTGCCCCTTGTATTTTACTTTTTTTTCTTGGAAAAGCCTTAACTCTGATTAAATCCAACTCTTTTGCTAGCACCCATTCAGCTGAAAGTGGCTGGAGAAAACACACAAACCAGTGCTGACTGATGTAATGTGAATACATGACCATGACCACAAGTGGACTCTTTTTTTTTTTTCATTTTTTTAATGTTTTATTTATTTCTAGGAGAGAGAGAGACAGCGTGAGCAGGGGAAAGTCAGAGAGAAAGGGAGTCACAGACTCTGAAACAGGCTCCAGGCTCTGAGCTGGCAGTCAGCACAGAGCCCGACGCAGGGCTCGAACCCACGAACCGCGAGATCATGACCTAAGCAAAAGTCGGACGCTTAACCGACTAAGCCACCCAGGTGCCCCAATAGGACTCTTAATTCTGCTTAGTGAGTACACAAACTTTCTAAGCCATTTATTTGAAGATATGTGATACGTATCCAACTGCATGCAAAACAAAGTAGTAATGATAAAAACAAAATAGGAAATATTTGTATACAAGTGCTTGTACATTCCATTATATATCAATTTTGTAAGCCCTCTTTCAGATATACAATGGAGGAGCACCTGAGTGGCTCAGTCAGTTAAGCATCTGACTCTTATTTTGGGCTCAGGTCATAATCTAATGGTTTATGAGATTGAGCCCCACATTGGACTCTGCTGATAGCATGGAGCCTGATTGGGATTCTCGCTCTTCCTCTTTCTGTTCCTCCCCTGCTCATGTTCTCTCTATCTCTCTCAAAATAAATAAATAAACATGAAAAAAACCTAAAACTAAAATAAAATGTACAATGGAGTATTATTCAGACTTAAAAAACCAAAAAGGAAATCCTGCTATATATGACAACTTGGATGAAACTGCGATTAGGCTAAGTAAGAGAAGCTAGTACACGACAAGTAGTACATGATTCCACTTTTGAAGGTCTTTAAGAGAGTCTAATTCATAGAAGAAGAGACTAGAATGCTGGTCTCCAGGTGCCAAGGTGAGGTGAAATGGAAAATTTCCATTCAAAGGGTATAAAGTCTCAGTTGTGAAAGATGAGTAAGTTCTAGAGAACTGCTGTGCAGCATTGTGCTTATAGTTAACATTTCTGTATTGTGCACTGAGAAGTTGCAGATCGCATGTTATGTGTTTTTACCGCAATTTAAAAAAATCTCACTTGACTCTCACATAATGTATCTGCTCACTCTATATTTTCTAGATTGTTGATTTCTCATTAGAATGATAAATTTGGTTTCTGTTCATAGTGATTATTATTTTATGTTAGTGAAGATGAGAGTACCCATTTTTCATCAATAGTTTGATTTTTAAAATATTTTTATAGTGTATTCAGAAATTGATGCTTAAGCATTCCATATTTATGAAATTATTTGATGAGATTTTTGGTAATATATCATAATTATATTACCTTTACACTATATCTCTGAAGTTTAATTTAAATTTAATTTTTATTCTTTCTGACATTGTTATGTATAATTTTTGTTAGTAATGAGTCTTTTTAATTTTGAGATTTAAAATAAAGGAATAATTACATCCACTCATGTAATCTGTTTAGATTTTCAGGGGAAGTTTCTTAGATAATCAATATATTTTTATCTTTCTGATATTATCTTGCAACTGAAATAAGAATCCAGAAGGCAGGGATGTTCCCTCCATTTATAATTATGACATTATTCAATAGATAGCATAAGAAGAATCTTTAATCTCCTTGTTAGAAAAGAGACAGTAAATCAGAACAGAATGCTAAATATGTAATTTTGATAGATTAAGTAGGATTAATACCTACTCTAGGAAACACTGTGTTTGCACATTTAGCAGATCATTTGAGCTATAAGAAAGTTTCATTTAATGTATCATTTACTTAACTTGTCAACTTAAAAACTTTTTGAACTAAATCACTAAACTCCCAGTAATAATGAAGAATGAAAAAGAAACTACAGATGGATCATGCAGTAAGTTATTAACATCTGGCCACGGATAATCAGGTTTAGGCGTGCACTTCTTTGATATGCAGTGCAGAGGATGTGAAGAACTTGCTAATGATTCACTCAGTCTCTATTCAGTCCTCTTTATGTATGATACACAGTTTAGGAACTCAAAGAGGTTGATCAAGGCTTATGGATGTAATTAGATTTTAAAAAATGCCATAATTGGACACCCATTGACATTGGGAATGGAGCAACCTGCTTTGTTACTGGGATGGCAAAGATTTTGGAAAGACGGCATAACAGTGAGGCAAGATGAGACAATGTTGATAAATAATTTTAAGGAAAATGAGGCAAATTGTGAATATTTTCTGCTATGTATGCTGCTTATAAAACTCAGGGTGGGATTGGGCTGTGAAGAGCAAGAAATGTGTGGTATGTATTTCTGCCTCTAACTGTCTTTGTGGAGTATATTGATTCATTCAGCTCTCCTTAAGCAAATTTTCTCCCTTTGCTTTTTGGTTAGAATAAAGACCCCATGAGCATAGTGCCTGAGATGGTTCCTAACTCGGTTGTCTTGAGCAAGTTCCTTAAGTTTCCTGTGCCTCAGTTCCCCTCTTTGTAAAACAGAGCTAGTAAAAATACATAATTTGTAGTAATTTGTGAAGATATTGAATAAGTTTCTGTTAAAACGTAACATGACCATTCCTGGTAAGAGGTCTACATACTTTCTAAAAGTGCTATTTGTCTCTTCAAAATATCAACAATTATTCAATAAGAAATTACCCATCATTTTTGCTGATCAGACAATATGTTACATAGACTGCAAATCCAAGCTATCTCAGAAAGCCTGGCAGGCTCTGAGGTAACAAGTATTCTCTAGGTATGTTGCTTCTGGCTACTAGCAATGATGTAAGAGGACCTTTCGTCTTGGTGCCGTCAGAATATGGTCTGACACTGTGTCCCATGAGTCCAGGAATTAAAGAGCACATGAGCTAGATTTGGCACTCAGGGCTTTGTCCTTATATACTGATTATAGCCAAAGAAACTTCCACCCCCAGAACATTTATTTCAAGGATATCTTAGACAAATGACCCCTGGAGTTAACAGATGGGTTTATGTTCCGGGAGCCAGGGAGAATGACACATTCTCCAAGAAATGTGCCCACTGGTGGGGTCTCCTAGCTCGTTCAATTTCTGGCTGCAGTCCTGTCTTTTTGTAGCTCAAGACCTTTTTAATTTTATTCAAATGAACTTCAAGGGTTATTGCTCTGCCAAGACAGGTATGCTGAAAATTGGGGCTTCTAGTTATTTTGAAATTTTTGATATTAATATATTCAAATGAATTAATGAATGCAGTTAATGGATTCCAATTCATTTAGAGGTTCAAGTAAATTGAAATACTACAGTCGTTCACAGAAAGAAAGTGAAGGTATTAACTCTTTTAACTTCATCTGTTGTAAAATTTTAAAAGATGCTTAAAGAAGAGATTTAATATTTTTAATTTACTTATGGAAAAATAATACAGTTGTGTCTATATCTAAAATTTGAAGAACCATTTTTAAAATTCATGATCAAAATTACATGTATTACATCCATATTCAATATTTATTATATCCATGAAACTGTATTTTATTTTTGTTTCTCTAATAGATAATGAAAAAGAGGTAAATTTTACCAAAGAGCATATGGATGCTCCCAAGTTCCCCAAATTCTTTCCTATTTATGCAGTAATGAATTACAATTTTCTATACATTCCAGAGACCAAAAAAAGTAGAAAAGTAGTCTCCCAGAATTTAGGCACCTATCTCTGAATAAAAGTTGGAAGTGAAAAACTAGTTTCCTTAGCCAATGAGATATTGAAAATAAACTTTTTCTTACCTAAAGATGAAATTACTCTCAGAAGGAAATTAGGTTCACCAATGGAAAATTTTGCTTCAAACTGGAACTTCTCTTGAATATAATTAAAAATTGAATTTTCCTAGTTTTCATTTAGAGTGACATCGGCATTAGTTTTTGAACATTAATCCAATCAAATTGATGTCTTTGCATATATTTGTTAGATAGAACCTATTTAAGTTTTCCTTATCCTTAGAGAGAAAGTAAGATGAGGTGAGGAATTATTACATACATTTGGATTACTGTAAGCTTCTATTTAAGATGTTTTAATCTTACATTAAATACATGTCCTTATTCACAGCAATTAGGTGAAATACATAGACTTGCAGAAGTTCAAATAACTTAGAATAAAACAAAAAGAGACTGAAGAAATAAATAGAAAAAATTGGAATAACTTGGAATAAAGCAAAATCAGACTGAAGAAATAAATTTTCCTTAATGAGAGGAGGAAATATTTCCTTAATATTTCCAGGAGGTAAATATTTATGTGTGTAAATCCAACAGGAAGTATAAAGTTGAAATATATATTCTTGATTCCTACTTTTTCTGGGCTCATGTTTCCCACTGCCTGGATTCCTACAAATGCTAAGGCTTCTATACCTAGGTTTTATAAATCATCATATATACATATATACACACATACACACACATAAAAAGATATATAAACACATCTATCTATCTATCTATCTGTCTATCTATCATCTATCTATCTATCTTCCAGATTGTTGTACTTTTACTTGTAGAAATTTGTTCTAGTGAAATAAACATAAGCATATGCAATGTACAATTTTTCATCTATGAGGTATTTTTATAACAAAAAAACCCAAAGGTCAAAAATAATGTGTTACTAAAAGAAATTAATTATGAAATATTCATGAAGATAATAATGATAATAGTATTAGCTGGCAGATATCGCTGCCTACCTGTACATTTCACACTGAGTTGATGGATTTTATGTTTAAATATACACTCCAGTTTTGCCCATCTGATGTCCATTTGTGACACTATCACTTCCTCTGGCTCTACTGTAGACCCCAAAGCAGCTGGAATATGCTTTATCTAAGCACTCCTAAATGGCAAAACAATCCTTATGATGCAGGTCCACACAATGAGATACAAGTAGAATCTGCGAGAGTCATCCCTTTTTATTTTTTGCCTTTTGTTAAAAGTTCATTTATTTTCAGAAAGACAGAGTGAGTGGGGGAGGGACAGAGAGAGAGGAACAGAGAGAATCCCAAACAGGCTTCATGCCACCAGTGCAGAGCCCAAAGCAGAGCTTGAACCCACAAGATTATGAGATCATGACCTGAGCTAAAACCAAGAGCAGATGCTTAACCAACTAAGCCACCCAGATGCCCCAGAATCACTCCTTTCCCCCAAGATTTTCCTGAATTGATTGTAGCTATGACGGTTAGAATTGTGTCAGCCACCTTGAGACCATGGGGAAAGGCCAAGAGAATCATATAGGCCCCATATCAGCCTATTTATTTATCATTTTGTCGCTAAACCCATATCAGCAAATTAGCAAATGGTGCCTTCTAACTTCTTTTGTTATGCGAGGATATGGATATGGAGAGAGAGATAGACAGAGAGATAGAGAGAGGATAGATAGTCAGTTTTATAGTCATCTAAATGTTTCTTGCAACTTTCATATGCCAGACCAATATTTGAGCTTCATCTAACATTTTCATTAAAACAACCATAAAGTAGATACATCTCATTTTCAGTAGAGAATATCACATATTATAGAGTGTCGGAGGCCGGCTCCAACAGGTCCAGGGGTCCCTGAAGGATGGACGGTGTCGGCGAGGGAGGGAGTGAGAGCCCCGAGATTCTTTCTGATCACCAGGCAGGCATCTCTGTCCTGTCGGTTTTGGTATCTTTATTATAGGTCAAATGTTAACATGGCATCAGGAAATGGAATTTTTACAATGGATAGTTCTCTGTGATAGGTGTTTTTGGAAAATGTACAGAAACAGGTTTTAGGTTTTACAGAAGTCCTCTTGCAGAACTGCCCCAATTATAGTGAGGTTGAGTAACTAAGAAAATAACAGGGTGCTCATATTTTAATAACACTAAGATTAAGTCATAGGTTTGTAGATACTCTTATCCATCACAGCTGCAAGGGTAAGGGAAGGTGTTTGTGGAAAGTAGGCCTTAGGAAAGGGGCTGCTACATATCATCAGTTAGCAAAGGTGTATGTGGTAACTTATGTTCTGCTCTTCTCTGTTCCTTCTCACTAAGTTAGGCTCTTTGTCTCTGGGCAAGACTTGATTTTCCAGTTATATTCTTTATGGCACCAGAGAGCCAACCATACTTTTAAAGAGTTTAGCTCATTTCCAGTACACAGAATAGCCTCTTCGAGTGCATTTACCTTTGTGTCTAGTTTTATGATTTGTTGATTAGCTAGGGCATGAGAGACATTTTTGGTTAGCTGAATTACATGTTGAGCTGTATGAATATCCTGGACTAATGCAATGGTAGAAACAGAATTGTACATGTAAAGGTCAATCTTTTATGAGTAAGGGTCATTAGCCTGTTCATAGCTCAAGGGAAAGTATGGAGGGAAACAGGACCTGCTGGAGACACAATGTCTGTTCCCATAATTGAAAGAAGAAGTTCCCACAATAAGTTCCTTCACAAGGTGCAATCATCATACCAGGGCCAGAATAAGGGGACAAGTCACTCCCCATATTGATCAACAAGGTACCTTAGGGGTCAGCGCTGAAGCAGAAATAGTTGAGTGGGGGTGGATATTGTTCGTCATCTGATTGGCAAGAGACTGTGCAAACTTGCTTTAACCTCACCAGGAGTTTCCTCGACTAGTGGGCTCAGAATGGTTCCCAACAACAGAGATTAAATAACCTGCCTCAAATAACCTCATTTATAAGTGGGACAGCTGAGATTTGAACCACGTTTTTTTCTGTCTCCAAAACTTATAATCTCTGCCAGTCTACAGCTACTGAAATTCATGCTGTGAGAGGCTGGCTCCTGGTATAATCTTACACGTTGTTTTTAGGAGAAGAGAGTCTGCTCTTTTGTTCTCTGGCTTGTCTCTGAGAAGACAAATGTCTTATTGGAAGTACATGAAGGATATTGGGCAGTGGGAGGAAAGATTAGTAGAGATATGTACTGTTCTGATTCCTTCTCTTCTGGGCCCATGTTTCTCAGTGCCTGGGTCCCTACCAAACAGTGTGGCTCCTGCACCTGGGTTCTAGAAACTACTGTTTCCCCTTAGCCTCTCAGACTTATCAGTGCTAACAACTTCCCAGTGTTTATTGCTTTAGGTAATTTTCCATCCCTGTGGTTCCCCTTAACCCTCTCAATAACCTTTGTGATGGTTAATTTTATGTGTCAATCTGACTGGTATAATGGATGCCCAGACAGCTCATGGAATATTATTTCTGGGTATGTCTGTGAGGGGTTTTTGGAAAGAAATAGTACTTGAAACAGTAGTTTGAGCTATCCTCATTGATACAGAGAGACATCTTCCAATCTATTAAGGGCCTAAATAGAACAAAAAGGCAGAGGGAGGGCAAGCTCGCTCTCTCTCTCTCTGTCTCTCCTCCTGTTTGAGCTGAGACATATCTCTTCTCTTGCTCTCAGATATATTGGTGCTCCTTGTTCTTGACCTGAGATCAGTACTAACACCATTGACACCCCCACACTACTTCTTGTGCCTTCCAACTTGAACTGAATTACACATCATACTTTCCAGGTTCAGTTCTCCATCTTGCAGACCATGGGCCATAGGACTTCTTGGCCTCCATAACCATGTAAGCCAATTCCTATAATAAATCTCCTCCTATATATAATCTCTACATATCTATAGGTTCTCTTTCTCTGGAGAACCTGACTAATTCTCCTCCAAAACACTCCTTCCCTTCAGTCCACACTGTGGCAGCATTCTCTCTAATTATTGCCAGTTAGAACACCATATATTCTAGAATATTTTTCTTATCTTTTATAATCAAAATACTAAAAACTATGTGTATGTAGAATTTTACATATGTATGTTGGTTGTATTCAAATTTTATAAGAAAGAGCTTTGAAGACTAAATAAAGGTGGTGGTTGTCTGTAAAGCAATATTGGACAATGGAGTGAGTTGGAACAGAAGTAGATGAAGAACTTTCGATGTATATAATGTGATTGATTTGATGTTTAAAATATATAAATAGGTTACTTATTAAAAATAAGCCAAATAAAATTGAACATGCTTATTAATGACATACAGATGTTTAAATTCTAAAAGTGAACTTGTTTTGTTGTTTTTGTTCCAAAGAATAAGACTAAGATTGGTGTACTAAATTTATCTATAGTTATTATAGATCATATTTCCTCCTTTTCATACTCTTTTATTTTGGGAGACTCAAGCCTCTCTCCTCACTTGATCACCAGACAGAGATTTTTATATGATTCTAGGACAAAAAGGAGGCCAAAGATGGGAGAATTTCAGTGCAATAATGTATGAACAGAGAGACTGTTTTGATGTTTTCCTAGTTTAGACTTCCTCCCAATGCTGTCAGAATGGATGCATGATTTCTCAGGGCTCAGGGAAATCTCATGGAAAGCAGTCAGAGAACACTAAACTGATTCTCTAGACTTTGCAGAGACAGTAATCTTCATGGTCCTGCTCAGGGGCAGGAGCCCTGGGAGAGAGACCTGAAGCTCGCTCAGGAGACACACATGTGCAGGTAACAAAGCAGGTGATGTTCACTGGCAGTTGTTCTGGGACTCACCGCTCCAGCCTTCTGTGCTTATGAGCTATAACCCTCATGTGTGTGATCAGTCTAGAAAACATATCCAGTGTTAGTCATCTTGAAATTATATGGTAAATATTTGATTTACAAAAATAAGTTTCTGGGTATTATTTATTTTGTGGCAGATCAAGAAAAGTGTTAAATTGTAACAATTCTGTTTACCTCCATTCATTAGTAATCTCTAAAAACTTTTATATAAGGAATAACTTAATTTTTCATTTTATTTAGAACTCTTAACAGTGCAAATAGAGATGTTTTATTATTTCATCTTTAATAAAGAAATAACTGAATTTTATAAAAACAAATGTGTAGTCTCTCATATTTTTTTAAATTTTTGAATCCAAGAAAGGTATATATTTACAGGGGATATGCTGACCTTTTAGAATTTACTTCCTTTTCTTAATGCTTTTCTAATTTTATTGCTATTGTGTAAGTCTGCTCTATTGTTTATATGTCTTGATTTCATGAGTCCCAATAAAAGTTTTCCCCCTGGATGGATAGCATTTTGGGGGGAGTATGTGAGGCAAGTAAGAGCATTTCAGGGATCCACAGAGCCAATGGTGATGGCCATCAATCAGTTATGTGAAGACTTAAGTGGCAAATTTTCATGGCTACTACAAATTGATCTTACTATACTTCATCAGTCAGTATCACCTTCCCTAATGATAGAGCCTTATTATAGGTTTTAATGCACTGCATAAGACAGTACCTCACAATGTTTTACTTCACCCAAGGTTATAAAATCCTGTCACTGAGAAAGCTTATTAAAGTAGCAGTCATGCCAACTACAAAATCTATGCTTATTCATCTGTCATAAAGTATATTTACAGACCACAAATCCTTACACAGTTGTTTCTAAATCATTTTAAAAGTGGAACAAAGAAATAAGCATGGAAAATTCCAAGGCTAGCTGTTTGTTTGTCTCCCTTTCTTTTCTCTGCATATCTCAAATATTTCAGATTAGAAAATTTCATCAAACTATTAAAATATTGCTGTGTTCATCACTATGACCCTCACCTTGAAACGCAGGTGGTCATCAGGAAGACTTCATATTTAGTACGTCAGATCTCAGGTTAGAAGTGGGTTGGATTATTCTTTTCTTTCATTACTTTGTTTAAGAGGATAGTATCAGTGGCGCCTAGGTGGCTCAATCAGTTAGGTGTCTGACTTTGACTCGGGTCATGATCTCACTGTTCATGAGTTTGATAGCCCCGCATCAGGTTCTCTGCTGTCAACACAGAGCCTACTTCTGATCCTGTCTTCCTTTCTCTCTGCCCCTCCCACACTGCTCTCTCTCAAAAATAAACAAATATAAAAAAGAGGATAGTATTAAAATCCCTAGGTTGTTAGCTAGTATGTTCCACTTCAATTATTTTGTCAATAGCACAGTTAAGAGGTATAAATAATAATTTGAAGAATATTAATCAAAATATTTGTATTAAAAACATTATAGGTGATGTGAGGAGAATGAAAATGAAGTATTAGGAAAATGATCTCACATATGACTGAACATGACTATTTTTGTGTTCTACATTATTAAGATGAAAATGACATACATTACAATTCCCACAGGTAATGAGCTAAACTACCTACATTTAAATGTCAGCTGTATGGATTTCCAATTTAGTGACCATGAATGAGGGAGATGCCTCTCTGTGCCTTAGTTTTTTCATTTTCAAAATGGGGAGAGTAATGTGAGCCACCACAGAGATGGCTGGGAAGGTCAACTAGCATGTAAAACATGCTATAAGAAGCCTTATAGCAATTTTTAGTTTAAAAACTATGTTAGTTTAGGGGCACCTGGGTGGCTCAGTTGGTTAAGTGTCTGACTTTGGCTCAGGTCATGATCTCACAGTTTGTGGGTTCGAGCCCCGCATCAGGCTCTGTGCTGACAGCTCAGAGCCTGGAGCCTGTTTCAGATTCTGTATCTCCCTCTCTCTTTGACCCTCCCCTGCTCACACTGTCTCTCTCTGTCTCTCTCTCAGAAATAAATAAAAAACATTTAAAAAATAAAAAAATAAAATAAAATAAAAATTGATATAAATAGTATACCTGGATCACATAGCTATGTGAATGACTAATGTTATGGGATAACATCTCATAATACCGTCATTTTGCCAATATGACAATATTGGATCATCAGAATGGCAGGCCATCTATTGTTTCAGAAAAACTTATTGCAGTGAATGATATTTTAAAAGAAGTAGAATATAACTAGACTTATCACGATGATCATTTCACAATATATACAAATACTAAATAATTGTTTTATTCCTAAAACTAATATAATGCTTTATGTTATTTACATCTCAGGAAACATAAAAAATAAACTGGTAGAGAATGATCAATATATCTAGTATTTCTATTAAACTTACAAGATTTCAGTAGTACTGTGAATCTGAGACCAGCTTGCAAGTAGAATTTAGTTCAAAAGGGGTACAAGTTGAGTACCCACGAGTATGTTGAAATTGATGATTATTCTAGTCTTTGCTTATCCTGTAGTTCTAGAGAAGTACCAATAGTTCTAGGGCAGTACTCATGAGTATGTTGGAAACAATAATTATTCTATCATAGGCTTTGTTTATCCTGTAGGGGAACAAACTGCCAACACGGAGAATCCTCTATTGGTTTCGCCCACTTGGATATAATTCTTCCTATCAGGATACAAATGTTACTACTGCCAAAACACAGAAATGGACTAGGAAACATACTACATGGACCACTGTCATGCGGTTCGTGGGTTCGAGCCCCATGTCAGGCTCTGTGCTGTAAGCTCAGAGCCTGGAGCCTGCTTGGGGTTCTGTGTCTCCCTGCCTCTCTGCCCCTCTTCCACTCATGCCCTGTCCCTCCTTCTCTATCAAAAATAAATAAACATTGGGGTGCCTGGGTGGCTTAGTCGGTTAAGCGTCCGACTTTCGCTCAGGTCATGATCTCACGGTTCGTGGGTTCGAGCCCCGCGTCGGGCTCTGTGCTGACTGCCAGCTCAGAGCCTGGAGCCCATTTCGGAGTCTGTGTCTCCCTCTCTCTCTGACCCTCCCCTGCTCACGCTGTCTCTCTCTCTCTCCTAGAAATAAATAAAAAATATTAAAAAAAAAGAACAAAAATAAATAAACATTAAAAGAAAGAAAGAAAGAAAAGAGTTAATGGGACTTGTATCACCTTGAGGAGTGAGCATATGGATGATAAAGTGGCCAAATACCATTGGCAATTATCCTCTGATCTTTCCTGTGGGCCACTAATAGGGAGTTCCTACAGAATGCCCACACTGAGCTGCCTGTATCAGAGAATGTGCCCTATTAAATGTTTCAGGGAGCACCCAATATTGGTGTTCATAGAGAACTGTGTGCATACACTGTACTTAGTAATGTGGGACACGTTAAGGTTTCATCAACACTGGCCCCAAAATTAATTCTCAAATTTAGGAACTATATTTGGCTTACTAAATCAATTCAAAATGCTGTTCCTAGATAAAAAAGATCAAATGCCATCAATAGAGGGAGCACTTTTCTAAGAGTTTGTAAAAGATTGTTCCATGACTCTTGAGTGGACAAGACTTAATAACACTAGAGGAGGCCTTTATTCTCACTCAGGAAGGAGTGTTAAAGATTTATGTCACTATGGAATCTTAGAAACTGGGCAGGACTTCTAGAAGCCCAGTTTGGGGTAGGGGGAGGCAGTTTGCTGATAACCCTACAGTTGGTCTACCTTATAAAACAGACAAAACAAAACAAAACATCTTGTTGGGAAAGGTGGCTTTAATTAAACTATGTAAGATATTGTGCCCCATGGATATTTTGGGAGACTAATTTGAAATACCCATCAAGTGATAGGTAACAAACTTGATTAGCTGCAAGCACAGTTAATCTTTGTGTTTGTGTGTGTGTGTGTGTGTGTGTGTGTTTGTTTGTTTGTTTTTACAGTGCAATTACTTTTATAAAAGATACTTGTAATCATAATACATTTAAAGGGACTAAAGATTTCATGGAATTTTTGTGCCAAAACTTAGCCAATACTTTTATAGAAGGCTATTTGTTTTGCTTTCTCTACTAGAAATCCATCATGTGTTTTAGGGGAAAATATAATGGAAACTTCTTGAATGTACATGAGGTTTATTATATAAAACTATGATGCCATAGCAAAGCAAAAATATTTTTTTAATGTCCAATTTTATGAAATCCAATTGAAATTATTTCTGTATATTCCAGCAGAGATTCTTATACATATAATGTTATCAATAATTATTGGACTTAATTAGATATGTGCATATAAATTATTTATTTATTTATTTACTTATTTATTTATTTATTTTGATAGAGACAGCAACAGCAAAAGAAGGGAAGGGGCTGAGAGAGAGGGAGAATTCCAGGAAGAGCCTGATTTGGGACTCAAACACATGAACCATGAGATCATAATCTGAGCCAAAATCAAGAGTTGGATGCTTAACCAACTGAACCACCTAAGTGGCCCCAGTATGTGGATATTTGAATCCATGAGCCAAGCTGTAGACTTTAATAAGACAGTTGGCCTGTATAGGACTTTAGCCTTCTTCTGGTTTTAGTAGGAGCCTGATTGAAGCCTACCTGATTTTAAGTAAAACTAGTCATTAAGGCATTTACAGATTCTTGATGGAATCAATTCATTTAACTCACAATGTCTATCTCTTACCACCTTTTTGAACCTTACCCTTCTGTCAAACTGAGCCTCTATAACCCCTTGTTTGCTCTAATACTGTGCCTGGCAGAGCTTTATTCTCTGCCTACAAAGCTCCCTGGCCTCATTCTCACCATCATCTACCCAAGTGCTGGGAGCTGCACCGGCCTCGCTGGATGAAAGTCACAGTGAAGAAATGTCAGCGTTTGCACAGCTCCTGCCATTAGAAACGAAAACTGGTATCTCCTTCTGCCACTACTGGCTCATGTTGGAAATGAGGCTGCTGGTATTGACCAGGCCTCACAATATTCCAGATCAGACCCATATTCCCCACACAGATTCCTCATAAGGAAAAGTCTATTCCTGCCTTTTCAAAAGAGATTTCAGATGAAAGCATTGTGGATGATTGTCAAAAGGCTCTTCATATGGGCCTTGCAGTTCCAAGACTTACTTAATAAAGGGGCTAAGAACACAAGAGACACAATTGAGTCTACAATTGAGACAAAGAGCCTAATTTAGAGTTAAGGACAGATATCCACCCCCATCCAATTGTTTCTGCTTGGAGCACCTGCCCCCCAAGGCATTTGTGATCAGTATTGGGAGTCACTTATTCTGGCCTTGAAGATGCTGATTGCACCCTATGAAGGAATCTTTTGAGGAACTTCTTCTTTTGTGATTATGGGAGCAAAGTCGTTTCCCGAAGACCTGTTTTTCTTAATACTTCTCCTTAAGCAAACAAGCTATTGACCCCTGTCCACAAAGAAGTAACTTCACCCTTTTTATGCTAAAAACATTGTCTTATATGCTAAAGATACCTTCCTTCCCCATAGGATAAGCATCTAAATCACCTACTTCAATAACTATTGATAAAGGTTATGCATGAGTCTTCTACAAATCTATGTTCTGGGAAATTCTTACATATCAAAAAAGTTTGTCATTAGAAATCATTGTCTAAGGCAAATGCCACTTGTGTTCCATCCCCCAAACACTTAATTATAAAATAAATCTGAGCGCCAGTCAGAGCAGAGATATCCGCCTGGTGATCAGAAAGAATCTTGTGGCCTCTCTCATCCCTCCCTCGCTGACACCGTCCATCCTTCAGGGACCCCTGGACCCGGCCAGAGCCGGCCTCTGGCACCTAAGGAAACAATTTACATGACTCTTATCATCGGATCTGCTCCAGCACCTTGCTTTAGTTTTACCTCCCATGATTCTTATTCTATCTTGTCACATAATCATTTATCTTTTTATATTATTTATACTCAATAAGAGAATACATTGTATTTTATTCACAACTGTTTCACTTCAGTGGTTAGCCTAGTGCCCGATACATGTCAATTGTTCAATAATTGTGTCTTATTTATGAACTATAATCCCATCTGCTTCAAGAGAAAGATTGTTTATTATTTTTATGATAATAATGATGCTCTAATAGTCTTATTGCTAAAATGATTTGTGAAGGAAGCAATAATAGCCTCTCATGGTTACTCTGAAGATCTATATAGTGTTCATATAATAATACTGGCAAAGAAGCAAACCTGAACAAGTTTAATTCAATTCTAAAACAAAACCAAACAAAAAAAAATCCACTGAACTGCATTTGAACAAACTCAGCAATTCAAATGATAACTACCATTGTCCCTTCTCATTTTATTTTGATTTTCCAGTATTGTGTTCAATAAATGTCTCTTTCTATATTCTGCTCACATTACTAATACAGAGCCCAATTCTATGACCAATGCTGCTAGAGCCCTCTGCTGTGTGATGGAAATATAACAGTAGAATATAGCTGCATCAAACATGCTGGAAAAAGTACAGTGAGTAATGTGCTTCTAGTAACTCCCTTCTTGCTTCAGAACTACATCATTGAAGTTACCAAGGCCACTTATATAGGAATATATAGGCCATAAATACAGGAATATTTATTCCTGTATTAAATATTATTTTTGTAGACAACTATTGTTTTTCTTTATTTGCCGTATTTAACTAACTGATTTAGTTTTTTCATTTTGAGTATATTGCCTAAATCATTAATCAATGGGACACTTCTCCCCTCCCTCCCTCCCTTCCTTTCATTCCTCTCTTTCACAGCACCAAAAAAATATATAGACAGTATATGAACACAAAGTCAGTACCCTTCCTCAAGCCCTGTAAAGAAGGGTCAGAGAGGCAAATTTGTAAAATTTCAATTTAGTTTACATTTCAATAGCGACACATTATCTCAAGTAGCAGTCTTACTGTATTAGACAGAGGAATCTTAGCAATGTCAGGCAGTTTCTCTGTAACTTATAGATTAGAACTTTAGTAGAATACATTCCTTCTGATGGGGTTTCACATATTATTTGAGACACAGTGGTATCCTCATTGTGATTTTAGAGAAATGGTGTTCATAGAACATTAAAAGCAAACACAAACCAAAAACTATACTTAAAATGTTTTATGAGTTCAAGGGCAGGCTTTGTGTTTCTCACATCTGTGTCTTCAGTGCAATACATGGTTCCTGAAACATAGTAATTTTTCAATCTATCAGTTCTATGAAAATTATTAGTATTTGGACTGAACCCACAACCACTCTCTGTATTCAGTGATTCTTTAGCATGCTCAAACAGTGTGGTAACACTCACAGAAATCATTATAACCTGAAGTCAATTCAAGAAATTTTATTTCTCTGTAAAATAAAATAAAAAAGCATTTTGGAAAAGTTATTACTGCAAGTTCAGCAAGGATATAGTTCTACAAAGTGTAAATGGTCAGTAAATTCTTTTGGATAATAAGAAAACCTATTTTGTGAATTAATTATACAGAGTAATTTTATACTCTTTTCAATTAAACAAATACTTTATTTTGAAGTATTGTATTATAGTGGTATGAATGTATGCAGGGTAAATAAAGTTCTAATATTTTTATTAGCTTTATCTAAGGGTATACTATATCAGTTTAGCAATAATATGCAAAATTGATCAGGATAACCTTTAAAAATTCCTTTTTGAGCTATACCTCTATTGACACACTAAACCAAAACCAAAACACAAAACAAAACAGAAACAAAAAAAAAATATTTTTACTATTACAGGGATAAGTTAGGACAGTTATCTATCATCTTTCTCTCTCTCGGCTCTGGTTTCCAAATCATTTAAAAACACTGGACCTCATGGTGTTTGGGTGTTTGAATTTACATGGTTCACACTGTGTGAAAACCTCTACTTTCCTCACGAGCAAGTAATTTTTTAACATAAAATTTATTTTTGGTTAGTGTTTCTCCAGAGTCTCATATTAAGACCTTAGGAGAAGACAACCCACATGACTAGAAGTGCACAGAATGCAGTAGAGAGAGAGGAAAAGCCAGGGAGCATGGAAGACCTGTAAGACACCAGGGGTAAGGGATGTGAAGCCCAAGCTCTGTGGCTCATAGGAACCACAAAAGAGCTGTGGTAGAAAATAAGGGCCTAATATTTTTAAAACAGAAACAAAAATAACAAGTACAAAACACATGAGATGAACTTACTGTTTGCAATTTTGTCCTGAAAAAAAATATTTTTAAGATGTTCTTCATAAAGGTAGAACTAAAATGCATTTTTAAAAAAGGCGAGGGTTGGGGGGCACCAGGATGTCTCAATCGGTTGGGCATCCAAATTTGGCTCAGGTCATGATCTCGTGGTTCGTGAGTTCAAGCCCCACATTGGGCTCTGTGCTGACAGCTCAGAGCCTGGAGCCTGCTTTAGGTTCTTTGTCTCCCTCTCTCTCTGCCCCTCTCCCGCTCACACTCTGTCTCTCCCTCTCTCAAAAATAAATAAAATTAAATATTTTTTTAAAAGTAAAAAGCAAGAAGCTATAGTAAAGGAAATTCACTAATAAGTTTTGTGAAATTTGTACTAATAAATTTTTCTAATACAAAAATAAAAAAATCATAAAACATATTCATATCAATATAACTTATAAGTTGGAAAGAAATGGAGATGAATGAAAGTGTATTGTGGAGAAATAGAATGTGGAATTCTAACTAGCACAACAAAAGAACTCAGATTCGAGAAAAAACAATCGATCTAACAAATAAGGGAAAGAAACACCACTAAATTAGACAATAAAAATAAATCCAAATGTTCAATAATAAAAAATATGAATAGATTAATTAAGAAACTGTTTTTTTACATTTGATTAAATGTTCAATCTAGCTAGTTGACTTTCAGGAGTTAAACCATAACTGCACTGAAAGGGGAAGATGAGTCATTGCAGTGTTCTATGGTGGGGATACTTTCACCCAAAGCAACCTACGACCTCTAAACAGATAAACATGTTGTAAGGTAAAAAGGTCTATGAGGAATATAAAGTGAAAAATAGAGAATTTACCCCTATTTCTATAATATTTCCAATTGTGCCATACTAAATAGGAGGGAAATTAGGAATCCTAATGAAGGACTACCAATCTTGTGGTTCTAAATTAACCCACTTGACACTTTCCTACATTACATTTTCCTGAACTGTCAAAGTTAAGATTTGTACTAAATGATTTCAAATGTTCAATCACATTTAAACATATGTAATTTAGCTCAAGCAAGTCTTTATTATTTATGCTAATTGTGTGCTTAAAATAAATAAGATTAACAGATAACCAGTTAATCCCTGAACCTCACTGAGTATTTACTTCTTCCTTTTTTCCTCCAATGAAAGTCTTTACAGTAATCACTACTTTGTACAAAATTTGACTATTTGTTTAATATCCACTAGTATTTTTCCTTTTCTAATTCTCTGGGATAACAATTATAGAAGGAAAACTAAGTGATAATATGTAAAGAGAAATCAGTCAAAAAAATCTACAAAGTTCGTAGTTATTTTCTCTCTGATAATACAATGAATGAATACATTTATGATTTTTGTAGTCATACAACAAATACTAATTTGAGGACAGCTGATTTCCTGGTGAAGTGCTAAGTGTTAAGCTGACAAGTTTTACTATTTACAGATTTGAACTTTGAGTTTAGAAATATCAAAAATTCTAGCTCAAAAGTAAGATAAAGACAGAACAAAAATCAAATTATAAATCCAGTGTCCTTCCCTGCTTCTCATTACATTGGAAAGAATAATTAAATCAGAGTTTTCAAAAGAGGCTCTAATTAACCCATAATTACTAAATACCTCTGTTTCTATTGTTTTTTTTTGTTTTGTTTTGTTTTTCTGTTTCTATTGTTAATAAGAAAGCCACAGATCCAAAGTGGAGTCATTTGCCCCCAGAACATCAAGCCAAGATTGCAGTTTCTACCTCTCTGGTAGTGGATTTTTAAACCAATCAATCTAGAATTGTCTGATCAGAATTGGTAATCTGTCACATGGATCCCTCCATTTTTCTCCCTCCCCTCCACACAACCAAAGGAAAAAGATAATCTGCATGATAAGATGTCCTGCCCCTCCCCCTATGGGAAGGTGACCTTGCCTGAAACAATTCTTTTTTTTTTCTTTTGATAATAACTTCTTGTACCTCCCTCCTTCCTATAAAAACCTTCCATTTTCTATAACTCCTAGGAGCTTCCCTTTACTTGCCAGTGAAATGCTTTCCTATTCATGATTTATGTAACAGAGTCAATTAGATCTTCATATTTACTGGTTGAATTTTGATTTTTTACAATATTTGTTGTGGAAACACAGATACTAAAATAAGCAAATAGATTTGTTAACTGTGCTTTAATATTTATAGCATGCTTAAAATGTAATCTTTTGTATAAACTTAAAATTTTTAATGTATTGTTATATTCTTTCTTGCTCATTCCCATATTTTAAAGTATTCTACTGCTCCTTACCTCATCAAATTTTAGAATATCCCAATCAGTGGGCCTATAAGTGAAATAATAAATAAAATTCCAAATTGGCTGTTAAACTCTGCAACAGCACAAATATTCAAATTCTGAGGTTATTAACAATGGAATTTTTATTGTTACATTGATGATATCTCACATTAGGTCTCAGAGAGATATAATTTGCTCAATAATGTTTTCCTAACTGATACTGAAACAGGAAAACCAAAGGGATCGCAAGAAAAACTGCTTTTTTCATTCCTTTTCCTGCTTCTATTTTTGTTAGGACCTACATCCCCATCCTACACACACCTTACAGAACATATAATGTATGTTCTCCTTATAAAGGTCGAGGATTTAATTTCTTTGAAGACTTCCAGTACAATAGATAACATCTAAGGGATGACTGAGCAGAGTTGATCATCACTGTTTTCGGAGAAAAACTGACTCATCAAGACACCTGGCTCCAGGGCATAAGTGACTTATGGAGAACACTTACATACCAGTCCTTGATCCTGGATTATTCAGAAGACACATGCACAGACATCATCCTCAATCAAAACCCCAGGCCGCATGTAAACAGGAGACTCACTTTTCTTTCCCAGTCTCCCAGATGCTCTGTCTAGATCTATACTCTCTGTCTTCAGTACACTCTGCTCTCACTTCATCTCAGTTGACATTTGATTTCCAACCAGCACAAAGCCAAAAACCTTCTTGGCTAGTCCTGTGGGACCTCCTTTGGGTCCTTAGACCCAGCCAGCCTGCATCAATATGGTGCTTTTGCAAATTCTTCTTTCAGCACTGTGATTCTCTGTGACACTCATTCCCCAGCTGCCCTGAACATTGGATACAGATCACAGTTGTTTTTCTTTCTGAGCACTGCCTTCAGCTGTAGTGAGCTGTAAAGAGAGGTTATACTCTCTCCTAGCAAGAAGCCCCCGTCCATATCTGCTTGTGATGGTCCTGTAAAGCACCAGAGCCATCCTGGTCTTGCAGAATCTTGGAATCTGCAGAGGACACTGCCAGACTTCACTGAAGTTCAACTTCTTCCTTGTTCAATCCTAGTTTTTTTTTCATTCCTGACTTGAGTTACTCTTTTAAGCCATCTCCATAAAAATCATAATCATAGTCTGTTTCCTAGGGAAGTTGACCAAATATGATTGGTACCAGGAGTTTTCATAGGAAGGAGATTCTAAAATAAGTTACTAAGCTGATAACCAACTGGCTGACAATGGAGTATTCCATCACTGTCCCTTGGAAGATGGAATACTCATAACTCCTGAAAGTTTGTATAGGTGTAATTGTTAAAAATTTCACTGGTGGTGAATTGGTATAGCATAATGTAAGAACATTCCCTGATAGAGGCAATGTTTCCAGAATTTGATAGATTCAGGTAATAGTAACTATAAGGATTATGGTATTAAATGGATACTTATGTGTGTCATCAATGCCTTGAAGAAAGAAAGGCTATTGATGATTAATTACCAATTTAAAGAAAAGTGTGAAGACAGTCGTTCTCTTTGTCCACTTGTTAAAAGATTTTCATCTTCTACAGCCAGAGCAAGAAAAGTACTTTAGATAAGATCCAGTACTTAATTATAAAGTTAGTGAAGCTCAAGAGAAAGTTAAATTCTCGACACTGGTTAAGTCTTCTACACCAAGGATGAGACCCAGATTTGAAAGGAGTAAGAACTTGATACTTGGAATAGAGACATCTGGGTTCAGTTACTTGGAAAAATCTAAAATCTCTAGATTGCCAAGAACCCCATGGAACTACAGACATAGCTCACTCCTCTTGGTTAAAGTCTAGCCTTAATCCCTATCTTGAAGACAATGAAGAGGCTTCTGCCTTGAATGGAAATATGCACTGCCTTCAGAATCTCCTCATACCTCCTGTTCAGACCATGAGACTCTTAACTAAAGATTATGTTATATCATAACCCTTCACAGAAGTGCTTGCTTTGTTAAGAGACGGTTCTTCAAGATCCAACAAATATTTATCATTAAGATAGAACAGAGAATATATAGGATGGATCTTATGGGAGTAGATCCAATGGGACAAAACATAATATTGTATAAAAAAGGCCAGATGCCATGATCTGGAATTTAACACTATTTGAAGGATTCTGAGAGATGACAGCAAAACACTGTCACAGTGGATCTTGAAAGCTTGGAAATGAGATGGCCATGATAAGTGATGTTTATAGGCCAAACTGCCAAGACTGATACTGGCAAAGTGTATTGAAAGTCTCAGAAAAGAAAACATGTTAGCATGAAAAGATCTTCATCAACAGAAGGAGGGAAGGCTGCTTTAAACGAAGAGGGGAGAGTAGAATATGTTTGATACAAATTGGTCCATTAGGATGTCTCTTGATACTCCCCTACCCTATTTTGACAATCATAAGCAAGAGGGACATGGGGACCAGGAGAGAAGACACTACTGGATTGGGAATCTGTGTCACTCTGTCAGATAAGTCCTGTAGATCAGTAGAGTTTCTAACTCAAACTGAGGTGTTCCAGAAGGGATAGTGGAAGTAGAGAACAATAAGATTCATGTATTAATTGAGGCTTAAGACAGTTGAGGCTCACTGTAGGGGCTGGTGTTGGTTTTTGTAACCTTTCATTTTATAAGCTCCCCCAGAATAACAGACCACCCACATTACCGAAGGAGTGATTCACAGATGGGATGAACTGATTCTGTGAAGCCAGGGCATCGAAGAAGTGCTGCCTGGACTGTAGTGAAAGCTTTGGTGGATTACTCAGACCCTCTTACAAGACCAGGCACTCATTCTCCCAGCTGTGAGTTGCTGATGATTACAGCTGAGTTCTTTCCAGCAATTGTCCTCAGCTAAAGGAAGTGGCCTCGTGATTTGACTTCATACAAAATACTCTATGAGATTTGTTGATATCAAGGATTAGAGGACTTAATATTATGTAAGTAAACACCACTATGGCATGAATCAGCTTGATTAATAAATATACATATGCATATATATGATGTGTTAGAAAATACATAGATGAGTCCTAGAAAAATTTTAAATAGTTTGATGTGACAGTAATATAAAAAACTTTGGAATATTTTACTATTGATGAGAAAGTGAAACTCATTTTTGCTAACTTTTCCTGGCATTAAAAACTAATATATATTAAAGCAGTCAAAAATGTGTCAATGGCCATTTGGATTTGCTGATAGGAAGATATGATTAATTTCAAAGGAATATTCTTTTAAAATTTTTGTTTAAAGTTTATTTATTTTTGAGAGACAGAGAAAGAAAGAGTATAAGTGGGGTAGGGGCAGAGAGAGAGGGAAACAGAATCTGAAGTCAGCTCCAGGTTCTAAGCTGTCAGCATAGAGCCCGACACGTGGCTCAAACCCACGAATCAGGAGATCTTGACATGAGCTGAAGTCAGACGGTTAACCAAGTGAACCATCCAGGTAACCCTCAAAGGAATTATTTTTACACATACTGGATAAACTTGTGGATTGGAGGAAATAAATATTTGAAGACATCTTATGCATGAGGAAAATAATACTAAAAATAGCTTATGAGAATTTTTCATGACAGATATGTTAATAATAAGATCTATTTTCTGGTTTCCTGCACTGTTGGTCACTGATGAGGATGCAAAATGCTGCAGCCACTATAGATTATAGTATGAAGGTTTCTCATAAAAATTAAAAGTAGAACTGCCATACAATCCAGAAATTCCACTCTTGGGTATTTGTCAAAAATAAAACACAAAACACAAACAAAAAATACTAATTTGAAAAGTCATAGGGATCCCTATGTTCATTGCAACACTATTTACAATATTCCCTAGAATATTACCCATAAAGAGGAAAGGAATCTTGCCATTTTCAACAAGATGGACCAAGAGAATATTATGTTAAATGAAATAAGTCATTTCATAAGTCACAGAAAAAGACAAATACTGTACAGTTTCACATATAAGTGAAAAACTAAACAACTAAAAAATGAAGCAAAAGAACAAAACAGAACAGAAACGGACTCATAGATACAGAGAACCATCTGTTGGCTGCCAGAGGGGAGGGGGGCAGAGGGATGAGTGAAATAGGGAAAAAAGTACAAATTAGACATGAGGATACAATGTACAACATAGGGACTATAGTTAGTAATATGGAACAACTTTGAATGTGACAGATGGTATCTAGATTTATCCTGGTGTCACTTGCCTAATGCATATAACATTGAATCAGTGTTGTCCACGAGAAACTAACATAATATTATATGTCAACTACACTACAATAAAAAAGTCCATCTTCTCATTTTCTATGTTAATTACTTGAATTGCACTAATCAATATTTACTCATAATGGGTTTTTTTTTTTTTTTTAGTAAAGAAAAGTCATAAATGAAGCTGGTATATGCCCCAACTCCAGAAAAACATTAAAGCAATATTATTTTGTTTAATGTGGACCTTGGTAAATAGGATATATCAACCCATTATCTGAATAACAATTTTCATATGTTATACCTGAGTCAAGTATTTTCTTGAAACAAAATGAACTATAGGCATCTGATATTTAATCTTCAAATTTTATTCCCTTTAATATTTGATGAACTACATTTACCAGGTTCATGAAATATTTTGTTCTTACCCTGCCTGGTTTCTTTCTTTTTTTTTTTTTTCGTTTTTTTTGTTTGCTTTGATTCTTGATTCTGTTTCTCCCCCTCCTCATCAGTACAAAGGTGATCACTTCCTTTTACCATGAACATGTATGTACAGTCTAAAAATCTGTTATTACTTAGTTTTATGCACTGTCTATTTCTGATGTGTTATTCTGTAGATCCACACAGTGCTGAGAGTTAAGGAGAATGCATGTTTCCCAGTGGCATCTGCAGACAGTCTCCTGAATTTGTGTACGTTTCTCAAAAATGGCTTTTTGTTTGTTTTTTGAGTTCAGTTGAAGGTGTTTTGTTTGTTTGTTGTTATTGTTGTTTTGGCTGAAGGCAGCTATTTCTATGAGAAATCTTCTTCTTTGTCAAAAAGACATGAATAATTGCTATATACCAACCAAAATTATCCAATACTGATCACTCCTTTATTTATTCAAAGGTGTGAAATTCACTTACACTAATTTTCTATGAGCTGACTTACCTGAGGGGATAGATATTTAGTAAAGATTTAAAAATATAAATTTCATATTCTGAAAAATGATTATAGAGGATCTGCTAATTATAAAAATCAGTACCTTACAAGACAATGGAGATGACAGAGCCAACATTATATATATAATTCCTCCGTGTTCTTTAAAATATCCTTTTTTTAATTATTTTTTAAATGTAATATTTGCATTTCTCTGGAATGCTCTATGAAAATATGGCTATAAGGTGGGCACTTGTAATTTTGAATATATTTCAATCATCCAAATGTTTATAAATAGAGAAAAAATACCTATATAGAGAGAAAATGTGTGTATATGTATATAATTAATAATTTATTAAATAATGGGATCATAATAAACATGCCTATTTTATTTTAGTACAACTTGAACATTTCCTGCTTGTTTCCTCCTTATTCTCATTTCTCTCATTCTTACCTTCACTCTCTTCCCCCATTCTCTGTAACTGTGTTAAACTGATTTAAATACTTCTTAATAATCATATAATTACCTAATTGTTCATCTTTGTGCTGTTTGTTTTACAGCAGATGTCGTATTACTTTCAAAACATTGGAACATAACAATGGGAATATATAAATAAAGAAATAATTGCATAATGGTATTACAAACTCTTGAAAATAAAACATGTAAGAAGAAAATGCAGTGCACTTTAATAAGGAAGAATATTTGAACTGAAAATGACCTTTTACCTCTAAAACATTATGTATCTAATTTTTTGACTTTCTTATAAGTTAAGAAGAAACCCACTTTAAAGCAGTATTATCAAAAGCTTTTAGCAAACATAATTTGTGATAAATTGGCTCTTCCCCTAGGAACAAAGTATAATGGTACCTTGATTATCACCAGGGGATGATACCATTACTCCCTGGTTGCTCACTGAAACACAATGGCAGATAAATAGAGTAAGCACTTGGTGCCTGTTTGGTAAATTGAGTCAAATCATCGTCTAGCAATGTGAAAATAACTTTTCTGGCATTTCTATTATCCACCTCTCCATCTCCATCCTTAAGAGCTTCAATAATATTTCTAATGGTTCTTTTTCATATGATTAAAAAAAATCTTATCCATAGAACTGATAAAGATAAAACAGTAACTTTGTATTAATTAAATTAAAAATCCAAAGGGGCGCCTGGGTGGCTTAGTCGGTTAAGCGTCCGACTTTCGCTTAGGTCATGATCTCGCGGTTCGTGGGTTCGAGCCCCGCATCGGGCTCTGTGCTGACTGCCAGCTCAGAGCCTGGAGCCTGCTTCAGTCTGTGACTCCCTCTCTCTCTGACCCTCCCCTGCTCACGCTGTCTCTCTCTCTCTCTCTCTCCTAGAAAAAAAAAAAAATTAAAAATCCAAAGAGTGATATTTATCTAGCATTCTTTTATTATTTGTAAAATTGACTGTACTCTGTGCATGTGGCACAATCCTGAATTGATCAAAGAGCTTGATGACCACCATGTGAAAAATTTGCTGAGAGAAAACTAGCTTGATAAACTAGAAAAAAATATCAAAAATACGTCTCAATTATTTGGTAAAAATTCAAAAACATAAAAAAGTTACAAAATACATGAATTAACACTGACTAGTGACCCAATTTAAAGTGATAAAGAGAAGACAGCAGTCCATGGTGTGAAATGTGTAATTTTTAAAAAAAAATCTTGAGGTAATTGATGCCAAAAATATTTTTGTTTAAATATAGGAAGAGGCACCATTACATATTATTTATGATAGTGAAATTTATTTCAAATTCTGGAACCACTGACTATTAACTTCATTACATTTAGCAAGTGATTTAACTTTATGTGCCTCAGGTACTTTTATAAAATTGGGGAAAAGACAGTGCCAAATATATAGAGCTATTATATGAATTTAATTATACAGTTCAAGTAAAATAATAAGAATGGTGCCTGAAAAGTAGAAAGTTCTCCTTAAATATTACTTAATATTAGGAAATTCAGGTAATAGTTGAACTATGCAGCAGACCAAATAATATTTCTTTCTATTAGTTTTGTGAATAAGAAGCAAGATACAGCTACCTCCTTTGGGAAGATGGTTGGAAGGGACTTTGAAAAAAATCCTCTAATACCAAGTTAATGCATCAGGCATACTTGTTAAGAAAGCAAGAATTTATATAATATGAAATTAAAAAGAAAAAGCTCAACCATGTAGGTAAAAAAAATGGCAAGGAAAAATTAAATATAAAAATGTTTTATAAGTGGTTTTCCATTCTGTGTAATTGGGTTGTTTAAAATTTGTTTTAATTTTTATTTCTGAGAGAGAGAAAGAGAGAGAGACAGCATGAGCAGGGGAGGGTCAGAGAGAGAAGGAGATACAGAATCTGAAACAGGCTCCAGGCTCTGATCTGGCAGTTAGCACAGAGCCCGACGTGGGGCTCGAACCCATGAACAGTGAGATCATGACCTGAGCCGAAGTCAGATGCTTAACTGATTGAGCAAACCAGGTGCCCCAAATGGTTGTTTAGTATGTGGACAAGTAGACATGAAATCAGACCTGGACAGAGCTCCCGGGACTGGAAGTGCAATATACATTTATGGTAACTTCAATTTGGAACTAGAAGATGCTAGTATTTGCACATTCTTTTTTTTCTAGACTTGACAATATGATTGCATCCAGTAGTCAGTAAATACAGGGATTAATTATAGCAGTAAAGGGAAGAGAAATCAGGAACAGCCATCAACAATCAAAATCATTTAGCAAACCCGTAATATTAGACCATGAAGAAAATTCACATTATTTGAAAGAAATATTTTTACTATATTATCTTTTTACAAAACCAAATCTAATTTGTTGCTAAGTAGTTAAATTTATCTTGGGTATATTTCAGGTAATTCCACTGTACTAAAGGACTTGTTAGTAGATGCATTAACACTCTAAGTGTTAGGATTTGGCAGGTAGCTGCTTGGACTCTTGGCTCTAATGCTATCACTATGTTCAGAATGAGGTGAATGTGAATGACCCAAACAAGCCTTATTATTTACATGAGTAAAATATAATATGGCACTTAGCTGGAATTAATAGAATGTACACTAAATGTAACTAGATGGCTAATAAAAATCCCAAACAGGAAGAATGTAAAGATATGTGACTTCTACAGTAATTATCATGTTTTTACTGTGTAGTCTCCCAAACGTTCTATGACAGTCTGTTGTCTTTCAGAACTTATAATTTACCCTGAGCATTGAAATCAGAAATGCATCCAGCTTTGTTCTTTCTCAAGAATGCTTTGGCTATTTCAGAGTCTTTTGTGTACAAATTTGGGTACAAATTTTAGGATTTTTTTTTCTATTTCTGTGAAAAAATGTTATTGTGTTTTTGAGAGGGATTACATGTAATCTGTAGACCACTTTGGGATTTGTGGACATTTTAGCAATATTAATTCTTTCAATCCATCAATAAAATATCCATAAATAAAATACAAAACCCAGAAATAAGTTCACACAAATATAGACAACTAATCTGTGATAAGAGTATCACAAACACACACTCAAGAAAGGACAGTGTTTTCAATAAAGAGTGTTGGAAAAGCTGGATATCCATATGCAAAACAAGCAAGCAAACAAACAAAAAAGTGTAATTGGGCCCCTATCTAAATCACTCAAAAAATTCACTCAAAATGAAGACTTACATATAGGACCTGAAACCATAACAGTCTTTGAAAAAACCACCTTGAAAACCTCCTTGACATTGACCCTTCAATGATTATTTTGAATACGGGATTAAAAGCACAGGCAACAAAAGCAAAACTAAACAAGTGGACAACATTAAACTAACTTTTGCATAGCAAAGGAAATAATTGATAAAGTGAAATGCAACTTATGGAATGAGAGTATTTGCAAACCATATACCTGATGAGGAGTTAATATGCAAAATATGTAAGAAACTCATATAATTCAAAAGCAAAAGGAATAAGTCAATTAAAGAGTGGGCAAGGACTTGAATAGATATTTCTTGAAACAAGACATATGAATGGCCAATAGATACATAAAAATGTGCTCCACATGACTAAGCATTAGAGAAATACAAATCTAAACTGTTAAGATATTACTTCATACCTATTAGGAGGGCTATTATCAAAAACAAAAGAAGTAACAAGTGTGGCAGAGATGTAGAAAAATGGGAACTCTTGTACATTGTTGACAGGAATATATTTGGTATAGCCACTGGAAAATAGTGTGGAGGTTCCTGAAAAATTATAAATAGACCTACCATATGATCTAGCAATCACACTTCTAGAAATACATCTGAAGAACATTAAATCAATGCCTTGCTGAGAGACCTGTAGTCCCATGTTTATTGCAGTATTATTCAAATTAGTGAAGACAGGGGCACCAACCTAAGGATCTGTCAACACATGAATGAATGAAAAGTGATATAGGAGGAAGGGGATACAAATTATACATGCACACTATTTACATATGATATATATCTCTCATACCATAGACTATACTTGATTTTTATTTCTCTACCCCTACAGTTACAAACTTATGTTGGTTCTGCCTCTTAGATGATCCTCAAATTGTCCATTTCTCTCTACTCCCAATAATACTACTGTAAAACACACTACCATCAACTCTCACCTTGCTTATTGTAGGCACCCATATTGTCTACCTTCCTTTATATTTATATAGAAATTTTAGAGTATTCTATTTATTAAACCAGAATATGATAAATTTTTGACATATCTTTCCTCCTTCATGTTTACAGTTGTCTTTACTCTCCATAGTTGTCCTTACTCTCCATATTTGCGCTCCCCATGTCTTATGCTATATGAACTTTCTTGGACTGTCCTGTGTGTGGCAGCAAGAATATCTACTCTACATTCCTTTGCATTTCCGTGTTCTAGTCAATGATGATGTGAGATACTCCAATAATCTTTATTGAAGTAATAATGAACTTAATAAATTAATTTATTTATTTTATTAAGTTTATTAAGAGATTTATACTCCTAAGATGATAAAATGTGTAACTAGCACCAGCCGAGTAAAAACCCTCTTTATTCTTCATAGCTTAAAAAAACCAAGCACAAAATGTAACAGTGGGATAAAGATACTTTGCTATATAGATGGTGGAGGTATGTATGTAACGTGTGTTGAATTTGTGACTCAGATTCTTTATGCCTTTCTGTATCTATAGCCTTGTCCTACCTCACTGTGGGCAGAGTCCCTTGACTTTGAGCTTGGCCATATGACTCACTAAGGACAATCCCTAGGCCACTAAATTCAAGCTGAGGCCTGAAAAATTATCATGTGTTCTCAGTGGCTTGCTCTAACTTTTGACATCATCATGAAAGGATCGTGGACCCAGGAGGAGAAGAGTCATGGGCAGCAGAACTTCCACACCTGTGCTACTCTAGCCAATATTCTCCTAGAACAGCAAACTCCAGTAATGAATAGACACATTAGTAATAATAAATATTGTTACAAGCCACAGAGTGTTTGGTGGTTTTATGTAACAATAGTTGACTGATGCAGTTTTATTATACTTCATTTAAAGTACAGGCAAATCTGGAGTATTATTGCAGCATTCATTGTTAATCAACACCTGAGGCTGGTCATTTACTCATTAATAAAAATAGTTTTTATTTTGCTTCATATTAATTTCCCAAAAGCTGAAAGGTAAACCTATATTGGGAAAATAAGGGAAATAAAGCTATTAAATGCTGTTAAATACATGAGCTTTATAGGGAACAAAACAAACAGTGGCTTTATGCTATAAAGAATAAAAGATAACTAGGTTAAAATATTTAAAGTGATATAGAATGCTGTGTTTTCCTGTACAGAATTATAGGTAATATTTCAATTTGATCTTTGAAATATGCATGTACTTCTCAATCCTCACTGGAAAATAATGCTATTGACAAATAATAAAGTGAGGAAGTAAGTGATATGATTTATGTTACTAAAATTTCTTTATATTTTCATTATAAATAAAGTAAGCTTTAGTAACTATGATAACTTTCTATTTAATTGTCTATTACCTCAGACTTTGAATAAAAAACACCCTGTAATTAAGTTTTACAAATTCTCATAGTTCTTTGATGTGGGGTGAAAGTACTGAATAGCTCTGTCAACAGATTCTAGAGTTGAGTTATTGGTAATCCATTAGAACAGGCTGCATGTTAACATTCAGATTCTGAGGTAAAAAGACAATAAATGTGTCTGTATTTATTTTTATTCAAGTGCTATGACATATTTTTTTCTTTTTTTAATGCAGTAGCAGCTAGCACTTTTGTGTCCTATAAACATGAGGTCTGTTTGATAACTATTATCAAAACATCTGTTCTTCTGTATATGCCATTTCTAAAATGGGTATTTTTATGTCTCCTTCGTGGTATAATTGAATCCAGGTTTGGCTTGTGTATCTTATATGGATTTCTGGCTCTACTGTTTCAAGAGTTATTTTGTTCATGGCTATTATCAATTTTAAAATTCATTCAATGTGTATGGAAGAAAATAAATCTTGCTTTATATTTTGTGATAAAGCAAACATTGTGAACAAACAGTTATGGGCTGCAGGCTGCCCTGATGAGGGACCTGAGAACAGTTCTTAAAGAAGGATTTAGAGCAAAATTGTCTGTCATCAACATTCCCAGAAGCTGGAGGAATGGGGCCCCAAGTTTCCTTGGGGTTCTGGGAAGCACATCATAGCATGGATTGCAACATTTTTTTTTTTTTGAGAGAGAGAGAACGAGAAACTCACATCATGGATTTAAAATTACCTTGTTTACAATTTGAAAGTAGGCTTAAAAATGATACAAAATGCCACATGGATTCAGTCCATGTGTATGCTAACATACACAGAAAAACATTACCCTTATGTGTACTATTGGGGTCCATTGAGGTGAGTCATTTAATAACGTGCTTCATATTCTATATCAATTTTAAGACATTTATTTTTCTTCATATTGTAACATTTCCCAAACTAGGGCAAATTTAATGATCACTGATGGCCAGATTGAGATTATCTAAATATGTATGATATAGTTTATAGCTATTCCTGTTTCCTCACCTCAGTTGAAATATGTTCATCAATGATTCCACTTACATTTAAATAAATTCTTTATAAAACTTTTTTTAAATGTCTATTTACTTTTGAGAGAGAGAAAGAAAGAGCATGAGCAAAGGAGGGGCAGAGAGAGAGGGAGACACAGAATCTGAGGCAGGGTCCAGGCTCTGAGCTGTAAGCCCAGAACTGATGAGGGGCTTGAACTCACAAGCCATGAGATCATGACCTGAGCCGATTCCATTCTTGGCCAAGATGAAGTAATAATGACCAGACGTACTCACCCACATGTAACAACCCACAAAACAAATTAAATAAATGGAACAGTATATTTTAGGATGCATAACAGTACATTGGACATCCTGAGAGATGAGAAACAAACAACGCATGTTAGCCCCTCACTTGCCCAAAATTCCTGCCTGGAGACAGTGTCCAGATCCTGGCTTAGGGATGGTGAACCCAGGCAGAAACTATGGACTCTGTAACTTGAAACAAAGCTGAGAGACTAAGGAGATGAAGGCAGTGAGACTGTGCAGATGGAGTGCTGAGAGGAAAGGCCTGCACACAAAGAGAATGAGGGGCGTCTACAGAGGAGCACATGAATGTTGAGCTGATTATTGATCAATGAATGGGTGTGAGGTTGTTGGATACATTCTGAGCCCACTAGTCGAGAAAACTCCTGGTGAGGTTCAAGCAAGTTTGCACGGTCTCTTATCAATCAGATGATGACCTATATCCACCCCCACTCAATTATTTCTGCTTGAGTACCGACCCCCAAGGTACCTTGTTGATTTTATCGGGAGTGACTTGTCCCCTTATTCTGGCCCTGGTATGATGATTGCACCTTGTGAAGGAACTTATTGTGGGAACTTCTTTTGATTATGGGAACAGACATCGTGTCTCCAGCAGGTCCTGTTTCCCTCCGTACTTTCTCTTGAGCTATGAACAGGCTAATGACCCTTACTCATAAAAGATTGACCTTTACATGTACAATTCTGTTTCTACCATTGCATTCATCCAAGAGGTTCATACAGCTCAACATGTAAATCAGCTAACCAAAAATGTCTCTCATGCCCTAGCTATTCAAGAAATCATAAAACTAGACACAAAGGTAAATGCACTCGAAGAGGCTATTCTATGTATTGGAAATGAGCTAAACTCTTTAAAGGTATGGTTGGCTCTCTGGTGCCATAAAGAATATAACTGGACAATTAAGTCTTGCCCGGAGACAAAGAGTCTAACTTAGAAGGAACAGATAAGAGCAGAACATAAGTTACCACATATACCTTTGCTAACTGGTGATGTATAGCAGCCCCTTCTCTAAGGCCTACATTCCATAAGCACCTTCCCTTACCCTGGCAGCTGTGATGAGGATGAATAAGAGTATCTACAAACCTATGACTTACTCTTAGTGTTATTAAAATGTGTATGTTATCCTGTTTCTCACTACCCTGTTATTTTCTTAGTTACTCAACCTCACTATAATTGGGGCAGTTCTGCAAGAATACTTCTGTAAAACCTGTTTCTGTACATTTTCCAAAAACATCTTATCACAGAGAACTATTCACTCTAAAAATTCCATTTTCTGATGCCATGTTTACGTTTGACCTATAAATAAAGACACCAAAACCGAGAGGGCAGAGATGCCTGCCTGGTGACCAGAAAGATTCTTGTGCCTCTCTCACTCCCTCCCTCGCTGACACTGTCCATCCTTCAGGGACCCCTGGGCCCGGCCAGAGCTGTATAAAATTGAAAAAGAATAAGGATAACAAATATTTCTGAAAATGTGGACTAACCACACATTCAGTTAACACATGTCCCAGTAAGTACACATTTAGGTATTTGCCCAAGAGAAATAAAAACATAGTCCTGCAAAATACTTGTAAATGAATGCTTATAGCAGATCTTATCAGAATAGTTCTCTTGCAATTGAATAATACACAGAATAAGAATTCCATAAACTACTGTACTCCATAGTAACATAAATGACTCAAAATATTAAGTTGGGGGAAGAAGGTAGATTATAAAGTACATAACATTATTAATTTTTCACCCATAAAAAGCTCTATAAAGAAAAAATGTACATTTTACTGTCTTTAAGTATATAAGGAGGAAGAACATTTTTTCAAGTGTGTATGTTTGTGTGTGTATCTTATGAGATCACAAATTCTTTTGATAGAGCTGAATTATTTCTATTCAATGTTTTAAATCTATTTACTAAAATAAATTAGGAGAATACAGGGTCTTTTAGAATTTAGGACTCTTTATGTATGCTTCGCTTTTTCCCTTTTATAACCAGAGTTGTAAATAGATGGTTAATAGTAATATTAACTAATCTCTTACAGGAAGTGATGATTTTTATTTTTGAGTACAGAATGAGAACATGGGTTTCATTAATAATTATGTAGAGAGGAAATCTAAAATGCACAACACATACAAATTAGTTATACATGGAAGAAAACACAACAAACCTATACTCAAATTCCTCTTGTGTATGTGTGTGTGTGTGTGTGTGTGTGTGTGTGTGTGTAATAGAATCTTGGTACTTGAGGATTTTTTCAAAGTATGGTAAACATTAAAAACAAATCAAAATGGAATCCATTTTTAATTATTTCTGGTTTCCCATTCTGAAAACCAGCATCATTCTGAAAGAAGCAAACACTCCTTTCACACAAAAGTAGTAAAACAAGCCAAAATGATTTGTTGTTGTTGTTCTCACTCCAAGAGGAAACGAAGTCCATGCTACTTGGGCAGAGTTCTTACTCCAGATTGAACAGGAACCCATCTTGTTGAAGGAAAAACAGATATGCCGTTTGTGGCCAACAAGTAAATTGTATCATTTTGCTTATTTGCATATGGAACATGAGTCTGAAAATTATAATACCATTTCTTCAATTAGGCTTGAGAAATGTACTAAATCCTTCTGTGCTTAAAAACAAATAGTGTCATTTTTATTCACTACAAATAAAATATTTGAATGGGTAACACAAGTTAGCTTAAATAGAATAAGAATGATAAGGTAAATATTAAAGGAGATAGATTTCAGCTTGGTCTTAGAGGAATCTCTCTCTGCCCTAAACTACTCAGAGTTTACACACATGAGAGCCACGATGATGAAATCTGTATTTTTTTTATAATATCTAGTATCTTCAAATCTCCCGTCTAGAATATAGCAAAAATTTTAGAACAAATATCAAGTTCTTTTATTTGTTTTAATGTCTCGAAACATTACTTTTACAGTATGTCAATGTCTCTATTTTTTGTAACATATTTTATTACGTGAAACTCTTGACCAATGAAAGGAGATTATAATAGAGAAGAAGCTTAGATTTAAGATGGGCTTTTCTACCTTCTAGTTTTACTTTTTTTCTTTTGCTTAATTTTGCCGGTTCTGTAAAATTCTTCTAACAAGGAAAATGCAGTATTCTTGAATAAGAGTGTTTTCATGCCACAGGATTCTCCAGTCTGATTCCAAGATGCTCTCTGGATATGCTGGAATAAGAGCTCTCTAAACCTCCAGTTAAATAACCCTGGCTCTTTTTTGACCTGAGAGATGAATATGTACCTTATAGGCCAAAAACATTAGCTCTGCATTATACTGACTTTGAAATATTTATTGTGGTGTTTCTCACAGTCTGCTGGGATCTGTTCGGAAACACTGACACCATGCGTTGTCTCACACTGAATATATTCAAGGGACAGAGTTGATTGTTACAAGATAGAGTGATTTTTTTATGTTCTTAAGAATTGAATTTACTCCACAAATCTTCCATATCAAAAGTTAAATGTTTTTGTCTCTAATTTGAATATTTTCTTGGATCAATAATTGGCTTTTTTTTTCTTAAAAAAAAAAAAGATTCCAAATGTTTAGTAACACCCAGGGCATCGTAGGAATGAGTTATGTTTTAGTGAAAACTGCGTTACTTCAGGCCGCCTGGGTGGCTCAGTAGGCTAAGGGTCCGACTTCAGCTTAGGTCATGATCTCCCTGTTTGTGAGTTCAAGACCCCAGCAGGCTCTGTGCAAAGAGCTAGAGCCTGGAGCCTGCTTTAGATTCTGTGTTTCACTCTCTCTTTGCCCCTCCCCCACTGGTTCTCTCTCTCTCTCTCTCTCTCTCTCAAATATAAAAAAAAAAAAAAGAAAGAAAACCGCATTACCTAGTCTTATTTCTGGAAAAGTTGATCAAATGTCAATGTTTATATAATGCTAGATGTCTCTGGTTTACACGGACATGTGGCACCTCTACTGGCTGCCTCACATTACTGAAATTTCTATAGTTAAACATTTCATTAATAGCATTGTATTGGATGACTTAAAATAATTAATATCTTAATGTGGAATCACAAAAATACCCAACTTCCCTGTAGTTCTAAATTAATTATGATGGATTCTGAATTGCAGTTAAGCACTTTTAATGTAAATAATGCTGTATTTTCTCAAAAGTGTTTAGCACACTTCTCATTGTACGTGTTTATCTTCTGCAGTTTTATCTTATCTAATAATTTCTCATATACTTATGTGTTGATTGTTCACAAATTCAGTAGCTACCCTTCTTTTTCTTTAGTAGCTTTAGAGTCATCTCTCTGTTTCTCCACTAGTATCTTGTAAAGATACATTGATACACAGTGATCAATTGTAAGCTCATCTGCTTCTTTCAAATCCTACTGTCTCTCTCCATTCTTTAATTTAGATTAATTCAGTCCAACCAGTCATTAAAGATTGGTAGAATTTGGGTAGTTGTGTATGACTACATTCCAGATCCTAATTACTTTCTTTTATTTTTTAATGCTTATTCATTTTTCAAGAGAGAGATTGAGAGAGAGAGAGAGAAGAGGGGGGGAGCTGTGACCGCGGAGGGGTGGGGAGAGAGGAGTCACAGAATATGAAGGAGGCTCCAGGCTCTTAGTTGTCAGCACAGAGCCCAACTCGGAGCTCAAACTCACTAACCAGGAGATCATGACCTGAGCCAAAGTCCAATGCTTAATTGACAGAGTCACCCAGGTTCCCCCCTAATTAAGACTCATAATGCTGATTCCTATCAGAAGAAATGTGAAGACATTTTTTTCTCTTTACATTAAACATTAACAAAAATTTTGGCCCTCATGATGTGGCCACCTGGAATACTAATAAAGTGTCCCACTTTCAATCACGTTCAACATAAATTAATTATCTAAGCTTCTGCTCCAATGTTTTATTTTAAAAAATGGCATGATCTATTTTAAAATCTAAGAGCTTCTTTTTAAAATACCATATTTCATATAATCTCCTTTCTATGACTGAGAAATCTTTTCCTGATTTTTGTCTCTTAATATCTCTGCAGTGTCACTATGCATTGTTTCTTGTACTCATCTTTGTCTCTCCAAACACAAACCAACTTGTGATTTCATGTTTCTTTCCATGCCTTTCATAATGGTACTTCCTCATATGCTCACTCTTTACTGTACAATGATAGTTCTTTCCAGGATGAACTCAGACTTCACTTTCTCCATGAAGCCTTCACACACTTTCACAAGCTTTGTGGAGTATCTTACTTTTGTTTCTACACATTTGCTCATAGCTCTTATTCATCTTCTATTCAGTGATGCTTTGAGAACAGACCTTGAGGTTTACAGAGGGCACTAGGTAGTCTTATTTGAATGTAGGGTCTGGTGGTTACTCAGCTTCTATGGATGGAGTTGAAATTTTTGCTGAAATCCACATGCCATTAGCCAAGATCCATCCACAATTTAATTAACCCAACCAATAAAATAAATTAGCTTAACAAATTCCATTTTCAGTGTTATAGATTCTGAAGAGTTATACATTCTCTGACTGAATCTTTTTGAAGTTTGCATTTACAAACAGTCTCAAGACTAAATCTTACAAATTATAGTTTTCAAATTATAACTTGAAAAATAATACCTTATACATAAATGGCATTTAGCAAATTTTCATTGAATATAAAACAATATTTCAGAACAAAATACATGCCAGTGATATAATTAGAATTTTTATTAATAATTTCATTACTTCTTAAGTTAATAGTTTGACTAATGTGAAGTTATTTTTCATATTTCATATAAGAAGAAAAAAGGCATAAGGAATAGTAAGCAACCTGCTTACAACCTGGTAAATGGAGAAATGAATTTGGAATATGAATATTTGACACTGAAGTGGTACATTTAAGTATTACTTTTAATTACATACACAGTATTTTATTCTAATGAGATATATATTTTCCTAATGTTACTTTTACATTTCTAATATTTATGAATTACTTTTAAAGTAATTTAAGGAAGGTATTTTTTATTTCTTTGTTTAACAATTTGGCAGTATTTTAAAGGCATATATATCTACATTTACCAATTATTCTAACTTCAGGATATTATAATTATGAAATAAATCCTTAGGGGAAAAAAACACCTAAAGTTACATTGTAGCAAAAAAAATAGTGAAATGTTGAAAGCAATTGATATGTTTTAAAAAGTATTCACAATGTTTTCAAAATTTATTTTTAAAACATGGTTCTTTGATGATAGTGTGTTATGTCAAAAACTGATATTGACACCAAAATAAAAATTTAACCATCTAGCATAGGGAGAGAATATGAAGAAAAGGATCTGCTTGTCTGTATGGTGAGGTTATAGAAGTCTTTGTTCTTTACTCTATTTCTTTATTTATTAAAATTTAGCTAGTAATAGACATTACCTTCAAAACAGAACAAAGTTTAGAAGTTATTAAATAATACTTTACCATTGGTCATGTATTTTTGGCAATATATGGGCATACTAAAATTGGGTTAAATTAATGAAGTGTAAATATTAAAGTTATCAATTTCACATGAGATTTTTGAATACAAAAACATGAATAAGGTGTCCTTAAGATTAGCTAACTATGATTTAAGAAAAATAAACTTAGGTAATCATTTCACTATATATATGTACACCCACCTGTACATACACACATATATGTATATATGTCCTATATACAACTTGAACTTTTACACAGAGTGATGTAAATTATATCCCAATGAAACTGGTAAAAAAAAAAAAAAGGGGGGGAAAGGAAACCTAAAGTGACACTGACATATATTTTATCGAGTATTAATAGAATTCATTTAAAGATATAATTTTTAAGTATAAAGTAAAGGCAGATGGACCATAAGCTACCACCCAACCCATGGCCAGAAATGAGAAAGAGAAAGAGAGAGAGAGAGAGAGAGACAGACAGACAGACAGAGACAGAGAGAGAGACTGAGAGAGAAGACAAAGGAAAATCAAAGATTTCCTAAATTCTTGATGATAAATGTTTTATTTTTAAAAAATTTTTTAAATGTTTTATTTATTTCTGAGAGAGACAGACAGACAGAGAGACAGCATGAGCAGGGGAGGGTCAGAGAGAGAGGGAGACACAGAATCTGAAGCAGGCTCCAGGCTCGGAGCTGCCTGCACAGAGCCCGATGTGGGGCTCGAACCAATGAACCATGAGATCATGACCTGAGCCGAAGCTGGGCGTTTAACCAACTGAGTCAGGCAGGCACCCTGATAAATGTCTTATGAACATAATGACATATTCATGGAGTCTGATATTAATATTTTACCCAATATGAAATAATTTAAAATATTATTTCACTTTATGGAAAATTTCCTTAAAACCTTATTAGTACTTTCCTTAGGAAAATGGAAAGTAAAATAATAACTATTTAATTATTTTAAAACTATATTTTATTTTTTTTAAATATTCGGCATTTTGCAAGAGATTTGGCTATTAAAAATATACTCTTTGAATATATATAAAGCCAGTAAATGTAGACAAGCAATATTAAGTAAATTCAAAATTTTCAGGATCAAAATATAAAAGAGATAAACCTCTGTACCAATACACAAGCCTAGAGAATGTGCAAGAACTTCACTGGTATAGTCTTGAGGTTTGGGATGCAGAAAGTAGAGTCTAAGAAGGAAAAGAAGCCTGGGTATAAAATAAATGAGAGTGGTAAGATGCAGAGAAGTTTTGTGCAAGTCTGCATTTTTTTTTCAGTTGATGCTTTGCAAATTTTAAAAAATTTGTTTAGTGTTTATTTATTTTTGGGAGAGAGAGAGAAAAAAAAAGAAGGAGGGGAGGGGAAGAGAGAGAAGGGGACAGAGGATCCAAGGCAGGCTCTGTGCTGACTGACAGCAGAGAGGAACTCACAGACTTTGAGATCATGTCATGAACTAAAGTCAGGCGGTCAACATGCTGAGCCACCCAGGTGCTCCAATGCTTCGTAATTTTTGCATCCCTATGACTTATCATGGAAAACGTACAGTTGAAAATGTAGGCCCCTAGCAAGAATGATGTCCGGATTCAGAATCATCTTGGGGGAGTAGGTCGCTTTCTTATACTAAGTGTCTCTTGGACTAGATATCTAAGAAGAGGCCGGGGAGTGTTAAAAAAAATGATTTCTCCTACATTTTTGTGCATGTTAATCATTAAATAGCTTTTAAATTTTAATAAGTAAATGATTTGTTTATTTCATATGGAAGTAGAAAGTTGAACATTTAAAAATCATTTTACATTAATTTTTAAATTTCAATTGGGATGATTCTTCTAAGGATGAGAACTAAAATCCAAATAGATCACATAAATAAGCTTTCTTATGGAAGATCACTGCAAATTTCATAAGCACCCACAAAGTGTTATGAAAATACAAATGTCATCTAAGAGACAATTTTAAACCATCTCTTGAAGTTATAGAATAAATGTTAAATTATTCCTTGTAAGGAATAGAATTGCTTTATTATTTTATTATTATTTTAAGGAACCAGGGGCATATGGAGATGCCTGGGTCATAGAGGCCAGTGTCTTCTAACAATCTGCTCTCACGTGTTGGTGATATTTTGTACCATATTTCAGCCTTATTCCAAGCTTGAAATGTGGCACTGTAGTCACTATGAGCAACTGGCATATATCATGGCCATCTGGCATATTTTGGCAAAGTACAGTCCTAATTTCATAATGCTCTAGGAAATAGTAACATATGCTTGGTGTAGCATTCTATCCAAAATGGATAAACCAATACATTGTAATTATAAAATTATACTAATCCTGATACTGGAAATGTTGTGAACACTGTTTCACTGTGTGTACCTGTGCACACACTGGTAATCTTATAAAAGGGAACACATTTCTAATTTTCTATGAAAGTAAAGATGCTCTTTGAAACACGCACACACACACACACACACACACACACACACACACACACAAACTCAAAGCAAACCAAAATTACACAAAGGTGCAAAGAGCATAAAGGAGAAAAATATTTTTTCTCTACTGTTCCCAAGCAGTCCAAGTGCTCAGATATATAACTGCAACATTTTACATACATTTCCATATGCATGTACAAATTATATACAGATGAAAATATATACATACATTTTTGTATATACATACATACAAAATTGCAAATGTATTTTAGATAAGCAAGGCTATACACTGAATATTTCTCTACAACTGTGCCTAATTTATCTAATACACATTTTCATTTTTAACATCACTATATATAGATCTACCACAGTATTTTATATTGCTTTATACTTCTCCATTGTACATCTATATTAAAACTACAGAACTTGCTGAATCCAACCTATATTGCTAGTCATTTTGTTTCTAGGGCTTTGGTTTTGAGGGTAATTATAAATACTATTTTAGTATGTAAGTAAGTATATACCTGTGTCTTTGGTGCAGATTGCTTTAGATTATTTGTAACAGTAGAACTGAAAATTCTGTCCCAAATATTACTGATTACTTTTCAGTGAAATAAAGAAAGTGAGCAGGTGCATAAAGTGAGGGGCATCTTGGTGGCTCAGTCGGTTAAGTGTCCAACTTTGGCTCAGGTTATGATCTCATGGTTTGTGGGTTTGAGCCCCGCATTGGGCTCTGAACTGGCAGTTAGCTCAGAGCCTGGAGCCTGCTTCTGATTCTGTATCTCCCTCTCTGTCTGACCCTCCCCTGCTCATGCGCTCGCTCGCTCTCTCTCTCAGAAATAAATAAAAAACATTAAATTTTTTTTAAAAAGCTAGACAATTTATACTTTAGTCTGTACAATACTCATAGACACACAAAATAGTGAGCATTTTGCATAATGTTAGCATTATTGCAGATTCTTTATATTACAAAATTGAATATAAATATACTCTAGCCCCCTGTAGCACTAATATTTTTCTTAACCTAAAGCCTACTTAGTCATATAGTAGTACATACACAAAGCTTTATTTTGACTGTTATTTGCACAACATATATCTTCCTATTCTCACATTTTCTGTGTCCCAACTAAAAAATAAATGTTTCTTATGCACAGTATTTTTTTTTTCATTTCTTTGGAATTCAGTAGCTTTATTATTATGTGTTTATGTGTGATATTCTTTATATAAATTCTTACAGGGGTTTATTGTGCCTCAGGAGTCTGTGGGTGAATGTCTATCATGAGTTTCAGATAATGTTTAGCTAGTGATTCTTCAAGTATTTTCACTTAAATTATATGTACTTTAGACCCTTTTTTCTACTTCTCACATATTCCTTACCACCACCACACACATACACTTTTTTTTTTGTTCTGCACTATCCGTTCTCATTTCCCTTTATTTCCGCACATCCAATGCAATAAAATCTTCCACCGGATCTAGCCTGCTTTAAAATGACATATTGAATTCTTAATTTCATTTCATAAATTCTAAAACTCCCTGTTAAATCTCTTTTAGAGAATAAACTACCCTGGTCCAAATCTCTATTATGTTTTCAGCACATAAGAACACTGAATTTTTCCTAGAAGAAGATAAAAAAATCACTGGAGGGGTTAAGGGCAGGCCACCCCAAAATGGGCCATTCTGGCATAAGGATTATTTTGAGTTAAAAAACAATCAAACCCCAACAGATTCAGAAAAAGCTCTCCACCTTCCTCACCACTGCCTACAAAGGATCTAAATAGAATACCTGCTCCAGGTATCACTACCAGCTGTCACCACAGAGAACTGCATTATTCTGTGAGCGAGGTGTGGTAGACAGGGGGGATCCTAGTAAGGCCTATTTGACAGGGTCCTCTCTGTCGCATTGTCCCCTCTCTGACCCAGCAAATATATATCAGATTTTTCATCTTTTTATGAATTGCATTCCTTCCCTTTGAAGTCCCAGGTCTCTACCTGCTTCTTCTTAGTTCAAAATGATGCATATACCTCATTTTGCCTGACAGTCTGTGTAATTTCCATGTCTGTACGGACTCCCTATAGTATGCAGGAAATTAAATTTGTATTTTCCCCTGGTAATCTGTCTCATGTCAATTTGACTCTTGGTCCAGCTGCTAGAAGGAGCTCGAAGGGGACAGAGTATCCTTGCTCTCTAACATCACCTACATCTCAATATCTAAAATAATGCTTTAAAAAGCATTCGGTACTGAATAAAAAGTGTGTCACACAGACCAGTAGGTACTTCTGACTTGCTGGCTGCTGGCAGTGCCATCACTGGTGATATCAGCACTGGTGATAACGCAGCACAGAAAGTGCTACAGAGATGTCACAATGACAACATCTACCTGTAGACTTTCTGTTTCTCACTGTTTCACTAATCTCTCTTCCTATTAGGTTATATTTTATTAATAAATTCTATATATTTAAAGGAGACCTTAGGATGCCCCACAAATAGATATTTTTGTGCTTCCATTTTTTTTTTTTTTTTTTGCAATGATGCTCTTTGGTCTTGGAGGCATTTATTTTCCATGTGAACAACTGGAAAGTATATATAAAAAACAAGAAAAATTAAAATTCCCCATAATTACACTACCCAGAAATAACTACTATTTTGTCTTATATTTCATGTCCAGTTTTAAAATAGTTTCTTTTATTTTTCATCTTTATTTCTTTTTGAGAGAGAGAGAGAGAGAGTACATCCAGGGGCAGAGCAGAGAAAGAGGGAGACACAGCATCCAAAGCAGGCTCCAGGCTCCAAGCTGCCAGCACATAGCCTGATGCAGGGCTTGAACTCATGAACCGTGAGATCATGACCTGAGCCTAAGTCAGATACTTAACCAACTAAGCCACCCAATTGCCCTGAAAATCATTCCTTAATATTAATTTAATACACCTTACTTTTTAAGTTAAAATTCTTCCAGATTAACTTTACTGCTATTTGTAGCTTTTCAGATGAGTGATTGTTTGATTTAGCCATTTTCTAATAAAGTCTGTTTTATCTTTAATCCCTTAACTACTCACCCATATTCAAATATCCTATTATTGATAATCCTAAAACAATGAACCTTACTTATGTGTTTGCCATTACCCATGTATTTGTTCACCCACACCATTTTTATGCTGTGGACCAGACTAAAGAAGTGGAGAGACTATTAGGTATAAAACCAAAGAAGATATTTTGTTGTTATTTTTCAGAAAAATAAATTATTAGAGTATGTGGTTATATCAGTCTGCTTTTACTCTTGCTTGTGTAGATGACTATCATCTACAATATAAACATCTTCTGTAAGTAGTTACATCAAATATAAGGTGTTAAAAAATCTTTGATTTGGGTGTATTATGTAGATTTTGGGGCAGTCCTATGTCTGTATGTCCTGAAATTTTTGAGTTGTTCATTTAATTTCTTTTTGTAGAATGCCAAAGTTTTACTTGTATTTTGAGGAGCTTGTGCTTTATCTATCTGTGAAATATTGACATCAATACGGTTAGATCATTTTGTTGACCTTAAGGCTTGCTGAAGAGAAAATGAAATGTGTATTTTTCTTCAAATATTTAAGTCACGGTTACATTCAAAAGCAATTGAAATTGCCATGAGGTAAAAAGTATCCAGCTTATTAAAATATATGCACTGCAAGTGTTTTAAAATTAGAATCAAATACTGGCATTGATATTTAAAATGATTGCAGAGTAGTCATGTTTTCAAACCACATTTTTCCCCCTAGGTTTAACTGTTAACTCACTGATCGCTGCTATTTTTAATTATATTAAACAGCATATGGTTTTTGAAAAATAGATGTATTTTTCAAGATGTTTTTCTTGGTTTCTTCTGGTATGGTGTATGTACTCGATGATGGAAGGAAAAAAAGCTACAATTTGAACCCTTATAAATGTCTTAGCAAAGAATATATTAAATGTAGTTTTAAAATTGACTGAAGAGAATAGCCTTAATTAGGAATTGTAACCTGAGGTGTCAGTACAAGCTGCTGGTTTTGCACCATCTACTGTAAATAACATAAATCTTTTTATCATTAGATACATATATTAGAAGGAAGAAAACTAATGACCTGTGCTCTATTTATTAAAATGTTTGAAAGATAAAGACAATAACATGCCTTAATATAGTTGTAGAGCTAGATGACTTTTACATTAATATACACCTCTTTTACCATCACCCATCTCAAGGTATCTCCACATCTTTAATATTTTTCTTTTACATTTATTCATTTTTGAGAGACAGAGAGAGACAGGGAATGGGAAGAGGATGGGCAGAGAGAGAAGGAGACATGGAATCCGAAGCAGGCTCCAGGCTTTGAGCTGTCAGCACAGCCTGACACAGGGCTTGAATCCATGAACTGTGAGATCATGACCTGAGCCAAAAGTCAAATGCTTAACCAACTGAGCCACCCAGACATCCTGATATTTCCAGCATCTTTAAGCTTCTCTCAGTCAATTGGCTCTCAACAAAGTAGGTTCTAATACCATGAATTAATTTTGACTATTTTTAAAATTTCTTATGAATGATATACAGTGTATATTATCTTGTGCTTACTTCTTTTTCAGTGTTGTTTGTATAACAACAGTTTATTTTTTTGTTTCTTTGCTTTAGTGTCTTTGTAAGCTGTTGCATTGTATGAATATATCATAATTTAATGACACATATCTCTTGCAGACAATTGAGTTGTTTTTGCTTTTTTACTGTTATGAAAAAGATGCTATGAAAAAATTTTACATTTTTTGGTGGGCACTAGTACTCATTTTTTTGAGCACATACCTATAAGTATAAATGCTATATCATAAAATAGGAATATATTTAGTTTTACCAGAGAGTGTCGAAGAGTTTTCCAAAGTCATTGTATGAATTTTCACTTCCATCAAAAAAATATAAATTCCTGTGGCTTCATATTCCATCCAATTTGTAGTATTATCACTGTTTAATTATAACTCCAGTGTGTATATTTATTCTTCTTTTTATTTGATATGTACTTACTGAATAAGTACTGCTGTGAAATTACTTTTTCTTATTTTTGCAGGCCACTTGACAACCTCATTTACTCATTTTATTTAAATTATGTTATTTGTTCAGTGTCTTACTAAGTTAGGAGGTAAAAAAAATCTAGATAAAAGGTCTCACTCAGCTATTTGCATTGCAAATTCTTTCCCCTTTTCTGCCTTGTTCCTTATCTTCATGCAATTTTTGTTCAACAAGTTATCCATTTTAGTGATGTGCTAATGATCCATCTTTTCTTTTATGTTTATTGCTTTCTATGATCTGTGTAATGAATATTTGTCTACCCTGATTTCATAGTATTCTCCTTTAAAAAAAAAAAAAGCATTGTTTAAGCTTTAATAATTGTTTCTTGAATATCAATCACCTCTACTTCAATCACCTGTACTTGACACACTCATATTTTGAAATAAAGAGCACTACTCTCTTCATTATCTATTCTCTTCCATATATGTTCAATTACTCTTTTCTGCATCTGTCTACTCTTTAGTGGAGGAAGTGTCCCAGGATTTTTTCCTCAGTATTTCTTGTATATTCCCTTTTATTTATTCCTCATTCTTCTCCTCTGTTACCGTAATTTTCTCAGACACTTACATGCTGATGACTCCTGAGCATTTTCCTTGAACTCCTACCTTCCTTCCTGGATGCAAATGTGTATTTTCCACTGTTTAAAAGAAACATTTGCCCTATAGTTATCTCTTGTAACTTCACCGGACATAGAGGAAAAGAGAAATTGACAAAGTGAAGTAGCGTTTGAGAAGAAAAATTCAGAGCTAGGTAGCCTACTTTGGATTCTAGCTAGAAAATTTACTGGCTGGATACCTTGGAGAAGTCATTTAAGCTTTCTACTCCTCAGTCTCCTCTTATGAAAAAGGGAGTAATAATAGGAAGAGAAAATACTGAGTTAGGAGGAATGAGGAATGTTGTATGTACACCAGAGTAGAATATCCATTATGTGAACATGCAGTATCAGCCGATGAATGAGAAATTATATTGAGATACACACTGCTAAGAGGAGGAGGAGAATGGGAAAAATAACACTGAATTGATACTTGTTTATCTACTCTTAAAGATTATTTTCATAGAAGTCTATGGAAATTCCCCCACTTTTCTGTAAATAACACTCACCTACTATGTAGGTTTCCATTGTAATGCTGGATTCCACTATCTTAATTAATTTGATGTGAATAAAAACTGTTATGTAAATATATATGAATTCTACTATTTCATTAACTTACTTATTCTCTTATCCATTCATTCTTACATCCACTCACATATTCTATAAAACCCTCATTAGTTGTCTTCAAATCAGCAATCTTTAAATTTCTGAGTAGAGAGGGACACCTGGGTGGCTCAGTCGATCGGGCATCTGACTTCAGCTCAGGTAGTGATCTCATGGCTTGTGAGTTCAAGCCCCATGTTGGGCTCTGTGATGACAATTCAGAGCCTGGAGCCTCCTTCAGATTCAGTGTCTCTCCCTCTCTTTGCCCCTCCCATGCTCATACTCTGTCTCTCAATAATAAAACATTTAAAAAATTAAAAAAATTTTTGAGTAGGGAATTTTAAAAAATAGATTTGTATAATTAAGAAAAAATAGAATGAGTGTTGCCTGGATAGCTCAGTCAGTTAAGTGTCTGACTCTTGATTCCAGTTCAGGTCAGATCTCATGGTTCATGAGTTCAAGCCCCATGTTGAGCTCTGCGGTAACAAGCCTACTTGGGATTCTCTCTCCCTCTGTCTCTGCCTCTCTGAAAATAAATAAATAAACTTCAAAAAAAAAAAGAAAAAGAAGAATGAGATTTATCATGGTAAATTGTCCACATATTTTGAATGAACAGACATAGTGAAGACATAAGCTAGGATCACTTAATATGGGAATAATAATAAGAATTATGTTTTACTAACTTAAACAACATTGAGGTGTTCCTGCTCAGATCCGTATATTCTACTCATGCACCAGTCCAACGACCATTAGTACCGGTTGTCTATACATTCATTTACTTTTTTAAAAATTTTTAATATTTTTGAGAGAGAGAGAGACAGAGAAAGACAGAGGATGAGTGGAGAGGGGCAGAGAGAGAAGGAGACATAGAATCCAAAGCAGGCTTCAGGCTCTGAACTGTCAGCACAGAGCCTGACATGGGGCTCAAACCTACCAACCATGAGATCTTGACCTGAGCTGAAGCCAGACACTTAACCAACTGAGCCATCCAGGTGCCCCTATACATTCATTTTCAACAACATTCACTGAACATTTTCTAGAGAGATATATTTTCATATCTCATCTCATCCTTGCAGCCACAGTGACTTTATGGCATAGTCCTGTAAAATAAAGCATAAGCCATATGCTGCTAGAGATTTCTGATGTTTGCTTTCTTGATACAGGTGTCATTTTGTGTTTTATGCCCCTCAATTCTCCTCAATTCTCCCTGCCCCAAAAATGGATGCAGCGTTTTGAGTGCAGTATCCAACTAAAATCATGAGGAAAAAAGGCCACATACTGAGGATGCTGGACTTTAATTTGAAAAGATAAATGTTGAAATTTGAGCCACTCTTAATCAGCCAATGTGTCACATATGAACACATGCATTACAAATCAATACAGTTGGTAGAGATAAGAAGTCATTCAGGGAATCCTGAATCTAAGCCTACTCTCACTATCTAGCAATTTAAACAGACTTTCACACTGAGGATCTAATTGGATATGAAAATTACACATAAGTAAAATGTGGGACAGCCTTGACATCTTAGATGTTCTATGAAATAAAGTCTTGTTGGAATGGGGATAGAAAGAAGGGTAAGAGTTAAAAAAAAAGAAGAGGAGGAGGATGGAGGATAACAAATGATGAACAAGGGGATAAGAAATGATATTTCCCATTAATAGTTAGGAAAATATTGTATAAAACCATTAGACAAAGGAATTCAACAGTTTAAAACACATATGACAGTAATTTAGGAAAGTAATAGTTTATGTGAACCAGGAAAACTGAAGGGCAAATCTACATAGAATGACATTTCCTCCAATATCTTGCTCATTTAGAGAGAGCATGAGGAATGAAAGTGATCAGACTGATCTCAGGAGCAGGGAATGTGACACTTTGTAGAACAAACTGAGAATGTTGGGTTTCGTACTGTTTAATACAAACATGATGAACATTTCTTGTATGCTTCTTTGGGCTCTTAAAGGACCTGTGACATGAAAGACTTACTTGAGTAAATTATTCACAGTGGTCATTTCAAGATGCAAATATTTTTAAGTGATGAAGAAGGAGCACATTTATTCCCTGTTATCCAGGTTAATTGTTGTACTGAGGCAATTATAAGACTGAGTCCAGGAGCACCTGGGTGGCTCAGTGAGTCCAGGAGCACCTGGGTGGCTCAGTCGGTTAAATGTCTGACTACAACTCAGGTTATGATCTCACAGTTTGTGGGTTTGAGCCCCGCATTGGGCTCTGTGCTCACAGCTCAGATCCTGGAGCCTGTCTTCGGATTCTGTGTCTCCCTCTCTCTCTGACCCTCCCCTGCTCATGCTATTTCTATCTCTCTCTCTTTCAAACATTAAAAAAATTAAAAGAAAAAAGAAAGAAAAAAAAAAGACTGAGTCCAATGTCATCCCCAGGCCAATTCTTATATGAACATTTTTATATTCTGAATAAAGTGAAATATGACAACATTCTCTAGTGAACATTCAAGGTGATGACTCATTGGAGAAGAATATATCTTTCCCAGAATGCCATATGTTCCAACAAGGTGATATTCTCATTACTAACCTGACATGAAAACACTGAAAACAGAGAAGCTTTTAGGGATAGACAATAAAAGACCCAAGAACATTAATGAAAACTAAACAATACCCTAAGAAACAAACCAGTGTATCTCAAATAATCAGTTTTATGGCCCCTTGTTTTCATGTGCTATTCTGTGGAAATATGATAGCATGCAGAAATTGCTTAACTAAAGAAATGCAACAGAATCTTAAACTAATGGGTATGTTGTGCTATGCTTTAACTTAATGATGTGGCACTTTTTGGACTATCCCACTTTATATGTAAATTTCTCTAACCCTTGTAAATGGAAAATCTCACATAGACTATGAAACATCATTGTGCTGCATAAAAATTATATCAAAATAGTTTTTCTTGATGGCATGCATCCATTAGAAGGAGCCCATAAAAATGTTATAAACATATTTGGATCTGCTAGGTGATGATTTTTCCTGACAAGCTAATGTGCTGTGCTATAAGTAGAAATGGAGTAATATTGTTGAAAAGAACAAAATGACTTTACTATCTTTTATGCCAAGAAAATCTGAAGAAAAAACAAAAAACAGTACACTTTCCACAATCCCTGCAGTTAAGATAGCCCCTGGAAAATCACTAATTTTCATGGCTTTTTTACACATGCTGGCTAGATTGATAGGAAATATATTGATGGAGATAGAATTTTTTTAAAATTTTCATTGAAAAAATGCACAATTGCTAAGTTTGTCACGGCTTTTATAATAAACAATTTCCTTCTGAGTTTTCTGTAACTGGACCAATAGTTCTGCAGAACTGAAAATTTTTAAATACATGTGCCAATTTTCTATGAATATCATCTTAAAATTTCCTATATTAATCTAATTTTTAGAGGAAGACATACATGCAAGATTTAGTGTAGCATTTACATGTAAAGCTGGTGAAGCATTCGACTTCAGTTCAGCTCATAATCTCACTGGGCATAAATTGGAGCCCCACCTCAGGCTTTGCACTGTCAGAATTAAATCTCTCATCTTCTCATCTTCTGTCTCCCTTTCTCTGTGTTCCTCCCTTATGTGCACACATTCTCTCTCCCTCAAAAACAAATAAGTATTTTTAAAAAGATAAATCTTTGGAAGCTTGACTAAATTCTTACAGATCTGACAAATAATTCAATAATCATTCATTTTTTTGTCACAAACAGAATATTCAAATTTTAAGTATAGACTCAGCTAAAACTAAAAACTAATAAGCCTCTAAACCAGCCTGTGTCGAAAGTATTAAACACTTTTTAACAAAGAAACTTCCAATTCAATTCATAATTATGAACAGAAAAGTAAAACACAAAAGTAATATCATATATGGCAAATTTAACCCACAACATTGCAAATTTTAACATTATTTTAGATTTTTAAAAAATATTTACATAGTGAAAATATACTACAGTATTTCCAATTTTGGAATTGTAGGAGCCTGATCAAAATGATTTTCATTACCAACATGTAAAACATATGAGTATACTAGCACATCAATTACTAAAGTAATGATTGAATGCATTGTAAAATTGGTTTGGTGATGAAGACAGTTATATCAAGAGACAGTAGGCCATGTTCCAATGTAGTGTGATGGTTTAGATTCCATTGGAATTTGAGATAGATAGGAAGTTGGGAGAATTTTGTTTAGCTCTGGACAAGCTTGACAGTCAGGATTAAGACTAGAGTATAAAGTCAAGGCTCTGGAAGTGTTGCACTCATTGACAAAGAAACTGAAGACTAGTAAATAAATAACTAAACTGATTAATTAGTATAGATCTCTAAAAGCTAAAATAAGTTGGCCATAACTTGCAATATAGGGTAAAAACATTCTCTCTCTTTCATACACACACATTTACACACACACAAACACATGCACATATACACGTGCATTAATAACTTGTTAAGAATTAACCAAAATATATATCAGATATTAGCATGGAGTCCAAAAGTATAATAAACCTAAAGAACAAGAATTCCCAGGCTGAGTAATTATTTCAACAACCAATTCAATGCCGTTAAAACCCCCAACTACACATAGTAGTGGGAAGAAACAAAGAATGAGAAAATAAGAGAAAGAAATGAAAAGAAAATATCTTTATAAAAATGCTTTAAACCTATTTTAATTCAGAATTTATTGTGTACCAATGAGTCACAAAGTAAATTAAAAAGAGAAAGCAATTTGCTATAAAAATTAGTTTCACACACAAAATACACACACAAAAAAATAGTTCTAACATGTACAGAGTGAAAGGTACAAAAGATAAAGTTTACAATTTTAGAATCATTTTGTATGAGTTCCTTTACAATAGTAACAGACTTTACTTCAATATGAAATGGTAAAACCTAAGATATAGCCAAATAACCAACTTAAAAATACCATTCAGCCAGTAGTGAAAGACTTAATTAGACGTGTTGAGATTGTCATTGGAAATATATTTGAGGAGACCATTCAGAATACACCATGAAGATATAAATAAAATTTCTTTTTATAGTGAAATTAAGGAGCATGATGATAAAATAAGAAAGTCCAATAAATGTTGTTTAGGAGATTCAGGGAAAAAAATAGGAAGAATGGGAAGAAACAATATTTAAATAAATAATGTCTCAAATTTTGTTGAATAAATAAATATCCTTGTTGAAACTTAACACTGAGAATATCAAAAATCCATGAAAATAAAATTACACATACAAATAAATAGTGAATATAGAAATCGTTACTGGCAAGGAGTTTGTAAGATTTTAAAAGTAACCAAAGAGAGAAAAAGAAAAAGCAAGATTACCTATACAGGAAAAAATATTAGAATGAAAAAAGCTTTTAATTAATACCACAAAAAGCCAACACCAACAGAGATGTGTATTTTAAACATGAGATAAAAATCAGTTTTGTATCTAGCTCAGCTATCTCCAATAGTGCGGGGGAGGAAAAATTAAGGCAGAGAAACTAAGCATTTGCTAACAGTTCCTCACCTGAAAGAACTGGCAAGGATAGATTTAAGAAAAATAAATTAAAATGGAAACAAGAAATTATTGAGAAAACAAATGGTAAATAAATGGATAATCATTAAAGAAATAACTGAATAATATAAGTAGATGTTGGAAATGGCTGTTTTGGCAACAAAAATATAGCAGATGAAGATGAATGGAATTTTAGTTAAAATATTTATTTCTTAATCCTTATTGTTGAGTAGATAGATATTAGCTTCAAATGTACTCAATTTATAAGGATACCATTAAAAAAACAAATTGAGACTCAAATGTAGAAAATTAGATGAATAACTTGCAAAAAATGAGAAAAAATATAAAAAATAAATGAAAAAGGCATGCTATAAATAGCTGAGAATAGTAATAGTAATAAACCTATGTATATTAGTAATCACCATTATATAAATAAATTAAATCAGTTAAATGATCCAATGCATTCTGCAAAATAGTATGTTTATACGTATTCTCTCTCAGCGGACTCTTGCTATTTTGTGATGACAAACAAGAGTCAATGAAGCTCCATCTTTTCTCTACAAAGTCTATTTATGTTGCTTTAATAATTAGGTTTTTCCCCCTTGAATTGAAACTCATATTAAAAGCAAACTGCGGGGTGCCTGGGTGGCTTAGTCGGTTAAGCGTCCGACTTTCGCTTAGGTCATGATCTCGCGGTTGGTGGGTTCGAGCCCCGGGTCGGGCTCTGTGCTTACTGCCAGTTCAGAGCCTGGAGCCTGTTTCAGTCTGTGACTCCCTCTCTCTCTGACTCTCCCCTGCTCACGCTGTCTCTCTCTCTCTCTCCTAGAAATAAATAAAACATTAAAAAAAATTAAAAAAAATAAAAGCAAACTGCATTGTGTGAAATTATTCTGAGATTTGTACTAAAGATTCTCTAAATTGTCTCTTTATACTTTAACTCCATTCATGGAATTTCGCATTCCATCATCACTGAATGTTATTAGGGTTTACAAATGTCACTGTCATCAAAGGTGGGTTGCTTTCCATTCATATTTTTTTCTTTTGCTTTGAATAGGTGCTTGAGATGAATACAATGAGAGACAATTTTATTCCCCATTCATAAAACTGGGAAGGTGTGAACAGTCTTAGGAACTGTATATTCCATGCCATTATTATTTCAAAAAAATTTTTTAATACTATTGTTTATTACTTTTACTAGAGCAATAAAAATTCAAATGTCTGGAAAGTTTCCCAAAGTAATTAATGCGCCAGACAAAAGAAGGCCACTGTATATAAATACAACTTGTTAATTAATACCTGTTTGTGGTTGGTTGATTGATAAGGAAAGAAAAATAGGAACTGTTTCAGAGTTTTCTGCTTTTCACTATAATTAATTGCAATTCTGTGATATTAATCAGTCTTTCTATGTTTACTATTGTCATGAAAGCATTGCTTTTTTATAGACTTGGATAATTAACACTTATTAACTTGGTTTTCTTTTACATCATTGTCTTCATACACTCTCTTTTCTCTGCTTGGTAAATAACCACCCTTTAATATATCAATAAAATGTATATTTTATCAGATGCCCACTCAAGTATCATATCTTTCTGAACACTTAGAGATGACTCATTAAAAAAGTTTCCAAAGTCATTTATAGACAATTACTAGCTGCATACGCTAATGCCTACTTATTTCCCACTTTCTAAGACAGTCTCTCTATGAAAAAATTTGGTGGATGCAATCAGGAGGGAAATGCACTGTGTTAAGACATAAAACAATTGTTAGATAATAATACATATGGAATGTACCCTGTAAGGGCCTCTCTATATTGTCAGCAATGCTTGGGAATATTTTTGTGTATGGTATATATGCTGTTAAAAATCAGATATATTTCAGGGGCACCTGGGTGACTCAGTTGGTAAAATGTCTCTTGATTTCGGCTCAGATCATGATCTCATGGTTAGTGAGATCGAGCCCCGTATTGGGCTCTGTGCTGACAGCTAGAAGCCTGCTTGGGATTCTCGCTCTCCCGCTCTCTGTGCCTCCTCTGTCCATGCTCCCTCTCTCTCACCCTCTCTCTCAAAATAAATAAGTAAACATTTGAAAATAAATAAATGAAAATAAGATATATTCCATATAGTCCACATGTTAGAAAAATAAAATTTATTGAATATTACAGTTAATCAAAACTTCAAAGCTTAAGAAATTATTCAGAGTCTGTATGGATGAAAAACCTGTTTTCACCAAGAAGAGAAGCTGTTCATCAGATTGAAGGGTCTTCTTTCAAAAAATGGACCTGAGATCATACAGGGAAAGTTAAATTTATAGATTATCCAGAATCTACACAGCCGTACAACTGAAATTGTGTCAGGCTTTGAACATACCTGGTCATTTTCCTATGAATGTGGTTTCAGTGGGTATAAATAAAGTGTGAAATTATCATCTTTTTCTAGTCAGAGCTAATTATTAAATGGGAAGAAGCTTCTAGAGACAGTTGTCTACACTGCAGTCTTGGGGATAATGGTGATTGAGTGTTCGGAACCATTACTGCTGCCACTCACCCAAAACACATTCCTGTTGCCATAATTCATTACGAATTAACACTGTACAATCCAATTCTGATCATGTCGTTTTTCCCCTGGAGACCTTTCTGTGGGTTCTTCTTGCCTTAATAATAGAGGTCTATATCCCTATGTTAGCTTAACCTGAGCTGGCTTCTTACTAACTTTCCAAACTCATCCTGAGTTTTTCTCCCCATTGCTTACCACTGTACAAATGAACTGATCAAATTTCAGTTCATGGAAGAAAACTCAGCCCACACACCTGTCCAAAGATACACATATTGTTATCGTTGCTGTAGATTTCTTATTATGGTCTAACTCCAGTTTATTTATCATACATCAAGTTGGATATCAAAAAGTCTTTTTGGACACATTAGGCTAGATTAGGTTCCCGTTAGATGCTTTCATGTTACTTTTAGTTCTCCATCAGATAATTGACATGATCTTAATGAAATAATTAACCCTGTAAATTTTAAATGCCTTTCTTCCTATAATAGGATATGAGCCATGATAAATATGATCATATATCTTTGGTTCAGTATTCAGCATACTCTCAGTCATAGAAAAAGTACTAGTGCAACTTTATTCTTTACTTTTTATAAAATAGCCATAATGATATTTCCCTCATTTACAAGTTGAGATTAAATAAAAAAGTATACGCAGAGCCCCTTAATAAATTTGAATGACACTTCATATATGACCATGACATCATATAATTCAAGTCTCACAATAATTTTAGGTCAGGCATTTGCTCATTTTCTGAAGATTAGAAAAATTGTGTCTCAGATGGTTTCAGAATATTTTCCAGGTCATAAAACTAGCATATTTCTATTTTAATCCAAAGTGTGTACAATTTTTATCATTTATAATCTATAGTACTTTGTCCACTCTTTAATTTTAGGAATTATTTATGATTTTTAAATATCATCCCCACTAACACATTTTTTTCATCATAGAGATTATCATTCTTTAATTTCTCTCAATGACTAGCATAGTTGCTAAATTCTGGATTAATAAATTCTGTATTGTTTGCAAGGTTGTATACTTTGCGTAAATATCTTAAACTTGAAAAAATATAGCAAAATAATAAAACAGTTCTCTACCATGCACTTCTTGCAACAATGACCTAGATGTTTTTTTTTCTTTTTATAGTATCTGAATACTATAACCTAAAACATCATAATAATTGTATAAATATATTTTAAATATATTAATATGTTATATATTTTAGATCGCTAGAGGTTTCAGTAAAATATTCAGCTTAGAGTAGGTATAAAACCAGATATCAAATTCATTAATGAGTCACACATGCTTCTTTAGCTCAAGTCATACAAAACTAAAACAGAAATATTGCTTTCCTACATGCCTGTCTTTATCAATTTTACCTTTTTAAAAAATTTTTTTAATGTTTTGTTTATTTCTGAGAGAAATAACTAGAGAGAGAGAGAGAGACAGCGTGAGCAGAGGAGGGTCAGAGAGAGAGGGAGATACAGAATCTGAAGCAGGCTCCAAGCGCTGAGTGAGCTGTCAGCACAGAGGCAGATGCAGGGCTTGAACCCACCAACCATGAGATCATGACCTGAGCCGAAGTCGGTCGCTTAACCGACTGGGCCACCCAGGCGCCCCTCAATTTTACTTTTTACTTTGCATCTTCTTTGTAGCTTACAGAGGTAGATTAAAAATTGCTTGACTATTTTTACAAAGTATTTATAACTATACAAATATATATCTATAATGGGAAAATAGCAAAGGCAAAGTTTTGAAAAAGATACCTTTAGGATTTAAATATTTTGGGGCATCTGGGTGGCTCAGTTGGTAAAGCATCCGACTCTTGGTTTTCGCTCAGGTCATAATCTCGCAGTTTATGAGTTCAAGCCCCACACTAGGCTCTGCACTGACAGTGTGGAGCCTGCTTGGGATTCTCTCTCTCTCCCTCTCTGCCTGCCCTTCCCCTGTTCGCTCTCTCTCTCTCCAGAATAATAAATTAAAAAAACTTAAAAAAATAAATATTTAAAGATGGTTAGCGTGACAAATAATTTTAGTCTATAATTTGAAAAAAAGAAACTCCAAAAACCAGAAACAATTTGGCTTTTAACTAGATACAAAAGAAAGTCAATATTCCTTAGAGATGAAAAGACTGAAAAATGGTTTCCATATTAAATGACATATTGTTATTATACCAACATCGTTATCTACGTTTACTACTAAGTCAACTCAGTATGCTTTTCCATCAATTTATTGAATGAATGCAAGCCTCAAAATAATGAACAGGATAGAGAAACACATTTTGAAAAAAATGGAATTATTAATATAAGTGAGTGGATGATATAGAGGAAAGAATCCTGCACTTGGGAGTGAGAAGCTCTAGTCATAAATTAGACATATGATGCTGAAGAAAGCACTTACAACTTCTCTTCCGCGGTATGTACATTTATATTTATATGATGAGGTTTACACGCTTAGTTGTTTTTTTACAAAGTCTATTACAACTGATGTTCTAGTATATAAATAAATCAGATTAACAAATATGTCTAAATACTCACTACAGAGTCTTCTTATATAATAGGGAGACTCAACAGTTTCAGCTTAGTCTTTCCAAATGTTATAATTAGCAGCATAAGCTATTGTGCTTCCAGTTTCATCTCAGAGATATAGAGAGCCAGAAAGAGCATCTTTCCTACCCTTGCAACTAGGAAAATAAGCTGGACAACTGCAGATTTAAGGCTCTTGAACCCATTTAAGAGTTGATCTTACCTGATAGACAACTAAATTAAAGTCTAGAAAGAGATACATCTCTAGGCTTGTAGGCCATATGCTGTAAAATAATAATAAATTAGACATTTTAATGGTTTGCTGATGGCCAAGTATGAACTAGTGTGGGAGGGGGCCGCCCCAGAGGATTGCAGACATATGCATGGTCCTCTTACAGGTTTTTCATCCAGTATGTCATGCATTCTGACCAAGATTTTGGACAGGCTTCTTCTTGACTACAGGGTCCTGAACTCCCTTTTCTTAGAAGATTTACTTTAGAAAATTTGAAAATGTAAATTTTTTTTCTGTCCTTTGAGATATAAATTTTCTATAACCCAGGAATATCTTTCTCAAATACCAGGGAGCCATATCTTTGAAATGTAATTATTAAAATAATAATAAGGCCACTTTCACTCTTTTTTTTACTTTTTTAAATTTGTTTTGAGAGAGAGTGAGAGAGAAAGAATGTCTACACACATGCACTCATGTGCACAAGTAGGGGAGGGCCAGAGAGAGAGGAAGAGAGACAGAATCCCAAATGGAGTGTGGAGCTCAGTGGGGGGTCTTCATGCAGAGTTCAAACTCATAAACCATGAGATCATGACCTGAGCTGAGATCATGACCTGAGCTGAAGTTGATTGCTGAACTGACTGAGCCACTCAGGAGTCACCATCCCCCTTTCACTCTTTATGATAGAGTAGTTACCTAACTCTGATAGCAATGATTAGCAAACACCAATAACCTAATCACACTGACCATCCTAACTACTAATGTCCTTCAGTATTTTTTCTCTAGTTCAAATCAACATTTAAAATCTGCTTTTGTTTCAGTGAGATTGAGTTTAATCTTTTTCTCCTATTGCAATAGTATTGAATAAAGTCTACTTTGCTGTTTCTAATAAATATCCATTGAGATTTTTTTCTTTAACAACTCAAAGGGAAGATCAGGGAGAATCTTTACAAAGCCTTCCCTAAGATACTGGCTGGAAATGGAAAAGCTACCACCACTAAAATTTCATCCACACTGAGCTGAATTTTCAGGGAGAAGTTCATTAATATCAATAGTTCTTGGACACTGGTGGAAGTTACTGCAGCTTAGAGAGGTGGAGAGGTCAGTATCAAAGGTCACCCATGCACGTCTCCCTATCTCTCCTGAAGAACAAAAGCCTTGATCTTCAGGTGAAAAGTGATCAAACTACCACCTGAAATTATTGCAGTTGGAAAAAAGGGAAAATATTCTATCTTTATGGTGGTGCAAGAATACATGCTTATATCCACATTACCTCAGGATGAGGACTAATGAAAGCCATCCCTGAATCACAGGTTATGAACATCAGAGAACATCCCTCTGCCCCAACTCTGTAAGGTGAAAGAAGACAAGAAAGAAGTGGGGAGAGAGAGGGAGGAAGGAAGGGAGGGAAGAAGGGAGGGAATAAGGAAGAAGGAAGGGAGGGAGGGAGGGAGGGAGGGAGGAAGGAAGGAAGGAAGGAAGGAAGGAAGGAAGGAAGGAAGGAAGGGAGAAAAAAGAAGGATGGAATATAAACACTGAGTTAGTTGATAATTTGTGTTTCTCATAGGAATCTGGATTAGCAATTACTACTTTACATGTTTACTAGGGTTGAACAAACGAGTGAACTGTGGATAATAGCAGTCATATTTCCTATTATCAAAAGAAGAGGTTATAAATAAGTAAGAAGGGAGGACTATAATGAACTCTATGGATTGGATTCAAGTGGGGGATATCATTAGTAATTATTGTTTATTTTATATTATACACATAAATAAATATCAGAATCAATATAGAAATGCATCCTCCTGAAAGTAGTTTATTTTATTTTGTATTTTTATAAAATAATTTTATGCTATTTTTGTTTTTGGAAAATAAAATAAATATTGGAGGAGGGAAGGTTGAAAAAGAATGTATAAAGCTACTTTAAGAAACAAATTGTGGGGCACCAGGATGTCTTGGGTAAGCATCTGACTCTTGATTTTGGCCCAGGTCATGATCTCACAGTTCATGAAATGCAGCGGGCATCCGGCTCTGTGCTGACAATGCAGAGCTTGCTTGGGATTCTCTCTCTCTCCTTCTCTCTCTCTGCCCATCCCTGTGTGCTCCCTTCCTCAAAATAAATAAACATCAAAAAAAAAAAAGAAACACACAAATCTTCTTCTAGAAAAATTCATTTTAATGTTTTGGAATGAAATAAAAGCCATCAAGAAGAGTTTGTCCACTTCAAAATTCTTTACAACTTGTAAGAAAGAAAGCAAAATACAGAGCATAAGACTTTTTTTTTTTTTTTTAAAGATAACTAGCATAAGTTGTACACTTAACTGTTAGTGATGCATTTAAGCTCTTTCGGAGGGCTAAATAAACTTACTAATGTTAATGAGGTAAGTTTCAAAGGTTAGAAATGCATTTCAATATATAGTTACTTTGAAAACTGCTTTCCTAATCAGTGACTATAGAGTAGTGACAGAAGATAAATAGTAATCATCACTGCTATGCTTGTAGCCCCTGAAAATTAAACCTATGATGGTATCGTTTGTATAAAACTTCTATTTCTGAAAATTTTCTGCAATCAAACCTCCCTCTTAGGTAAATTGTTTTAAAATCATGGGGAAGGAAAAATCCAACATCTCTAACCATTCTGAAACATGATCTGATATCTTCGTGTATGCCACTTGTTTGTCCCTGAGAACAATAGTTGATTTTGAGATGTTTATCTTGAAATTTTTCAGTTATTTCTTAATTTGTTAGAAAAAAACCCATATTTCAAATATATTTTTGGCTTAAGGTGAAATTTACTGAACCTCATAATTATTTTTAAAGTTTAAAACTGGAATTATATTAAATCACATTAATATATTTAAAGGTCTCTGTGATATTCTTCTAGCTCATGAACAGAATGATTTCATCTTAACTATGCACTGTTAATTTCATTGCGGTGATTCATAAACCCTGTCACTATGCATTTATAAACCTGCTATTTCAGGGTTGCACATTTATTGCTCGCCTTTTTTTTTTTTTTCAAAGGGCCGTTTCATAGGAGCAGTTTAACAAATGTTAAATTTCAAAGACAGATAATAGATAATTACAGGCATTTAAATGATGGATGTTAATTTGATTCTAATAAAACGTCAGGTAAATTAAGGTCATGTCTATAGAAGACAGTCATTTTAAACTAAATTTTATTGTTATATAATAAATATGTCTCCCCTCTTACATCCTACCCGTACAGTTATCTACTCAAAATTTACTATAGTTTTTAAATAAGTGTTAGATATGACTAAATAGTTCTCATTACTCATCAACACAGATTGGAAACAAGCCATTGAATAAACTGTTCTAAAGTAATAGAAGGATACTGAATAACTTCACCACAACACACATAGATAAATAAATTCTACTATTTTCTCCACTTTAACAATAAGAAAAGTTTGGCAGAAAGAAATTCAGCAACCTGGAGGGCCTGGGTGGCTCAGTCGCTTGAGCGTCTGGCTCAGGATTTAGACTCAGGTCATGATCTCATGGTCATAAGATCAAGCCGTTTGTCAGGCTCTGCACTGAGTGTGGAGCCTCCTTGAGATTCTCTCTCTCTTTCCCGTTGTCCTTCTCCCCTGGTAAATTACACTATAAAAAAAGATTTGTATTAATTATATATTAATATAATACAACTGACATGCAAATAAAAGACGGTTTGTGGCTGCGTCTCTATAGAAGTTGCATTTAAAAGTGCTCATCTAAGGTCTCCAGGTAAGGGATAATTTGCAACATTTTTTACATTATCAATGAAACTATTTTAGACTTGAAGAAAAAAAAGACATTTCTAAAGAAAATAATTCAAGCAATCATGGTACTAGACGAGAACACTTGTGTCCAGAGAAATTTTAAGAAAAAGGAGTGAACAATTCAAGGAAGAAATAAGTAACAGTAAAACCAAATTTCACTTAGTAATAATCTATGAATGTACTCCTAAGGAAAAACATAGTATTTTTTTCTCAAATTATTCAAATAACAAATATTAAAAACATCCTGGAGCTCTTTGCTCACTTTTATTACATGGTATTTAAATATATACACTTTGCAACTTAATAGGTCTTTGGATAACTTTCCTTAATATTAAAACCCAATGGAATAATTTTATCTTCACCTCTTAAATATTACAAAAGCAAGAATGCTCACAGTTGGATACTGTGGGTTAATGCATGTGTTATGATTGCATATTTACACTCCCATAGTTTGTCATGGGAAACTTGATTTTTTAAATCATTGTAAGAAATTAAATCCATAAAAAACATAATTCTATGAATATGTTTTATGCTGTGTACTACACTCTCTGGAACACACTGATCAGTAAAACTAATTACTGCCTTTTCCTGGTTAAAAAGTTATTTGCAGGTCTGAAAATTTATACTATTCATTGCAAATATAGTTTTGATATGCACATTACAAAGACTCTTATAAAACATTTAGGTAGAATTTTGTTAGAACATCATCAATATACCAAACCCAAAATATAATTTATAGTCAATATAGTTCATTCATTCATTCATTGTGTTTAAATTTGGAATAAAGTATCATAATCAAATATAGTTTGTTCAGTGCCAGGAGCCGCACCGGCCTCTCTGGATGGCAGTCACAGCAAGGAAACTGGTATCTCCTTCTGCTACTACTGGCTCATGTTGTCAATGAGGCTGCTGGCATTGACCAGGTCTCACAATATTCCAGATCAGACCGATATTCCCCACACATATTGATCATAAGGAAAGGCGTGTCCTTGCCTTCCCAAAGATGATTGTCAAAAGGCTCTTCCTAAGGGTCTTGCAGATCCAAGACTTACATAATAAAGGGGGCTTGAGTCTGGCCCTGAGGCAAAGAGCCTAATTTAGAGTTAAGGGCAAAGATCTACCCCACCCATTTGTTTCTGCCGGGAGCATTTTCTGGCCTTATATTTGCTGACTACTCCCTGTGAAGGAACCTTTTGAGGAACTTCTTCTTTTTGTGATTATGAGAGCATAGGTATCTCCTGAAAGACCTGTTTTTGACCCCTGCTCACAGAGAAGTAACTTCACCCTCTTATGCTAAAAACATTTTCTGGTATGCTAAAGAAGCCTTCCTTCCCCATAAGATAAGCATCTAAATCCCCTACCTCAATTGCTATTGATAAAGGTTATGCATGAATCTTCTACAAATCTATGTTCTGGGAAATTCTTATATATCAAAGAAGTTTGTTGTCAGAAATCATTGTCTAAGGCAAATGCCACTTCTGTGCCATCTCCAAAACACTTAAAATAAAGTGGAGCCCCAGTCAGAGCAGAGATGCCTGCCTGGTGATCGGGGAAAGAATCTCCGGGGCTCTCTCACTCTCTCTCTCGCCGACACCCTCCATCCTTCACGGACTCCCGGACCTGCCGGATCCGGTCTCCAACAGTTCAGTTTATCTCATCCCTTTAGACAATCTAATAAGCCCATATTTTATTCATAATTGTGAAATGGAATACCATAGGCATATTCTCAGTGTCAGGAAATGGTATCCATGGATATAACCATGCTCTAGGTTTAGGATGAAGCTTCATACAGAGACCAAAATTGGTTTGCCTAATGCACTTGTCTCTCTGAATTTTTATTTCTATTTATTTTATACATGAACGCAACACACACTTCAAGTATTTGTAAAGAAGTTTTTATTGATACAAGTGGTTTTTGTTGTCATTTAGTTTTAATGTTTTTTTTGTATATGTGAATATAATGTTCAAATTAATTGCTTTGTTTAAGTGTATCAAGATCCTAATATTCACAAGAGATCTCTTCTTCATTAAAATACTAGTACTGGGGTACATGGGTGACTCAGTCAGTTAAGTGTCCAACTCTTGATTTTGGCTGAGGCCATGGTCTCATGGATTCTTGAGATCAAGCCCCATGTTGGGCTCTGTGCTGACAGTGCCGAGCCTGCTTGGGATTCTCTCTCTCCCTTTTTCTCTTTCTCTCCACTGCATGCACAGGCTCTCTCTCTCTTTCAGAATAAACAGTAAAAATATTTTTTTTTCAAAATATTAGCCAAAAATTAGAAAGCATTATTTTCAAAAACTTATTTTTAAAATGCCTCTATATGTTACTGTCAATATTTCTAAAAATAAAAATAAAAAATAAAATAAAAATATATTTTGACAGTGAGAAAGGCTGACATATTGAAAGCCATCATGGGAGACCCTGAATATTTGATTAAAAGCAGTGATTTTTATTCAGTTTTTATTTTATTTAAATATTTCATAAAATTATTGTCATCTGACATATGGTTTCAAAAATGTAGGATATATACACATTGTACATTAATTAAACATCTCCTTTTGATTTATTTAATAAACCTTAGTGATTTTACCAAAACAGAATGTTAGTCATTTTTTTTTTTAACAGAGTCATAGGAACAAAACACTAACAGTGAACATCTAAGCACAGAGAATACTGTCACATTGACTAGTCAAGTCCTTAAACTGTTTGTTTAGGGAAATATCCTTAGGGGCTTTTTCTGTAATAGCAAGTATAAACAACTCTCAAAAACTGAAGACCTGAGTGTTTGCTATTTTCATTATGAAATCTCTTAGATATTTGACTAACTTGTGTCACATTAATTAAAAAGGCCCCCTAATGATGGGGGCCTTTTATACATGCTGCTGTATTTTTTCAGTCCCCAAAGATCAAAGTACTACATTTTGAAAATAGTGACATGATTTTTTAAAATTTTAGTCTCAGTATAAATTAATATGGAGGCAGTATCAAGAGGGTAAAGAAGTTTCTTGCTGTGGTTGTTTTTTATCAACTATTTTTCAACAAATGGATAGGGTTTTTAGGAGGAGAATATATGGACAATGTACTGAGTCAGAGTTTTATATCAAACATTAGAAACCAATTCAATTTATTTAGGAAAGATAAAGGGAGTTTTAAAGTAGGCTGACTGATAGTTTCTAGAATCTAAGGGATGAATGGAAAACTGAATTTAGGTAGGAAACAAAGATGGGCATAGTTAGCATCTAGCCATTGGAATGTTGTGCTTAGGATGTAGCCACTAGTAAAGTCAGGGCAAACACTCTGCCTTTGTCTCTGGGAATGTCGCTGGGGAACGTGATCGGCAGGTCTGTACCCATGGGCCATGCCCGCTCTCATTTCTGGGAATGGTCTTTAATCAATTCTGAACCTTTGTGTGAATTTCTCAAAATGTAAAGTCTCATGACAGAGGACTTGATGGTCTGTGTATAGACCACATTTTTATATTTTGAAAGAGGAGAGAGGGTGTGTATAACTCCTTTTAGGCCTCCGTAGAACAAAAGTAGTTACTACCTGGCTACCACAATCTCCTAGTGGTTATGCTTTTTAAAATTGCTTTTATTGCCATGTGGTTTTTTTCTTTATATATTTTTGAGAGAAAACAAGTGGGGGAGAAGCAGAGAGAGAGGGAGACAGAGAATAGGAGGTAGGCTCCAGAAGGTCAGCACAGAGCCTGACACAGGGTTTGAACTCACAAACCGTGAGATCATCACCCAAGCTAAAATTAAGAGTCAAACGCTTAACAGAGTGAGCCACCCAGGTGCCCCTACCATGTTTTTTATTATCAGCCACTTTATAATTGATTATGAAATAACAGACTAAGCATATCCAAAAAATAAGTAAGAATGTAGTATTTTGCAAAATGTGAATCACAGTATTAAAAAGACTGGAAGGAACTTATGCTCTAACTTTTATACTGGTTCTCTTATATTTAAAAATATATACAAACCTTTCTGGCAATGAAGCCTTGTTACATAAATAATATAGTAGATGGATACATTCATAAATATTCAGTTTAAAATTATCTAGGAATGAGAACCCTGGAATTCATTAGTTGCCTGGAGTTGTACCCGAAGACACTTTGTGTCATATAGTTTCAAAAGTACAACCCATCTTAATTTCACCAATATGTAAACTGTAGGAAAGATAATGGATCACTCAAGGTAAAGGAATTAGAATTATAACTCTTAGTATAATTAACATATTCTATCTACTTCATGTATTTGGACTATATCTTACATTTTTGGCTATATTTCTAGGTATGAAAGTCTTTATTCTTCAGGGAAACATCTGCTATTAAATTTTTGACAATTTCACCTTATAAAAATCTATGCTGAATTGAATATATAGACATCAAATAAAAATATTTATATACATAGCTCACTAGATTTTTTCCAGAATAAGGATTTTTTCTGCTTTATAATCAACAAATAAAATCACAAGACATTTAAAATATCAAATGTAATGATTTGTACCTATACATTGTAGAAGGATTTTCCTCATTGAGTTAATGGAGTCATCAATCACCTCTTTTGTGAGTGTGAAAACACTTTAAGGTCTTCTCAGCAAATTTCAATAATACAATACAGTGTCAGCAAAGGTAGTCACATTGTTATAGATTAAATCCTCAAATATCATTCATCTTATAATTGAAAGTTTACATCCTTTGACCAAATGTCTACATTCCCTCTACCCTAGAGCCACCAGCAACTATAATTCTATTCTCTGTTTCTATGAATTTGACTTTTTATTTCCAGATGCCACATGGAAGTGGTACCATGCTATATTTTTCTTTATCTGGCTTATTTCATGAAGCCTTCCAGTTCATCTGTGTTGTTACAAACCATACGATTTCTTTCAAAGGCTGAGTATTATTTCACTGCGAATATACCACAACTTCTTTACCTACATATCCATCGATAAACACTTAGGTTGTTCCTATACTTTGAAAATTGTAAATAATACTGCGATGAACATGGCAGTACAGAGAGCTTTTCTGTGACTTCCAGAGAATAATATAAATAACATTGATAGGTTAATGTTAAGCTTTTTAGGTAAAGAGAAAAATAAGAATGAAGAGGAAGTAGAACTATAAATCTGCAAGGATAAATAATTGAATCTAACAACCAAGTGTGTACTGCTTTAGAAGTGGAGAGAAGCCAGGACAAATAGTAATAACATGCTATTTGTGCAAAGTTTAATCTATGTAATCATTATAGATTCCATATTACCTATTGAATAATTTTTTCTTGAATTTTTAAATGACATTTTTCTAATTATATGTGAGGGTGTTTGGTGGGGGGGGGTGTCAATTTTATCTTTGAATTGTCATCAAGCCGGACTGGACAACACTGATCCTATAGGAAAACCACAATGGCTCTTTTAACTTTATCCACCTTTTCAAATAATTCATGCTTTTTTCATGAATTCATGAAGCATAAGTACAGCATAAATATACAGATGATTTAGCCAGCTGTATGTACACTTATGCATTTCTCTCTTCCAACTTTATATGAACTATCTACCCCATGTCTCAAAATCCTGTAAACAATTGATTTGTTGAAAAATGATTATTCCCCGTCATATAATCGAAATGATCACATTACCTAAATGATAAGTTTTACTCATGAACTTTGTGTACAGTTAAAGACTCAGATATGTAAAAGTGGATTTAGACAGTTTAAAATACATTTTTAAAACAACTATTCATCATTAAAAATAATAATTTTTATAAAAGGCTTTCAAGTTTATATGACCTTTAATATATATAAATCACTAAGAAGAAAATGTGCATGAAAATATTAATGAATTATACCATCCAAAACCACACATAAAACATGCTTATCACTCCAAACATTTTTATATTTTGTTTTTTAAAATATTATACATGTTTCAGTTTCTCAAACTTCTTTTATTTCTTTAGACCCTTAGTAAAGCTAATTTGAGTAGAATAGCAGGGATTTTTATACATATTTTAAGAGTAAGAAATTTTTACATCAAGGGCAAATGCCAGAGAATTGAAAGAGTTTGAAACTTACACCTCTGTTTTTCACTAAATCTCAGAAAATAAAAATCAGTCTTTCCAATTAGTGGCTCTATGTCATTGAACAAATCAAATTTTCAGAATGAAATTTATAGGGTTTTTTTTCAATTCTAAAAGTAATTGTCTGCTGGGAGCCACACTGGCCTCGCTGGATGACAGTCACAGCAAGGAAATGGCATCGTTTGCCCAGCTCCTGCCATGAGGAATGAAAACTGGTATATCCTTCTGCTACTACTGGCTCGTGTTGGAAATGAGCCTGCTGGTATTGACCAGGCCTCACAATATTCCAGATCAGACCGATATTCCCCACACAGATTCCTCATAAGGAAAAGCATATTTCTGCCTCTGCAAATGAGATTTTAGCTGAAAACACTCTTGGGCAGAAATCATTCAAAAAGAGAAAGTCTAGGGGTACCTGGCTGGATCAGTCAGTAGAGCATTGACTCTTTATCTTGGGGTCAGGAGTTTGAGCCCCATGTTGGGCCCAGAGATTGTGTAAATAAATAAATAATGTTTTTAAAAAAGAGTTAGAAAATCTATCAATCTCTGCTGTCTGCACCTACTTCCAATCACCTTCATGGCACAACTTACATGTACAATCTTCAAAGGAGGCTCATATCCAACATGAGCCAGTAGTAGCAGAAGGAGATTCCAGTTTTGGTTTCTCATGGCAGGAGCTGTGCAAACACTGCCATTTCCTCGCTGTGACTGTCATCCAGTGAAGCCTGTGTGGCTCCCAGCACAGGTCATGTTCTCATAGTGTGTGAGATAGAGCCCCACATTGGGTTTTATGTTGACAGTACAGAGCCTGCTTGAGATTCTCTCTCTCCCTCTCTCTCGGCCTCTTCTCCACTTCTCTCTCTCTCTCAAAATAAATAATTAACCATTAAAAATGTATTATAAAAATAATTAGAACAGATCATTTCCAGCTCATTTTATGCTTGTCTTATTTCACTTATAAATTATGATGGAAAACAAATCTTAAGTAAAATATAATTGAAACATAAAGTACTTTTTTAAATGGCCAAAATGAACTCTGCTTTATATTTAAAGAACACAAAGTGGCTGATCATCAAAATATCTGTAAATAGAAATTAAAACATTAATAAGTTAATGGAGGAAACTATTTGGTTTCTTTCAGTACATACAGTAAAGGTGATGAATCTAAAGCATTTAAAAAATCACTTGCCAGAGGAGCATAGAGGTGAATTCCCTGAATTACATAACAATAATATACCAAAAAAGTCTTTAAAGTATAAAGAAAAAATATTATACACATATATATAATAAGGTGTTTCAGTTACCTATTCTATAGTATCATAAATCAACTATTTATTAATTTTTGTAAGTCCATGTATCCCTTGAGTATGTACTGTGATCTGGGTCAACTTGGTTGATCTCAGTTGCACTCCTTACATTTCAGTAGTTAGCTACATTTGTGGCTAGAGACTGCCTCTGCCAGGAAAACCTGTGACACACAACTGGCAGCTGGCTGTCTGTCTGATGGGCTAACAGGAGAGAACACACAGTGTGTTTTTCAGGATCCAGCTGGTTAGCCTTCTTCACACGGCAGCAGCAGGTTTCCAAGAGAGTAAGCAAAAGCATGCCAAGTTTTGTGAAGTGTATATTTGGAAGTGGTACAACACTTCTACTGCATGCTACAGGCACAAGTAAATCATAAGACCAATGCAAAAATTTGGAGGGAGGATATAAACTCCCATCTCATGATGGGAGAAGTGGTGAAGATGGAGATACAGAGTGGGCTCAGTCTAATAAAGAGAGAAGATATAAAATTGTCAATGTTAATATAAACATCTACAAAGCTAAACAAACTGTTAATATGCAATATAGAGAATCATTTTATGAAAGGAACAGGTGTAAATGATGATAATGTGGGGTACCTTCAACAAATGCATCTGAAGTCCACAGTAAGTACATACATACATACCTACCACCTACATATCTACAAGTACATGTAAGTTTTTTAGTTGAACTTGTATTTTGAAATAAGAAAAGTTACCAAGTTAATACAGAGAGTCTTTTGAATATCTATCACCATGCCTCTCACATTGTTAACACCTTACCTTACCATAGTATATTTGTCAAAACTAAGAAACTGACTTTGGTATATGTAGGAGTGCTGATGAAAGTGACTCCATCTTTGGTCTTTCATCTTGTTCATGTCTGCACAAAGACCTCCTATGGACTCTTGTGTTGCAGGCCCCTTGGGGGTTAATGTATGACCTGACCAAAATGTGGAAAGGCTTATTCTGACCTTCCCTCTGGAGCACAGAAGGCATCAGTTTAGATAAGTACCCTTTGACCTCATCACAATGATCCCTTCACTTTATAAATTCTGTGGATTAAGGTCCAGACTTTGAGGAGAATAGCTGAGTAGTGCCCAGATTGTCATTCTCTCAATTACCCCATCAGTAAATTACCCTGAATAAAACTCTATGTAAATAGTTTAGAGTAGCTTGCTTCATTTATCAGTCTCTAAGTGCCTTCTTGGTCTGGAGGATATTTTACCATCCTTCCTCCATATTCTAACAGTGTATTACTTTGAACGTTTAGGCTCCAGATTTTATTTGGATTTCACCTGTTTTTCTGTTAGTGTCTTCTTTCTGTTTCAGGATCCCATCCAAAATATCACATTGCATTTGATTGCCATGTGAACCTAGCCTCCTCTGGCCAATGATGTTTCCCCCTTCTTTTCTTGTTTCTCATCATCTTTACAATATTGATGTATGTGGTCCAGGTATACATGTCATTATAATCTAGGTCTATATTTTTCATGTTTTTAGACTGGAATTTTAGACTTTTAGAAAAAGTAAAACAGAGTTCTAGTTACATTTGTATGGAGACCACATGATATATACATGACATATTAGTGATTTTAACCATCATTACTTGTAGAAATGTTTGTCAAGTTTCTCTACTATAGATACTATTTTTAGATAATAAATTAACCCATATTAGAGGTAAAATAGGATGTGCAACTTTCTAATATGTTATTGCCTAAAACTCTATTAATATAGCCAAAATGTAAAATAAGATGGTATACAAATATATTTAAATATTATGACACAACAGAGATTTAAAAGATTTAGAAATTTTACCAAATAACTACATACTGTATCTTTAGATTTATTACAGGTCATTGTCTTAAATGTCCGGGTGTTGGCAACTGAAGTAATTTAATACTTAAAAATTACTAGAGCACCTGGGTGACTCAGCTGGTTAAGTGTTCAACTTTGGCTCACGTCGTGGTCCCAAGGTTCATGGTTTTGAGCTCTGCATGGGGCTTTGTGCTGACAGCTCAGAGCCTGGAGCTCCTTCCAATTCTGTTTCTCCCTCTCTCTGCCTCTCCCCCACTCATTCTCTGTCTCTGTCTCTCAAAAAAATAAAACATTAAAAATGTTTTAAATATTTAAAATTTACTCTTTTTAAATATACAATCGCCTAAACCACTGAGTACTTTGTTAAATTAATGTACATTTTTCTAATAATTTTTAGAATAAATATAAATATATTTAAATTTAAATTAATATAGGTATATTTATATTTTTCTATTTTTAACTTTTTATTTCTATTTTTAGTTTTAATTGGGTAGACAATTTTATGCATCTATTTTGTAAAAGGGGCATATTTGTGCTAATGAGCAGATTTTTAAATTTTTTTTTGTATCATCATCCTGCTAATTCACTGGCAATCTTAACTGAACACTGAATAAATAAGTCAGCTAAAAGGGTATCTACAGGGGATGATGTTTAGGGTTCACATTGAATAAGTCTTACTACATAGAGTGGTTAAAAAATGTAAGCGTAATGAACCTAGTAAATTAGTGATGAAAAAAAGTAAAAGAAACTAATGGATTCAAAAAATATTATAGATCATGACATGTTATTTCCAGACTATTAAACATGACTGTGGTGAGCAATTGCAGGTGCTTAAAATCCCCATGACTTCATAAAGCATTAATTAAATACTGAATGTCAGAAGAAAATCACTAACACTGTTTCTCAGAGAAAGGTGCGTGACCATCTTTATCTGTATTCCCCTTGGGAGACTGCAAAAATTGTAAATTTGTGTCCATTACCTGAGGTTTAATGAATTACAATACTAAGCAGAAGTGTCTGGAATTCTGACCAAATAAGTGATATCTCAGATGATCCTATGCACATTATGATTCACACTGCATTTGGGAAGAGAGACTGGCAAGAAAATTCTTCACGTCTATTCTGATAATTAATTTTGTGTATCAAATTTGGCTGGGCCTTGGTGTCCACATATGTGGTCAAACATTAGTCTAGATGTTTCTTTGGGGATATTTTTGGGTGAGATTAATATTGAAATTATGAATTTTAAATAAAGCAGATTGCCCACCATAATTTCAGTGTGCCTCATCCAATCAATTGAACATCTGAATAGAATAAAATGTTGACCTCCCCCAAACAAGAAAGATAAATCTGCCAGCAGATGGCCTCCAGCCTTCAACTGTAACATCAGCTCTTCCCTGGTTCTCCAGCCTGCTGGCCCATTCTGCTGATTTTGGATGTGGCCAGCCTCCATAATCACATGGGACAATTCCTTAAAATAAATCCAATTTTCTCTATATACTTCTTAATGTTCTATTTCTCTGGAGAACCTTGACTAATGCATCCAAGATGCACTGATTGGCCATCCGAGTTTATATTTACCTCACTTTAGCTTAGATTCTATACATAAGGACCCAGAAGATACTGAACAAAGGCCAATCCTCAGCCCTAGGCAGAACTACAAAGCTGAGGTGTCCCTTCTAAGTACCAACAGGCTACAGGAAAATATTCCTGCCCCAATCCCTGATCTTGGTTCTTTCTACCCTTGCTTTATCCCTCATATAAGAGAAAAGCTCTTTGCCTGATCTTCGAGATGCTTGCAGATTTTTTGTTTCAAGCATTCTTCTTGTTAAAATAAATCTCTTCTTCTTAATTCCAGATTTGGTTTGGTTTGGCGGTTTTCTAGTCCTGTGACTGCAATTGCAATGGGACCTCACGGACCTCTGCCATCTGTAAGTCATTTGAACTTTTCTCCTGTTCAGTAAATCAGGGATCCTTTGATGAGTTAAGCTCTCAAACCAGTGTCAAGGACATCGTATCTGTTGAAACGTGGTAAGGAATTACTTTGATTCTTTAGGGCAAAGAGACTTTTCCTTGATCTTTTTGTGCCTCTTCTGCTTTTCTTCAGCTCTCCAGGCTAAGAATTGTGTGAGAGAATGCTCTGGGCTCCTTGGCTTCCTGGTGATGGCATTGGATAAGGGAATTAATTGAATGGGATTACCTCATGTCTCCTTAAGGTCTTACCTTGGACTTAAGTATCTGTCCAAGATACTTAAGAGAAGAGGAGCACCTGCTCTCCTCTTCTCCCATTGACTGTATGGTCTACAGTTACAGTACTAGTTCTATTAATATCTGTAAAAATAACCATTTCTCTAAGAATAATTTAGAAGTAAAATGGCTTCTCTGGCATTGTTAGGATCTCCCTTTAATCAATAGTTTGCTTGTTTCTCATGTATATGGAGGCTGAAAAGTGACTTTCTCAATGTAAACTTAATCAGGCAATGCAGTAATTTCAACATATTTATCTGAGCTTGTTGAAAGTTTCAGGGCTAATTTGTCTTCTCAACTATTGCTCCCCTGCCTTCTACAACTTCAGATGCACTCCCAGCTTCCTTGTTCCCCCTTTTTTTTTAATCCCTCAAATCCTTCAAATCCATTTCCAGACATTCTAGCTACCTTGTCCTTCCTACATTTTCATATGGACTCGTATACCCCTAGATACTGCAAGGAAACAGTAAATTTAGCTAAAGTTTTTCCAACAAATGAATCCAACAAACTTTAAAGTCTCAATGATCTCTCTGAAGGATCTGCTTCCGTAGGCCCTCCAAGACCCTTGAACACACTGGGTGGAAGTAATAATCCCAGTTGATGAGCACTCTATGACCTTTCTGCTAGACTCTTAAACAACTTGCACCACTGTTAACACTTTACATTATCCCACCGTAATCCCTCAGAGTAGACAAACAATCTCTGATGGGATCAGACAACTTACACTTTGATTTCACTCTTTCTAAACTAGTTTCTGTATCTCTTCAACCTCACAAAACCCAACATAGGTTTTTAAGGCCTGTTAATCTATGAGGAAGAGATTTACTTAATAATTGGAGTGCTGATATTTGATGTTCACCCTAAAGAAATAATCCTAGAAATCCTGGACTCCCTCATCCGTGCTGTTGTTCCCCAAAACATTTCTGATAGATAACCCAGTTTTCTGGCCCTTTTCACAGCTCTCCAAGCCCTAGACAGTCCCCACATTCAGAATACACAAATTCATTGTTCTGAGTCCATTTGGGTTTCATAAAATGTATTGAGAAACAGAGCACTTGAAAAGGAAATGGTCCCCATCATCCCCCTCCAGACATTTACACTTTGAGAGCTGAAGCATTTGAAGGCCTCAGACCTATTTTTCAAGGATTCTTGGAAAAAGACCTTCTGTGTATAATTCCAGCTCTTACAATACTCCTCTTCTCACAGTTTAAAAAAAAAACTTAGTATCTCTCCTTATCATATGTAGATTTGTTGATTTTTATTTCCAGCTTTATTGAGATGTAATTTACATATTAACGCCATGTAAACTTAAAGTATACAACATGATGATTTGATATATATATATATTATGAAGGTTAATACACCTATCACCTCACATATTTTACAATATTTTTATGTGTGGAGAATTTTTAAGATTTACTCTTAGCAACTTTCTTTTTATCTGCATCTAAATAAATTATATTTATTTGACAAAGAAAAGGGTGCAGGTACATAAGAATATGGAATTCAGGACAGTTAAAAAATACTGATATTCTTGTGCTATGCTCACACATTTAATGCTTAATATATTATTATTTTATTTTATTTTTATTTATTTTATTTTTAAAATGTATTTATTGTCAAGTTGGCTTCCATACAACACCCAGTGCTCATCCCAACAAGTGCCCTTGTCAATGTCCATCAACCACTTTCCCCTCTCGCCCACCCCCCACCAACCCTCAGTTTGTTCTCTGTATTTAAGAGTCTCTTATGGTTTGCCTCCCACCCTCTCTGTTTGTAGCTATTTTTATTTACCCTTCCCTTCACTCATGGTCTTCTGTTAAATTGCTCAAGATCCACATATGAGTGACAACATATGATATTTGTCTTTCTCTGACTTATTTCACTTAGTGTAACACCCTCCAGTTCCATCCAACGTTCTTAGCAACTTTCAAGTAAACAATACAGTATTGTTGACTTTAGTTACCGTGCTGTACATTAGATACCCCAGAACTTATTCAGCATTATGTAAGTGAAATAAGTCAGACAGAAAATGACAAATATTGTATGATCTCATGTATAAGTAGAATAAAACAAATCTTCAAAAGCAGAGTAGATTGGCAGTTTCTAGGGGCTCTAGGGGGAGATGTTAAAGGAAATGGGTGAAGATACCATGAAGGTAAAATGAAAACAAATTATATGAGCTCTTTGCCTATTTTTCTAATCGGAGACACTTCCAGACACCATCCAGAGGAGAAAATCTCAGTGAATTGAGGAGATAGAGATTGGGAATACTGAGGCCGCTCAAATTGTAGGATAGAGAGATAAAGTACCAGAAAGGAGAGGTTAAATAAAGAAGAGTCCCAGAGGCCTGCCCAGAGGACTTTTTAAACTCTAAGCTGTTCATTTTTAGTGTAAGGCTCCAGAGGCCAGCCAAAGAATGACTACCAGGGATCTTTAGGTGGAATAAAAACTGAATTTCTGAGATACAGGAGTTTTGAATAATCACAGAAAATAGACTCCATTAAACTCCTGTGGTATTAAGTACTGACCTCCAGAGAGATTACACTTTAGGGATGGTGCTAAAGGAAAGCTACAATAAAAGGTATGCTAAGATTCATCTGTATAGCCATAATAGCAGTATTCTAAAAATTCAGCCATATCCAAAGTAACTGATATATTTGCAAGAAACAAATAAACAACAAATCAACACTATTTAAAGAAGGTAATAAAATCTAATCATGAGTTTGGCCTTATAAAATGAGCTGGAAAAAGGATCAGTGGTTTCCAGGGTTGGGTGCAGGGAGATGAATAGGTAGAGCACAGGGGATGTTTAGGGCAGGGAAAACACTCTCTCCATAATAATAATGGTGGATACATGCAATTACACATCTGTCCACACCCATAGAATGTGCACCAGCAAGAGTGAACCTTAATGTAAACTATGGACTTTGGGTAATTATGGTATTTCAGTGTAAATTCATCAATTGGAACAAATGTACCATTTTGATGGGGGATGTTGATAACGGAGGAAGCTATGCATGTGTGGGGTCAAGGTATAAAGGAAATCATGGTATCATCCCCTAGTCTTTCTGTGAGCTTAAAACTGTCCTTAAGAAGCAATCTTAAAACAATAACAGAATGTAAAATACCTCCTAATATGATATCAAACAGTAAATTGTAGGAGGTGTTTGGAGTAACAGAAAGAAAAGAATGCTAAGATTTATTTTCTGGTGAGTAATTAGTTCCACATATTAGTGAAGAATACATTCATATGTCTATGTTAGACATTTAATATTAACCATTAGAAGAGAGTTGTAATGTATGGCTTCCAAACAAGCAATAATAATAACAATGTACAATTTTAGACAATTGAATCATAAGAGCTTGTTAAGAAACCTTAGCATTGCCTTGCAATTTGTTTCAAAACTTTAATACATTAAGAACAACACAGTATCAAGATGTTCCTCACATGTACATGAAAAATCAAATAGGACTTTAAAAATTTATATTTCTCATGTTTATAAGTAATTTAAGAGGAATGACAACAGCAACAACAAGTACTAGAAATTTCCCAATTCAGTTTGTATACCAGCATTAACCAGGGAATGTGAATGCAAAAACAAAAATACGGACCACTATCACTTGTCAACGTTTTAGGCCGAATCATATGAAATTGCCAATTTCATAGATCGAATAAATGAATGCCAGCCATTTCAAATGTTTCACCTTCTTTAGGTCCAGATTTAATTAAATATAATGAGAAACACAACTATATTAGCATAAACGATTTTAACATGATATTTTTAAGTTTATAGAAACAAATCAATATGTGCCAACTTTAGAAAATATATAAGCACACCTTGTTAATATATTAAAAGATACAAAAAAGCATAGAACAATCTCAATAGATGCTAATAACAATAGCAAACAATCATACAATCGCCAAAACAAATCATGGCTTAGGTAAGTAGCGACTTTATTTTGAAAGGCTCTTCTAACAGAGAGAACACTATGACTTTAGGATTGCTAGTGTCTCAAAATTAAAAAGAGAAAAGATTTCTCTTTTATAGGCAGAGGAAAGCAAAACCGGCAGGAACTTTGTAGAGAGAAGGGCAAGCAGTCTGGGTGAGCAGGTGGCAAAGTCAGATGCTTCAGCAGGAAATGTTTCTTTCCTCTTTCCGTGGCCAGTAGATTCTTGGGATGAGCTATTAAGGGGCATGGGTGAAACTTAGGGTGTGCCAGTTTAGGGCTGAAGAGGAAGACAGAAGCCTGACTAAAGTTAGTCAAGCCAAGTGAGTGGTTAAGGAATGGGGAATTGTGAGCATTTGTAAGGACTATGTACCAGGCATTGTCCTATATGCTTTAAAAAAAAAAAAAAAGACTATAGTCATTTATTTATTTTTTAAAGTTTATTCATTTTTGACAGAGAGAGAAAAAGAGAGAGAGAGAACAAGGCAGAGAGAGAGAGAAAGGGAGAAAGAGAATCCCAAGCAGGATCCTCTCTGTCAGAGCAGAGCCCAACACGGAACTTGAATTCACAAACCTGTGATATCATGACCTAGCTGAAATCAAGAGTCGGTGGTATAACCAACTGAGCCAGGCACTCTATTTATTTATTTTGAGAGAGAGAGAGAGAGAGCAAGAGCGAGCGAGTAGGGGAGGGACAGAGAGGAGACAGAGGGTCTCAACGAGGCTCTAAGCTGTCAGCGCAGAGCCTGACACAGGACCCAAATTCACAAACTGTGAGGTCATGACCTGAGCTCAAACCAAGAATTGGACATTTCACCAACTGAGACACCTAGGTGCCCCTGCCCTGTATTCTTAATAAATACTTAACCAATAAAGTTCAAATTCTGCAGGGGAAAAAATTATGGTGACTCCTATATTGATTCATAAAGCTTCACAAAATAATGACTCCAAACCAGGTCATGGGGCCACACTTTACATCTGAAGAGAATCAGGAAGTGTGATTCTATGGAAGAGTCTGTGGATGTGACACAGGGACAGATTTCTGAGCATCACAATCAGTAACCTTGTGTACATGTTCAGTATACGTCTTAGGTGATCTATAAAGTGGACCATTAGGGAAATGAAGGGCTTCACCCCATTAGTGAATGATCCTAAGAAATTGGAATATAAAGGGGTACCTGGGCGGCTCAGTAGATTAAGCGGCTGACTTTGCCTCAGGTCATAATCTCGCCATTCTTGGATTCGAGCCCTGCAGGAGGCTCTGTGCTTAAAGCTCAGAGCCTGGAGCCTGCTTCTGATTCTGTGTCTCTCTCTCTCTCTCTGCCTCTCCCCTGCTTGTGATCGGTCTCTGTCTCTCAAAAAAAAAAAAAAAAAAAGAATAAAGAATAAAAATATTTAAAAATTAGAAAATAATACTAAAAAATTTGGAATCTTAAAAAAAATGTTAAAAAAACAAAGTTGTATTATAATCATGATCATGATTACTCTACTTTGCACAGCAAATAGAATAATTGTCCTTAGTTTATGCCACAGAGGAGACAGGGAATTTTTACGGCAATGATCACACAATGTAGAATATTTGGGTGTGTAAGAGGTTGTTCTTTTATATTTCACACATTATTTTGATGTTGCACTGGTTTTCTTAGACTTGTCGCATCTATTCATGAAATATTCATAGCTAACACTGAGTCTATAATTAGGTACATGTACATTCTATGATATATATATAATCTTTGTTACAGATGTATCTAGCTAAGATCATTATATTATTGATACTAAAGAAATAACATACCTTTTTTGACTTAATTCTAGCAATGAATTTATAAGCATTAATATAATGATAATATTTTCTTATAGACCAATATGGATTATATGAATACAGATTTTTAGAAGTGGATGTGCTGCATTGAAAGAAAAAAATGATGCATATACCAGTATGCATATATTCTACATGAAGTATTAGGTACAGACAGGCAAGAAAGCTTTGAAATGTGTGTGTATAGAACTTAATGAAAAAGAAAAAAAATGAAGTATTATAGTATTATACTTTTGTTATCTGTGTTTAAGTTGCGGTAATCTTAAAGTGGTGTAGAGCTAATTGAGACAAACTTTATATAGGTATTACTCATATTAAAATAATTTATAATATTACAAAATAATTCTCCTGAACAATTAAAGAGTGGTTATTGAGAAAATACATATAGAGGTTTCCTCAATTTTGATTACTCCTGTCACACCATCTACTGGTGGCTTTTGAGAATGCTATTCCTCTCCAGAAAAATCAGTTCACTTTTTCTAAAATATATTAAACTGTTTTTATTGATAAAACACACTTCAAAATTCGCTCTTTATTTACTTAATCATTAACTCCCCAAAAATATCTCTAAAATTTTGTGGTTGTCTCTGTTCTTTAAATATTACTAGCTTTTGCAATTGTAGTGTGCATTGGGAAGATAATGGTCCAATCAATCTCTCTGCATTCAGGAATCGTGCAGGTAAACTTAATGATGCTAACTAGTACTTACAATGAATTGGTTTGAAAAAATTTTTAATGAAAACTCTGCTGTGAACACACACACATATATACACACATATAGGGTGTGATATCATATGTTCTCACAGATATTATTGTTTATTTTAACTTGTTTTTCATTCTCTCTCTGTGTTTCTCTCTAAATATTTGAATCAAGATCAGGTAGCTATGTGGGAGAATGAAAATCGTAATTTGTGGGTTTTAAAATTTTTTTTATGTTTATTTATTTTTAAGAGACAGAGAGGACAGAGCATGAGTCAGGGAGGGTCAGAGAGAGAGGGAGACAGAATCTGAAGCAGGCTCCAGGCTCTGAGCTGACTACACAGAGCCTGATGCTGGGCTAAACCCACAAACGGTGAGATCATGACCTGAGCTGAAGTCGGAGGCTAAACCGACTGAGCCACCCAGGTGCCCCCCAAAATTGTTATTTGTTAATGAGTGTGTTTGTCTGCTCCACCTGCCATAACAAAATATCATAGCCTGGGTGACTAAAACAACACAATGGATTTTCTCAAAGTTCTGGAGACTGGAAGTCCCAGGTCAAGGTACCAGCAGGCTTGGTTTCTAGAGACCCCTCTTTCTGGTTTGCAGACCACCTTCTCACTGTGTCCACACACAGCCTTTCCTCTTTGCATGTACACCCCTGTTGTCTCTTCCTCTTCTTATAAAGTAAGCACTTCCTTGGGAATAGAGCCCTCCATTATGTCATCATATAACCTTAATTTCCTCCTTAAAGGCCCTGTCTCCAAATACAGTCACTTTGGGATATAGGGCATCATGATAAGAATTTGGGGGGTATACACTTCAGTACATAACAGTGGGGGTGTGAATTGACACAACTTAAAAAAAAAGTCTTGTAATTTGTGCCATTTACTTGAAAACTTTTATCTCTATATCCATTTACGTTGAGAAGTCTGATATACTAAGGAGTGTGAAACACTGAGTATGTTTTGTTCACAAATATGTTCATCTGTGAAAAATTGACATGACTGGAGCCATTGTAAAATAGAACCAGAGCTCACTGCAGAAAAACTCCCTTACCCATCTCAGAACTGGGCCAAAACGTTTGGATTGGGCAATATGGCAATTGTCTTGAGTAATTGCTTGAGAAGTTAATGGGAGAATCAATCTCAAGATTGATGGTTGTGGACTTTCTGAAGATAGAATCAGTAGTCAATCAGTGTATAATCCAGAGTAGCTTAGCCTGTTAACAACCGTAGAAAAATAAGAGTAACCTGGCATAAATAACACCCATAGAAAAATAAGAGTACCCTGGTACTATTACCAGCAAGAGGTCCAATATGCCTAGAACTTAGCCAGAAGCCCAAGCACAGAGCAGGTCTGTACTCTGGGTCACAGGGGACCCATCTGTGATAACTATTGATGCTGGGTATACTGAAAGGCTCTGGTATAAAGAGAATATGGGAATAGTTACTTGGCAGCAGACCTGATATGTTGCATTAATGTATCCTTCACTTGTGGAAAAACAAGATATCGAGTAGAGGGGCTGACAATAGATGAGAAATATATTGTCATTTGTCTATTACTCAAAATATTTTTGATTGTGTATTCATTGATTATATTTTAAAGCCTTTAAAATAATGTTTTGGAAAGTTTATCATGATAAAAAATATTGTAGAATCAACATTTACAGAACTCTGACTGTAATGGCCCTTGCCATTATATTGAGCATTTGCCCATATAAGTAGGAATGTAGGAAATTTTGTTCTTAATACTTCATCAGTGCTTCCTGTCTCCACCAAAATAAACAGGATTTATCTGATAACAAATAAACCTCATTTTAACATGTGATTTTTGCATATTACCTTTATTATGTCTGAATTGTGTCCCCCCAAAATGTATATGTTAAGCCCTAACAACCCAGGTGACTGTATTGGAGATAAGGTCTGTAAGGAGGTGATCAAGGTTAAGTGAGATCATAAGGGGGATCCCTGATCTAGTAGACTGGGAGCTCTCGTAAGAAAAGGGAGAGATACGAGAGCGCTTTCTGCCATGTGAGGACATAGCTAGAAGCAGGCTGTCAAAGCCAGGAAGAGTATCTCACCAGAACCCTCATCTCAGAGTTCTCCCCTCCAGAACTGTGAGAAAACAAATTTCTGTTGTTTAAGCCACCCAGCCTGTGATATTTTGTTGGTTAAGCCACCCAGTCTGTGGTATTTTGTTATGGCAGCCTGAGTTGACTAATACAACATGTCACTTCATGAATATCTCATAGATCTTTATAATAAACACACACACACATACAACATGCACACACAGAGAGACACACATATATACTTGTACATAATAGAAAATATTAGTATTCTAAGAGGTGCTTTACTCAAAAGAATATGTGTGTTTCAAGCTCCAAGAACTCTCAGGAAGCCTAAAATATCACTAATTTTCTTGTACATTTTGAAATCTTTCAGTGGTAATTTATGGTAATTACTGCAGCTTTATCAGAAATTGACACAAAAGGTTATGCCATTGTGACACTGTCACATTGTGAAAGTTCTGCATTTGCCTACCACGGTTCTGGAATTGCTTTGTCTCCTGAACCATGTGAGTACCATGTCTGAAGCTGACATTTTCAGGCCAAGATGATCCTAATCAATGGGCTTGTGATAATCCTGGGATGAACCTAATTCTCACCTTGTGAAGAATGGACATGGCTTTTGATGAGAGAGACAATCTGTCTATTGTTTCCACTTACACCTCTTACTCAGCCTTCATGGCTGAACTCTTCTCTTGGTTGTCTGTTTTCTTACTTGGTAATTGAATTTTGTTTCTGGTCCTTTATCATCCCTTGTTTGTATTATTTTATGATTGACTAGTCCTTTTCCTGATTTAATTCCAAATACGCTACACCTGAACTTTGCAAGGCTCTCATTGCCCGTAGCTATTCACTCGCCTACATATTTAAATTAAAATATCTTCCTATTCCAGTATTTGGTACCTAATTTCTTAAGTCTAAATTCAAAACCTGTAAAATTGTGCTGTTTGGCTTAATACTCTGGACACATAGCCTTTACCACAGTATTATAACAGAAGATTAAACCTAAACATACCCTTGGAAAATAACCTCTTCAATGAAGTCATTTTTAAAACAATGCAAATTTATTATGTTACTGTTCTGTAGACGAAGATAAATCTCACTGGGATTTCATCAAGTGTCAGCTGGTCTGCTTCCTTCTGGAAGCTCTAGGGGAGAATCCACTTTTTACCTTGTCCAGCTTCTAGAGGCACCTTGCATTTCCTGATTGTTTTGCATTGTGTAATTGTGATGCATTACAATGGCATCATTTCAACCTCTGCCTCTGTCACCCTGTCTTCTCTCTAACTCGATCTCCATTGTCTCCCTCCTACAAAGATCCTTGTGATTACATTGAGCTGTCAAATTAGAAACAAGTCCAGGATTAGGTAAAAAGAAACTTGATTTGAAAATACTATTGCAATAGAGAGAAAGCTCTGAACTTAAAATCTGTAAGCATATCAGAAAACAGGCAAAACAAGATTTTTCTTTTATAGTGAGGAACAAACAAGCAGAATGAACCCAATGTAGGGAAGTGAGATAAAAGGGTGGCCTGACTGGATTGTAGAGGCTCCCCTAGAGCCTCCAGAGGATGTTTTACCCTGAGGCCAGACTGTTTTCCCTGCAGGGGCCTCTAAGGAGGGACCCTGGCTCAGGCTGAGGGTTCCCACATTTCGGGACCTGGGGCAGGAGAGAATCTCAACTGAAGTTTAGTTAAAAGGCATTGGTTGTAATTGATGAGTAAAGACAAAACAGTTTAATTAATCATTTATGAGGTAAATAATGGAAATATGGAAGGTGTGTCTGGTCCTAGTGTAAGTAAACAAGAGTGATGTCAAGGGTGTCAGGAGGCTGGGGTAGAGGAATTTGGGATGGACATCTATGAGTTTTAGTTAAGTCACATGGGGAAAGATGATTCTTTTGGAATAGCCATTTTCCAGAACACAGAATAGTGGAGGATTTCTTTAACCACCACTCTTCTCAAGGATCACAGGTAAAGTTCAAGAGCATCAGAGCCCACCTGGATAATCCAGGATAACCTTCTCACATCAAGATGAGTTAATCTCAAACTGAGAATACAAATATGGGATTTAACTTAATGATTCCTGCAAATACAGGCTTGAGGTTTTTTATTTATTTATTCTACCACAAGTGATTCATGGAAAATCTTGGACAGATATTGGGTTTTCTTATTTCTAAACAGCCATTTCCTATCATAGGCTTTAGAAGAACTGATGCTTTCCCAGGGGCCTATGTGTGTCATGTTGCTCCAGATGCCAGGGGTATCTCTGAAAGCAGTTTCTGATGAGGGAGCACGGGGCAAGCTGAGGGCAAAATATAAGCTGGCACACACATCACCACCCCTCCCGGTAGAATATATGTGATATTCCTCGGACACTCTTAGCTATCCAAGAACAAAGGAAAGGGGTCTAAGTGCTTGCCATGGTAATGTGGGAAACTAAAGCAAATGAAAAATTAAATTCCCCTACTGCCTATAGTCCATTGACACGTCCTTGAAACTGACAGCATGACTCCCTCTAGGGGCTCACTCAGCTGCCTAGATGATGACATTTTGCTAGCGGCAAAAGACAACCTTGCTTAACATTATCCCAACCTGGAGAATTCTGTAGTCTACTTCCTTTATCTCAACTGCCCCAAAATATATGCTGGAAATCATATTCTAAGCTTATGGCCCCTTGATATACTTCTGAAGGGTCTCGACTGAGGATTTATTAAATGGTTATAAATGGTGTTTCCCTGGCAACAAATAGCCCCTCAAGGTCCTGGAATCCTTGGTTCCAAAATTATTTAGAGACTTATTCTATCCCTGACCCCCTCCCAACCTATATACCTATATATAGGGTATATAATGAGTTACTAACGACCCCCATGCAGCTCTTCCTGAACATGGGTCCTATCCTCATACTATAATAAAATCACATTTTTTTGCACAAAAGACATCTTCAAAAATTCTTTCTTGGCCGTTGGCTCCAGACCACCCCACTGTTGCTCCAAAACTTCATTAGTTTCTCCTCAAGCAAGAAAACTGGGAAAGTTTTAAGCTAATGGTTCATACCATATTCACCAAGAGGCTTGTCCAACAGTGAATTCAGTTTAGAATTGGAGTAAATGTCATCTTAAGGCTCAGGTCTCAATTGATTGAGGCCATGAAGGTTGGTAAGAGTCAGCGTCAACAATTGTCTGGCTCCACCTGGCCTGGAATTTGAATGCTGAAAGGGGTTTAAATCCTGCAAAGATAACTCAAGAATGTGCATCAAATCAATCTTTACTTTTGAATCAGTATTCGAAGTTTTATCACTGACTTATTGTCCCTGATATGATTAGGCTATCTCCTGATGGTGTCCATTTGTTCTTACATTCTTTTGTTCCCTTAAAATAATTAACTACTGAAGTCTATTCTTCTGCAGTTTCAACATAATCCAGATTCTACAAGAACTGTGCTTTGGACAAGTAGCCCTGGTCAGGCATAAATCACAAAATGGGAGAGGTCTAAAATGATTTTGCTTATGTCAAGAAATCTATGTCTTGTCTTTCTTTTTTGAGATCTCCTAATTCTTTTTTTAAAATTTTTAATGTTTATTTATTTTTGAGAGACAGAGACAGAGCATGAGAAGGGGAGGAGCAGAGAGAGGGAGACACAGAATCTGAAACAGCTTCCAGGCTCCAAGCTGTCAGCACAGAGCCTGATGTGGGGCTTGAACCCACAAACTGTGAGATCATGACCTGAGCTGAAGTCAGGTGCCCCTGAGAGCTCCTAATTCTTTTTGACACTGTCCTGTCCAAGAAATCATCTCTTCAATTTCAACAAACTTTATGATTTTTTTCTTCATCTGTTCTGAGTTTTTGCCTGCATTGCTGTCTCGGATGTCAAACCCTAACCCACATTCTATGATCTTTACATGTACTGCCAACATTAAAAGCTTTAAAAGCTCAGATGTCTGGTATAGCCATTTACTGTCTATCAAGCCTTGATGGGACAAGCATGTTTTCCTAGCCTGCCTTGCTCCATTGCCATTCTTGCCTTACAATAATATACACAAATTTTTCCCAGTGATGTGAGGGAGGGCATGTGCTTCCGCCATTCTGGTTTGTGTGCAGATGGGTATATGCTTTCTATCAAATTTGCTCTTCCCTATAAAAAACACATGCATACTTTTTTCAACTAACTTCTCTAGTGGAAACTATGCTTACCATAATCATTTTTCCATTTTAACTCTAATTCCTTTATCTAGGGCATTATACTTCTTTGAAGGCATTCTAAATATTCAATATTTACCAGTCTCTGGGCACAAAATAATATTATAGTCTGTTTAATGTGCTTATATATAGAGGTTGTCATCAATATTTCATTTTAGATAATACTTATAGTAGTGTATATTCTTCTTCATCTCTGGTCATCCATTTTCACTTGAATTCCTGTATTGGACTAATAGATTCCTAATTGCCTGTCCAATTTCTGCTCATACTTCCCCACAAATCAATTGTGTACAGAATTACTGGGGAAAAGAAATCTTATATTTATATATCTCTATCATATCCATATCTATCTACACAATAAATAGAAAATATGCAATAAATGCAATATATATGCACTTACATACACATTCAAATCTCTTCGTACTTAAAGCATGGTAAAGGTATAAAGGTGCTGTGTTATTCTTGGAATGAAGTCCAAGATTGTAAACCAAACTTGTCATCCTATGTGCTTTTTTTAAAAACATCTTTTATAATGATTGCTTATTTTTGAGAGAGATAAGGAGAGTTTGAAAGAATGGGAAGGCAAAGACAGAGTGGTACGGAGGATCCAAAGCAGACTCAGCACTGACAGCCGTGAGCCCACCTCAGGGCTGGAACTCACGAACCATGAGATCATGACCTGTGCTGAAATCTTACACTTAACTGACTAAGCAACCCAGGCGCCCCTGCAATGTGCTTGTTAATATGAACTCTTACCAAACTCCCAGTCTAAAAAGTGCTAATGACTTACTGCATAGTACATAATTTGACCTTGCCAAAAGAGAGGTCTGATACTTGCCCTCAGCTTTTGCAAGGTAGTCTGGATTATACCTGATAAGAGTGTTTTTGTTTAGGAGAGGGTTGATCACACTGCTATATTCTTACAGTCAGAGCTGATCATTCCAGAAAGACCCACAGTGGAACATAGGGTGGAGCCTTTGGGTCATGCAGTATCAGTCAACTTGAAGGCTGAGATTAACCATATAGGGAAGCAATAAATCAATCATGAATACCCAATGGACCCCTAACGAAAAACTCTGATCCTGGGCTCAGATAAGCCTCATTGTTTGGCAATACTCTGTTTGCATTTTTACATACTGATACTCCCAAAGTAAGGTGCCCTGACTATAGAGTGAGAGAAAAACAAAAGACTGCCTGTGTGTCTCTTTCTTTGGCAGACTTTAATTTGAATCATCTTCCTGTATGTTAAACGTTAACTATGAAAATAATTGCTTTCAGTAAGTTCTGTGAGTCCTTCTAGAGAATTATCAAGGCTGAGGGTAGTTTTTGAAATTCCTCTAATTTGAGCTGGTGTTGGAAGTGAAGACAGTCTTGTTGAGGACTGTGTGCCCATACCCTCTGCGGTTTGGGTGACTGGACATTTGGGCTGAGAAGTATAATTTGCTAAAATGACTCTGATTCATGAAAGTATGTGGTTTATGAAAAAAAGATGAGATGGTGGGGAATGACAAATCCCCGATTCTTTAGTGGCCATGGGGGAAGGGCGAGTCATCATTTTATGGAATTGCAGCTGTATTGCAATCAGTTACTGGAAGTGAAAGGTACCAAGTAAATTAGGAATCATGGGTCTAACTTCTGAGTTGATGCATAAGGAAAGGTATATATCAAGAAACAGGTAATATATGAAATCTCCTAGTTATTGTTTTCTCTAATAACTACAATGAAAATAAGATAGTGTTAGGATGATCCTACTGTCGGTCATGCTTGGATCTTAGACATTCAGGGTATCAACCTCTGACTTCAGAGCCACTACCAAAGGGAAATACTGAGCTAAAATAACAGATAGTGAAGAAAATTAGAATAATTTGCAGAAGAATGGAGAAAAGGTTCTAGAGTTTCATCACAACAAGATGAATATTTTTAAACAGATATTAAAAAATAAGGTACAGTGGATGCTGGTAGGGTTTTAATATAGTATTCTGGGAAGCTGGATGGACTGATGGTGCCCCAATATTGATGAATACTAAATAAATCTGCTTAGTAATCTTAGTTTGAAGAAATTTACAGAGCCGTAGGCAAAAGTGACAATGATAAACCCAACCCCAAATGCCTGGGTCTTTGGTCCAGTAATCTAATCACGATAAGTGCTGAGAAGTAGGCCTGCGTCCGTTGGCCTGAACCCTAGCTGTGGACCCAAGGTCATATGCATGAATGGGTAAATAGATGGTGAGGTTGGTAAAGAAATTTGGGGATTCCTTGAAATGGGAGCCTCATGCATTATGATTCCAAAATCTGTTGGTAGAGTTCCACTGGGAGACACAGTTAGATTAGGAGATTATAGGAATATAAATGGTGATGGGATTAAGGTAAAAGTTTAGATGGAAATTTATGTATTTGAACAGATTTTAGGTAACCTGTTTTTCAATCTCCTTTACCTGAAAGTATTATGAGGACAGACTTAGTATTGTAATACAGAATCCATGAAAACCTACTCTTCCCCCAATATTGATTGTACATTCATAAGAGTGTATGAACTCACACAAGTTGTTAATTTGCTAAACAATACCCTTATGTGGTGTGTAGATCGGACCTTATGGCACAAGTTTGTGAGTTTCACCCAACAACAGCAGTGAGGTTTGAATTGGAAATTTCCCATTTAGGAGACATTTACTAGCTTCCTGTTAGCAATAATTAAAACTGTCTCTATGACTGAGGGACATAAAATAATCTTTAAACCTATGAAGCCTATATTTCCTTGGGCGATGTCAAAGACATTCTAATGGGGAAGAGAGTGACTGTAAGAGTTCCATAATGAAATGGAAATGGTTCATGTTGGAACATGTCACCAGGGGAATGCAAGATGATCCTACTAAGCAGATAGCCTCTTTTCCTCAGGGGTGAATTTGGAACCTTCTGAGGAGGTGTTAGATGTTATAGTCATCCCATGGGCACCTGGGCCACTTGAGCAGTGCTCTTTGCTCACCAACAAAAAGTTTCTTGGTTTACAGACGGCAGTTCCCAGGTGAATGGACAACATCCTGTTCAGAGTCATTTTTATTAGGGAAGGTAAAAATAACTCAGTTCAATGGATTAAATTAGATGCTGTTTGCCCTTATGTTTGGGTTTTACTAACTCAAGTGTGGTGGCCAGTGGATTAGTCATATCATCAGGCAAAAGGGCAACAGAAGGTTGCATATCACAGGGATGTCGATATGGGATACTGCCCTGAGGGAACCATTGTGGATATTTCAGCAGTCCATTAAAGTAGGACCTGCTAATGCTAATCAGAATAATACCCTCCAACAGACTTGATTCTGCATGGAGGGGACAGTGAAATCTTGATTTTTGGATTCGTTTTGAACTCTCTCCAATGTGTATTTTCCTTTGGCTGCTTTTAATCTGTGTCCTTTCCTTGTAGTAAACTATAACTATGAGAGAAAGAGCCTTCTGTGAATCCTGAGTCCTGGCAAGTTGTTGAATTTAACTGTGGTTTGAGGAACCTCCTGAATTTGCCATTAGTCTCAGAAGTAAAGGCAGTCTCATGGAGTGCTATGTGCCCTCCAACTTTGTAGTTGGACTGAAACTCCTCATATTTATTTCAGTTTTTTCAGCATTTTTTTCTTTTTTTATTTTTTAATCCATCTGGATTACAGTTTAATTTCATACAGTAAAACTCTACTGAACCTTTATCAACTTTCACAATATAAGTAGATTGAAATCTCAAATTTATTAAAATGACAAACACATCTTTCTGTGATTTTATGCCACCTAGATTTCAAAAAGATGTCCAAAGGTAATACGTGTCAGTTTGTAAGTTAATTTTTTTATCATATCTATGCATTTTCATGTAGATATCTAAAAAATTTAGTCGTATAGCTAAAAATATACTCTTTTTTGGGATATATGTGAATTTCCCTTCCTTCCTCCCTCCCTCCCTCATCTCTTTCTGTTTCCCTCCCTCTCTCCCTCTCTCCCTCCCTCCCTCCCTCCCTCCCTCCCTCCCTTCCTTCCTTCCTTCCTTCCTTCCTTCCTTCCTTCCTTCCTTCCTTCCTTCCTCCCCTCCTTTCCTCTCTTCTACCCTTCATTTCTTCCTTCTTTCCTTCATTCCTTCACTCATAATATCCAAATGGCACAGATAGTCTTCATCTTCTGTGCCTTTTGATTTATTTGAGACAGCTTGGGATTTTTCATCTTAAGATATTTACACTTCTTATTTCCATAACCACTAGAATAACATTCTTACTAAATATTTTTTATTGATAAATACTTTGCAAAAGCCTCTTTGATTTGTTGAGATTGTATCTTCTAACCAAACAGTCTTGAATTTGTATTCTTGCTTAGTGTCTTACTAAATTTGAGTTCCTGGCCAGCCTTTGGTTTTTCTCATGTGGATTTTTAAGTTAACTGAAGCAGTATCTTCCAAAAAAATATTGCTGTTTCTATAATTTTTACTGTTATACTTAGGGGAAACTCCATTACTCTGTTACTAGACAGTTTGCCAAATGCTTGCTTCTGTATATTATACAGCAGTCTCACACCTTCATGCTCCTCCACCATCTGACGTCTTGATTCAGAGTTGTGCAGTGTTACTGTTGCTCTGCATTGATATGAGGGGTTTAAGTTTCAGTCCCTGTAAACTTCAGGGTTCTAGAATTTAAGTATGTCTTCATTATACAGAAATGTGAACAGGAGCATAGTTTTGACAGATGTACATTGCTCCCTGGTTTGTTACAGCTCAGGTGTTTTATCATCCAATCCCATATCCATTACACTAATGACATGTGCTCTTTTTCTGATATTTTCTGACTCTGGCCATAGCCTCATTCCTTCTTATGATCTTATTCCTGGTTTGTGTTCCCCTCACCTGTTTTAACCCCCTTTCTCTCACAACCTGCTGCTTACCTCCTGTTTTACCACTAGGTGGTACTCATATTTTTGGTATCTTTCAAATACACAACTTTGTTGTTATGGTAAGTGGAATTTAAATAACTCAGAAATATGGATAACTCTAAATATCAAATCTAAATTATAATTTTAGAGGCTTTTATTATATTTAATTATAACTATATACATTCCATGTTAAATTCAAATGCTGTATAGATTCTTTTTTTTGCCTAAATTCCTTGTAATGTATTTTTTCAGCATATATTTAGGAATGTGAAAATAAATATAAGAATAACAATGATTTATTTTACATTAAATTTATATGCATAATCACTGTTTATATGCAAAAAACTTTGGGGTTTTTGTAGCCCATCTTCCGCTGCATTTCTTCTCAATTTGGTGTACACATTTTGTCTTTCTGTTTATCTGGTACTCAATACTCCCATAGAACTATTTACTTTTAATTGGAGAATAAATTTGAATGCTGTCTTATATACATTACACCTCTTTTTTTTTTTTGGTTTAGTGTAAGCAGGAGACTACTCTAAATATTCTACAGTTGTTAAACTGATGTTATTACTGCATTGATCACATGAGACAAGTACTGTTTCAGTTCTCATTTTACATCTGAAGAAACTCAGAATTAGAGAAGTTAAGTAACTTCCTTATAGCCACATAGCTAGCTATTACTAGAGCTTGGAAGATGTCATTTCTAAATTCTACAATCTTTATTGTTATGTAATATCTTCTAACCCAATAACAATGCTTTTGTTATTATAAAGTGTCCTGTTCTTTGGCACCAATGGGGAAAAAAAAGTAACTGGGGCTTACATATGTATTTAAGTAAAGAAAATAAAATTTCTAGCTTTGTGGCCTTTGTTGAAAGAATAAAAATTAATACATATACTCTTGATGGGATCAGAAATTGAATATTAAGCAGCAGTGGCAGATTAAGAGGTCTTATAATCATAACCATAGCATCAGAATTTAGTTTTCACCTCATTATTTCTCTACTGCTCTTTAACATTAATCTAGTGTTTCCATTTCAACTATTTTTCTATGTAGTTGAAGGAGAAAAAATTATATATAGGATTTCATTTAAAGCAAGAACTGAAAAACTGACTGTATCCATAGCGTATTTTTCTATTTTTTAATGTTTATTTTTGAGAGAGAGAGAGAGACGTACACACAGAATTTGAGCAGGGAAAGGGCAGAGAGAGAGAGGGAGACACAGAATCTGAAGCAGGTTCCAGGCTCTGAGCTGTCAATGCAGAGCATGTGGTGGGACTGGAACCCATGAACCGTGAGATCATGACCTGAGCTGGTCTGACACTCAACCAGGGAGCCACCCAGGTGCCCCTCCATAGCTTCTTTCTAAGCAAGAAGTTGGTTATAAAAGTTACATTTTGAGCAGATTACATAAACGTTTCTATATTATATGACATCAATTTGCTTATGGACTCTAAAAGGGAGAAATTATGCTTAATGATTTCATTTACTAAAACATGTTTCTTTATTTCAAATTTAGTAGTGGTTAGTTTTTGCTGGTAGAGGTTGGAAATCAAAACTCAATGGCATTTGCCTTAGAAGTTTACCTCATAGACTTTTTGTATAAGCAAGATAGTCTTAGGATTAAAAGGGTAAGAAAGGGCCAAGCTCCTCAGTACATAGAGAGATATGTTTAACTTCAGGTCACCATGGTACAGAGGAGTGAATAAATGAGACACAAAGAATAATAAGAAGAATGAGATGAAAAGAAAAGAATAAGACAAACAGAAAAAATAAAAACATAGAAGGAGTGATGTGTTCAGTGAAACATTAGGAAATTGAAAGCTTTGGGAAGAGATGATTGATGAAAACTATCAAGGTCCATAAAATAATAAAGACATAATAATATAATTTTAAAGTAACTTCCAGTGTGGTACTTTGGTGTAGCCATTCTCAACCTTTCATTAAAGGACATTCATTAAAGTCTGCTTCACACAGTTTTGATTGACATCAAACAGAATAAGAAAGATTCAAGATTTAGACAACGATGCACAACTTCAACTATAAATAGAACTGGAGGTGAGCTCAAGAACACAGATTACAAACACAGAGGAAGCAATATGTCAGAGCTAGAATTGTTTAGGATTAAAAATATAACTGTGTTCTAAAATTCTCTGAAAGTAAAGAAGGGATTTCCAGCATAAATGGAATAGGGCAGAAGGCATTTATTGCAGGGGTTGGCCACTTTCAAACACAGGTGATATCTTGGGGACAGACATTTTAAATATCTATATATTTCAATTCTGATTCTAATTGCACTATTGTAACTTTTTTCTGTTATGTTGTTATAACTGAGTATATCTCACTTTCACTTCTTAAAACGTCTGCCAAAATGTTATTAGAGGGCAGTTGAAGAAGTATAGATAAGATAGGCAATCACAATATTGTGTGTAAGTGCAATACACACAATGTAAATTTTACTAGTAGAAGATTGAAAAAATTGTCACCAGTGCATCTAATTTGAAGGTCTATATAGGTGAAACACAGTGGCAGTGAATAATTGTAAGAAAAAAGCATGTTGCAGAAAAATATCTATCATTATATCATTTTAAAATGATAAACATGGACAAAAAGCCATGGATGAACACAAATATCTTTGTTTTTTATACTCCATCCCCAGACTTCCTTATCATGATTCGATATATATTGGCCATTTTTCCCTCCAAGCAAAACAAGCATCCAGGCATACATCTCCCAGCTCTGCTCCCCAGGAAGGTTCCCCTTCATTACTGCCTTTCAGGGGTATCTCAGAAAGGGCCTGGGACAGATGCAGCTGCACCTCACACAGAACTACTATAAACCAGCCCTGAGCTTTCTCTTCCTCTGTCAACTGGTCAAAGGGAACTGCCCCCAAGGCCATAGTTGCAGGTTAGGAGGAAGAAGGTACTGGAGCCAGAGTGGAAATCATGGGCATTTGGGTTACTTCTTCACATAATTTACTTGTGACTTCAGGTCCTGCTCAGGCTGACATTGTATATACCACTTCCATTTGATGATGGAGTACTGTTGTGCATGCCCGACGTAATGTCTATGTGAGCCAGATAACACCTAGCTAATGACTGGCAGCTTAGGTTGCATGATAACTTGTTGGCTCATGATTAAACAATCAGTCAGTCTCTGTTAAGGCCTGTTTCTACAAAGTAGAGTAGTTATTCACAGAAGGTGGCAAGGCTTTGTTTTTAAACCCTGAGGGATTGCCCTGTAATTCTCCTACGGAGAGCTGTCACAAGCTCCAAACAGTATTCCTATCAGCCACTGACGTTTCAAGCACCGTTGGATCTCCTGGATTGTATGGTCAAAGCAGTAGAGCAGCTTGAAGAGCAGTCTAGACTTGTTGCAGAGCCTTCTTTTGTTTTGGGCCTCACTCAAGGTTAGCAGATCTTGGGTGACTCACTAGAGTTAACATACTCAAATAAAGACTATGTTGTCTCTAAAATCCAAAAAAGCCCATTAGGTACTGTGCCTCTTGTCTGGTTTTAGAAGTGCCCAGATGCACCTACTTATTCTTAGCCTTGAAAGGGTCATCTCAACATGCCCCACACCTTGGTCAACTGGAAATTTCACTGACTAGAAGGCCTTAAATGTTTGATGGATTCACTTTCCACCTTTTGACACACATTTATTTTATCCGTAAGTCTAGAGTAGTTACTACTTCTTGCTTACCAAGTCTCATAAGGATAATGCCTCAGTGTAATGGATTAATGTGATATCTTGTTGAAGAGAAAGGTGATCAAGATCCCTGCAAGTTAAATTATGACTTAGGGTTGGAGAGTTGATATATGCCCAAGGTGGTGTAATTAAGGTATATTGCTGAAAGTAAACTAACTCAAGTGGTCCTTATCAACAAGCATGTAGGAAAAAAAAAAAAAAAAAAAAGCATTTGCTAGCTCAGTGGCTGCATACCTTGCATCTTGGAATATGTTAATTTGCTCAAGCAAAGAAATCGTATTTGGTAAAGTAGCTGTAATTAGGGTCACCACTTTGTTATGCTTGTGATAATCTACTGTCAGTCTCCAAGATCCATCTGTTCTCTGTGCAACAAAAAGGTAACTTGCATGGAGATGTAGTGGGAATCACCTACAGAGAAGAGCAATCACAGAAGCAATTAATTTCTCACAGTAAAGTTGAATGTTGCATCTTCTGCAACCTCCCAGGCTAGTTAAGTGGTTCTTAAATGATGAATGATCTGTAACTTTCCAATCTCCATAAGGCTTTGAGTCTTTTCCTCTACCATAAACCAAAGCAGGTCTAGAATTTCAAGTTCACTTAATGTGGGTCACTTTTACGTTTCATCTACATTTTAGCCAATCAAGCAAACAATCTGTTAGAGCCCTTTCTAATTCCCCCAAGCTGCAATATTAAATGCAAAAACCTCTGCTTAGAGGGTCCATATCAATGAATTTGGCCTGACCCAATTTTGTGGGATTTTTCCATCATTATCCCACACATATTCCCCAAATTTCTGTCTGCATAAATTAGAAAAATCAAGCAGCTCTTTTTCAGTGTAGTACACTTCTTCATGGGACACACTTTGTCCCTCACCTTTAGGACCATCCTGAGACTTGAGTCTAGTTATAGGTCAAAAAGCTAAGAGGGGTTGTGGAAGTAGGCAGCAGTGTCCTGCAGAACAACTTCCTCAGGGTAGACCATTCCACTGTCTATGGAAAATGGAGGATTAATCTCCTCAGACATGGATGGAGAGGTGTCTGGTCCTGGCAAGGAAGACTCATCAGAATTTAGAAGCTCAGGCAATCCAGTTCATTAAGGTCTTTGCACACATCCATATTCCAACTTTTAGTATCCAGTCCCTTCCCAATCAGTGCTCTCACTTTCACAGTAGACACCCTGTGAGGTGAGGGTTTCAATTTGAATTGTTATTCCGCCACTGACACAATAAGATTTGGGGTTTGAATTTAATAATCTCTTTTTTTTACATTTCTATTTAAATTTTAATTAGTTAAATTTTGCACATACAGTGCAATATTGGTTCCAGGAGTGGAATTCTTTGATTCATCAGTTACATACAACACCCAATGCCCATCACAAGTGCCCTCCTTAGTACCCATCACCCATCTATCCTATTCCCCATCCACTTTCCTCCATCAATCCTGTTTGTTCTCTATCACTGAGCCTCTTGGCATTTGTTTCCTTGTTCATCTATTTTCTTTCTTAAATTCCACATGTGAATGAAATCATGTGGTGCTTGTCTTTTTCTGACTGACTTATTTTGCTTAGCATAATATATTCTAGCTTCATTCACATCATTGCAAAAGGCAATATTTCGTTCTTTTTGATGGCTTAGTAATATTCCATTATATATAATACCATTATATACATGTATGATACATACATATATATATACATATTATATATTCATACATACCATTTCTTCTTTAGCCATTCATCAGTCAATAGACATTAGGGCTTTCTCCGTAGTTTAGCTATTTTTGATAATGCTACTATAAACATTGGATGCATGTACCCCTGTGAATCTTTATTTTTATATCCTTTGTATCTTTTGGGTAAATAACTAGCAGTGCAATTGCTGGATCTTCCAGTTTTAGTTTTTTAAGGAAACCTCATGCTGTTCTCCATAGTGTCTACATCAGTCTCCATTCCTACCAACAATGTTAAGAGGGTTCCCCGTTCTCCACATCCTTGCCAGCATATGTTGTTTCTTGTGTTGCTAACTTGTAGCCATTCGGACAAGTGTCAGGTGGTATTTCATCATGGTTTTGTCTTGTATGTCCCTAATGATGAGTTATGTTGAGCATCTTTTTTTTTTTTAAGTTTCTTTTTTGTTTGTTTGTTTATTTTTGAGAGAGAGAGAGAACATGAACAGTGGAGGGGCAGAGAGAGAAGAGGAGAGAAAGAATCCCAAACAGGTTCCACACTGTTGGTGCAGAGCCCCAGACAGGACTTGAACTTATTAACTGTTAGGTCATGACTGAGCTGAATCAAGAGTTGGAGGCTTACCTAGGCACCTCAAGCATCTTTTAATGTGTCTGTAGGCCATCTGGATGTATTCTTTGGAAAAGTGTCTACTCCTGTCTTGTGCCCATTTCTTAACCTGGTTATTTGTTTTTGGGGTGTTTTTGTAAGCTCTTTATAGATTTTGGGTACTAGTCCTTTATCAGATTCCATTTGCAAATATCTTCTCCCATTATGTACATTGCCTTTTCATATTATTGATTGTTTCCTTCAAAGTGCATAAGGTTTTTATCTTGATGAAGTCCCAATAGTTCATCTTTGCTTTTGCCATGTGACTATAGGAGATAACCGTCTTTTTCAGAGCAGACATCGAAGCTTTCGGGCCATTTATATAGCACTTGAGATGGAAACTCAAATCCTTGAGCTCATTCTTTGCTTTCTCTACTTTGTACAGAGATATTAGGAGCAACCAGTTTATCTCATTTTACTCACTGGTTTCATTAAAATGCTCAAAGGTATCATATATCTGGTTTATAAAATCCTTGCTTTGTAAGTGCTTTATTGTGAACATCCAGTGTTAATTTTTTGTGTATCTCTATAGCCACATCACAGGATGGACTTTAAGTGCTCTCTTTCTTCCTGAAAATAGAGTTATTAGGACACGAAATCTAATCAGAATAGAGTGCCCATTTTAGAAATTGCAAAACCAGTTTAGAAAACTTATTCTTGAGATTCTCTTCCTCACTACCAGTAACTTCTCTGTTTTAATCAGGATTCTCCAGAGAAACAGAAACAACAGGGTGTGTGTGCATGTGTATATATATGTGTCTGTGTGTGCATGTGTATATGTGTCTGTGTGTGCATGTGCGTGTGTGTGTGTATGTGTGTGTGTGTGTGTAAAGAGAAAAATATAGATATTTATTTTGATGATTTGGTTCACATGATTATAGAGCTTTCCAAATCCAAAATATGAAGGGTTTGGCAGAAAGTTGGAGAAGATTTGAGATTGTAGTTCAAGTTCAAAGGTAATCAGGCAAGGGCCAATGCTGTAGGTCATGTCTAAACAGTTCTAGTTTGAAGGTCATTTTCTGGCAGAATTCCTTTGCACCTGGGGAAGTTAGTTGTGTTCTTTGTTCAGACTTTTAACTTATTGTATGAAATCTGCTAACACTATGGAGGGCAATCTGCTTTACTCAAAGTCAATTGACTTAAATTTAATCTCATCCAAAACACCTTTGCAGAAACATCCAGAATAACATTTGACCAAATATTTAGGTATCACCCAGAGAAACTGACACATAAAATTAGCCATTCTACTCTACATAGCATGCAGCCTAATTGTGTATTTGCTATTTTATACCATTTATATAGTTTTTATTTCAATAGGTTTTACCACTTTTAGCACTTTTTTCAGGGAAAAATAAATTTTAATTAGTGTTTAAATTCTTCTTTCATTCTTTTTTTCATTTCTCAGTGGAATAGTGAAATGAGACTATATTTCCTCTGTTTACATAAATGCTCTTATTTCATATATTAATCAGCTTCTCCTTTGTTGATGAATAATCCCTAATCTCAGTGGCTTACAAAAACAAATTTTTATTTCTTCCTCTGGTTCTGCATCTGTTGGGCTCAGCTGGACTTCACAAGCTTTTCATTCTAGGATTCAGGGTGAAGAAATATCTGCTCTGTGGTATTGTTATTGAAGAGAACTCAAGAGGGGCAAGCATAAGGTAATGAATCTTAAAGCCTCTACTGGGACTGACCACACTCTTCTTCACAGAGTCAGTTGATCAAAGTCATTCATGTGGGAAAGACCAGAGTTGATGGGGGTGGGAATGCACATTCTCTCTAGTCTACTAGAATGTACCAAAGAGTCACATAGCAAAAACCAAGGAGGCATAATACTGTTACTAATAAGTAATTAAGAATTGTGAATCATCATCATCATCATCATCATCACCACCATCTAAGAGAGTGTTACTAAAGAAATGCAGTGTATCCACACGCATAACATTTTAATAAGTAGGGGGCGAAACTTTTCCAAACCAACCTGGTTCCTCTGCTGAAAAAAATATTTTTTCACATTAATTCATAGTGGAAACACAAACATCATGATTAACATGGATAACTTTCAGAACACCACAAAATAGTTATATCCAGAGGAAGATTATGAAAATCTGAAGAAATGGCACATCATGATAAAACCTTAATAGTAATAATTCTGTTTTTATGTATTTATATTGTTTCAGTCTCTTCTGCATGCTTGATTGGCGTGATCTTATTTAATTGTCATAAAATTCATATGAAGAAATTACTTTTATTACCTCCATTTTAAGATGAGAAAAGTGAGACAATAAAGGCTAACCCAGGTACCTATGAATAAGTAGGAAATAGCAGAATCAGAATTCAACTTTAACCATGTAAGAGCCACAGTATCACACTGTTACTGCTATAATGTTGAACTTTATAAATACCATCTTATTTAATACAATAAATACACTGTATGTTTTTCATTAAAAAATGCCCAATAAAAGTTTATAGCATATATTTAAAATTTACATCATTTCTTCTTACAAGTATATGGAAATATAGACGCATAAGTTCTCAACTTTTTCTAAAGATCTTTGAAAGCTTTTACACAATTTAGAAAGATGTATTTCACATGAAGACACTAGGTTATTGGATTCCACATTTACAGATTTACATTTAGGTAATAGATAATTTGACATAATCAGAATCCACAGGAATTATTTTTTAAGACATTCCTATCATTCATGTCATCAGTTTCTATCAGATATTCATGCTATAAATTTCTGTCTGTCTGTATATGCTTTAAAGTGTCAGTTATATACATGTTTTCAAGTAGACTATCTTTAGAAAGTTAACTTTTAGCATGTGTGCTGCTGAGACTATGTTTTTTTAAAAACATTAGTTTTCAAAAAAAAAAAGCTCACAGCTATATTTAATTATAGAAATCAAATGAAGAATTTTATGCGACAGCATATGCTGCCTGCATCTAAATCTGCTAAATTGTATAGAACACGCAATGTGAGTCATATATTGCTGGCAATGGGAATATAATGGCCTCAGTATTTTTTAGTTAGAACAAGAAAATACTAAGACACTTGGGATGTTTAAAAGTACACATAGATATGAATTATGAATATATCTAAGCCCATAAAAACTTTATAACCTATTGGGATAATTATAAGAAACCTCTTATTTGATGCATTTAGCATATCTGTGGGCACACCTGGATCCTCATAATAGATAAACAGGTGTATTTGCAATAGTTTCTCAGCTCCCTATAAGCAGTACACAAGCAAAAAAAATTAGAAGCCCATAAAATAGATACAAACATATATTTAGAGATTAGAGGAGACTTATATGATGTCCCCAAGTGATGGTAGCAATGGGTGCAGAAAATGGGAATGTAGAATAAGCAGATTATGTGTCATAGTACCTGGTATAATACAAAGAAGAATTTTTACTTACTTTTTAACGCTTTTAAAAATCCGTTCGATGATAAGGCTAACTTTAGTGTGTATGCATACACATTACAATTACTATCATACAATTTAAATGGGTTTAGGAAATTGCATTAACTCCACAAAACACTGATCACATATGCATCTGTTCAAAGTTATGCATCATGGTACCACTTCTATAAAGGGAAAAAGTAGTGGGTTTATTTGACAGGTTGCCTAACATTCCATTCAAAAGTAGTATCTGAGGGAATACCTGCTTTATTATTATGGCAAATGGAATAAGTATCTGGAGAAAGAGTGCAACTGAAACTTACAAAAGCATGAAAGTTTCTTTCATATAGTACAGAAGCCAATTTCCTGTTCATTTACTTGCCAGGATTCAGAATTACTTGTCAAGACTCAGTGATGACTCTTGAGTTTAAATCCTCACTGTCCTTGCTGGCAGAGAAGCAGGAGACAAAAGGATTCTAGAATAACAGTTGGGAATTTGAAAAGGCAAAACACTACGCCTCTGACACTTGTATTTCTGCATACTTCCTGGCCTTTGGTGCTGCTAATATGATGATATATATATACACATATATATCATAATATCATATGTATATAGTGAAGAGAACAATTATGTTAAGATCTGCCTTCTACAATTTCTAAGTGTAGAGTACAGTGTGCTAACTAGAAGCACAGTGTTTTATAGCAGATCTCTAGAACTTACCTTGTGTAACTGAAACACTAGACCCCTTGGACAGCAACTCCCCATTTCCCTCCTCACCTAGCTCCTGGCCACCATGATTCTACTTTCTGCTTCTATGAATTTGACCATTTTAGATATCTCATATAAGTGAGTATCCAGATAGTCTCAATATTTACTCCATCTCTGAAAATTTATCTTCTGGAAACCAGATTTGAAATTTGTAACTTAATGCTTATGTAATATTTTTGAAAATGTTTTTCTCCTGTTTTCTTGTTTGTCAGAATAGGAGGCATGGGAATAGTTCTTCAGAAGCAAATCACATTGCAACTACATTTCTTTATAATTTGGAGTATTCTTTAAAGTTTCGTATTCTATAATAAATTTTAAACAATTATTTTATTGTTTTATTGACTGTAGATTATATTAGTTTTTAGGATTACCTAATTAAGTATCACAGACTGAATAGAACAACAGAATTGTATTTCCTCACATTTATGGAAGCTGAAACTCCAAGATCAAGATGTAAGCAGCATCAGTTTCTTGTAGGGGGTCTCTCTTTCTGGTTTGTAGATGCATGTCTTCTTCGAGTGTTTTTACATGCTCTTCCCTCTGTGTGTATTTGTGTCAAAATCTCCTCTTCTTATAAGACCACTGGTTGTATTGAATTAAGATCCATTTCCTTTGAAGCCATTTAACCTTAAATGCTTTTTTAAAGACCTTAATTCCAGGGGTGCCTGGATGGCTCAATAGGTTAAATATCTGACTCTTGATTTTGGCTCAGTTCATGATCCCAGCGTCAGGGGATCAAATCCCACATCAAGCTCTGTGCTGACCATAGAACCTGCTTAAGATTCTCTGTCTCTCTCCCCTGCTCACACGCTGTCTCTCTCTCTCTCAAATAAATTAAAGAAAAAACATTAAAGACCGTAATTCCAAATATAGTCACATTCTGTATTGGGGATTAAGATTTTAACATATGAATTTGGGGGAGGGGCACAATTCAGTTCATAACATTAATATTGTTAGAATATATTGATTTGTTTATGTTGAATACAATGCAAAAATTGAAATTCATGAAATTGTATTTAATATAATTAATTCTGCTGGGAGCCGCACTGGCCTCTCTGGATGACAGTCACAGCAAGCAAATGACAGTGTTTGCACAGCTCCTGCCATGAGAAATGAAAACTGATATCTCTTTCGGCTACTACTGGCTCATGTTGGAAATAAGCCTGCTGGTATTGACCCGGACTCACAGTATTCCAGATCAGACCAATATTCTGAACACAGATACCTCATAAAGAAAAGCATATTCCTGCTTTTACAAAATATATTTTAGATAAAAGCTCTGTGGATGATTGTCAAAGGCTCTTCCTATGGGCCTTGCAGATCCAAGACTTAGATAATAAAAGGGGTTAAGAACACAAGAGTTACAATTGAGCCTGGCCCCGAGACAAAGAGCCTAATTTAGAGTTAAGGAATAGATAAGGGCAGAACTTAAGTTAATACTTACACCTTCTTCTAACTGGTGATGTATGGCAGTCCCTTCCCCAAGGCCTACTTTCTGCAAACACCTTCCCTTACAGGTGGCTGGGATGAGGATAGATAAGAGTAGCTAAAACATAACCCACAAATAAAAGGCTGACACATTTAGGGCCTCCATGGTGTTCACACATTCAACATCAAACAGGTTTCCACAAGCAACTCATTAACCAGCTCAAAAACATTCGTCCTCTTGAGAGCCAGACGGAATGACTCTTAGCCCATCTATACGTGACCTAACCTTAGCATTATTAACTTAGAACAAATATGTATCCTGTCTTTTACTAAGAATACCCTGTTAATTGTTTAGTTATAAGATTTACTTAACCTCACTATAATTGGAATAGTTCTGCAAGAATATTTCTGTAAAACCTGCTTCTGTACACTTTCCAAAGCATCTTATCACAAAGAGTTATCCATTGTAAAAATTCCTTTTTCTTATGTCATGTTATCATTTAACCTATAAATAGAGACACCAAAACCGACAGGACCGAGATGCCTGCCTGGTGATCAGAAAGGATCTCGGGGCTCTCTCACTCTCTCTCTCGCCGACACCGGCCATCCTTCAGGGACCCCTGGACCTGCCGGAGCCGGCCTCCAACATAATTCCACTTTCTAAATAACTATTCAGTATAGAAGATGGGTCACAGAAGAATATTTTCCATGAAAAAAAAAACACACACTGGGGAGGCTGGGTGGCTCAGTCGGGTCTGACTTCAGCTCAGGTCATGATCTCATGGTTTGTGGGTTCAAGCCCCGCGTCGGGCTCTGTGCTGACAGCTAGCTCAGAGCCTGGAGCCTGTTTCAGATTCTGTATTTCCCTCTCTCTCTGACCCTCCCCTGCTCATGCTGTCTCTCTCTCACTCTCTCTCAGAAATAAATAAAAAATAAAATTTAAAAAAAACCCACAAAAATTGTAAGAATTAAAAGAAAGGGGAATATTATATTCTTTAGTTGGTGAAGGTGTCAAAATAATGTCTCTACCCCTGATTACCTTAAGCTCAGCCCTGTGTTTCCTGTCCCTTTCTCTTTTGGGGGATTTTCTTTTCCCTTCTTCTTTTACCTTACTATATCAACTTCCATATTAGGACCTCAATTCTAATAATGGTGATATACATTCCTTCAGTTTCAACTTTACTTTTATTATTTTAAGACTCTTCATATATCATTTCTTAAGTTACCCTTCTAATATCTCAAAGGTAATATTTAAAAAGTAACACATCTTATTCTCCTTTCAAATCTTTCTCCTGACAAATCCATTCAGTTTCTCTTTATTTTGCTCTCCTTTAAAAAAAAAAATCCATGTCTGAAAGCAGATTTTTCAATATAGTTTCATAATTTGTATCATATCCTTTTTTTCCCCATTTATACAAACAACCTCTAAAATGTACTATAGCAACTTACTTCTTGTTTATTTTTATTGTTGCCTCTAGACTAACATAGGCTATCATACTTTGTCTTTAAATCGCTTTACAAGCCTCTTTAGCAGTTTCTATTTTTTTAAGTTTATTTATTTTTAAGAGAGAGGGAGAGAGCAGGGGAGGGGCTGAGAGAGAGAGAGAGAGAGAGAGAGAGAGAGAGAGAATTCCAAGCTAAGTGCTGTCAGTGCAGAGTTCAATACAGGACTCGAGCTCATGAACCGTGAGATCATGACCTGAGCTGAAACCAAGAGTCAGTTGCTTAACTGACTGAGCTACCTGGAGACCCTCTGTTTGGCATTTTCTTAAATTCTGGTTTCTTTTTCATATTCATGCTGAAACTGTTTCCAATTACCTTATCTGACTCTTATTTTTAACATAATATTTAATGGCCATGCTACCACCTCTTTCACTCACAGTGCTAACAGGAAAATGTTCAAAAATACTGGTATTTATAGCCTTCTACGTTTTAAGAGAATTCTAAGCAGCAAACAGTCTATCATTTTTCTCATGTTTCTACCATAAGCTTTCCATTTAAAAGGTTCAAATCTTTAGTTACTGTATTTGTCATCAGTTGCTGTGTGAAAATACTACCATAGACTTAGTAGCTTAAAATAACTAACACTTGTTTATCTTACAGTTTCAGTGAGTCCACAGTTAGTGCATAGCTTAATTTAGGTCCTCTGCTTTAAGGTCTAACAAGGCTGAACTCCAAGTGTTGAGTAGGCTAAGTGGTCTTATATGAGACTTGACAAGGGAAGATCTTCCAAGCTCATGTGGTTGTTGGCAACATTCAGTTCCTTTCAGGATACTGAGATGAAGACCTGTTTCTTTCTAGCTATTGGCTGGAAGCCACCCTCAGCTTCCTGCCTTATGATCCTTTCCATAGACACTACACAACATAAAAGCTTGAGCGTTAAGAGCCAGCAAGGGAAGGGAAATAGTATCTTCTAACAGTATGGTTGACACTCTTATATAAAATAATTATCTTGATCAACACATGCATCCTATCATATTTGTGGTATGCTGTTGAGTAGAAGCAAATCTCAGGTGCCACCCATGCCTAAGGAGACAAGATATCACAAGGACATGAATACCAAGACTTGGATCTCATGGGAACCACTTCAGGGTCTGTCTACCACAGCCACCTTTATATAAACCAAGATCTTCCTTGTCTATAACACCTAATGAGTAATGTTTACTCTGATATTTTGTTGTATTACGCTTCCATCTATGTTAATACATCCTCACCTTTCTTTTCAGAAAGCGTTCTCTGATCAGTACAATCACAGAACTATTAAGAAAGTTATTGTTTTTTTTAAATTTTTAATGTTTTATTTATTCCTGAGAGAGAGAGACAGCATGAGCAAGGGAGGGTCAGAGAGAGAGGGAGACACAGAATCTGAAATAGGCTCCAGGCTCTGAGCTAGCTGTCAGCACAGAGCCTGACGCAGGGCTCGAACCCACAAACTGTGAGATCATAACCTGAGCTGAAGTCGAACACTTAACTGACTGAGCCACCCAGGCGCCCTTAAGTAAGTTATTGTTGCAAGAAATCATTTGACCATTTGACAATTAAATAAAAATAAGAACTTTATATGATATTTGAACCTATCTACTATTTGTCTAGTCCTGTTAAGAGAAGAAAAGCTGCATACATTATAGGAGAAAAAGGTCTCTCTGCCGTCTATATTTTTAAGACACTATTTATAATTTTTTCTCAGTGCCTAATAGTATAGGTTCGTGTGTTTATAATCATAAGAAATTTGACAGCAGAAACCATGTCTTATATGTAAACTTCACAGAGGCACATAATCCAATATGTAGCAATAACTCAAAAATATTTAATTAATTGATTGAGTCAAGACTGAGTCATAAGTGATTAGATACAGAATGCAAAATTACTTTTAACCAAGCAATTTAATGTGATTTTGTAATATAATCTGCATAAACAACCATGTTCATGTTAAGAAGATGAATATTTCAAGTGTAGCTTAATGGCTACTAATCCAACATGATAAAGATTAATTTTGACATAAAAAAAATACACTACTCGGTAAATATTTCTTGCTGATTAAATGGATTCTTTAAATTAAATTCAGCATCAAATAACACTGTGGTTTCCTTTTTTTTCTTTAATAGTGATTTGCTCCAGAGTTTATATTAGTTATTTTAAATTGCTGTTGAAACTTAATCTAAGATGAGAGAATCATGTTATCAGAATATAAAATAATGACACATAATATAAACTTGGTAATAAAAAAGCAAATTCTTTCAGCTCAAAAAACATCACATTTAATAGCATGCAATCTAAAGGAAGAGTATGGCTGCCAGATAAATTACTAGCACTTCTATATTGAGCGGCGATATGCATTCGTTAATGGTTGCCAACAGATACTTATGTTAATGTACTGTCTTGCACCTCTTTTTTATCTAAAACTGTATATTTTTGATCACTCAGCATATATTTGCTAACAATTATTTGTTTGCTCTAGCACATGAGTCAAACATCAGATGTTTAAAATTGTTACTAGATTAAATATAATGTGGTTGCTAGATGTATGAAAAGTAGACTCTATGATTAAAATGATTTTTTACACGGTTAGATACCAAAATGAAATTCTTACAATAGTAATTCTTCATTTGAATTGGTTTATAAATGTCATGTTAGCTATAAGGCAATGAATTGTGTAATGGTTTTTAGAAATCTTTTTTTCCAAGTCATGTAAGGCAGTTCAGAGGTGAAGTTTCAAAGTCATGTAAACTTTCCATCAGAATAATATTAATAAAACTCATTATTTAAATAAGTTTTCAATATTAATTTTTCAACATTAAATAAATTTATACAGAAAATAGTATAATTTTTATGTAAGGAATATTTTAGTATCTAGGCAAACCACCTAAATTTTAAAAGTTGAAGCAAATTAATAGTTTAAGAACAGAGATATTATTGACTTATTAACTGGTGTCATTTAATAACTAAATTAAGTATATTGAATAACCATAAGGAAAATATTATATGCAACACTCTTAGGTGATACAAGGATGGTTATGATATACTTTTCTTAACAACTTGAAATAAGTGCTGAGTTTGAAGAAATTAATATAAATGGAGATAGTACAAAGCCCTAAAGAATACATTCATATTATGAATGAAATAATATGTATAGAATAAAATTATATAAAGATTAGTAAGATAAAATGTAATATCTAAATGGGGAAGTCAGAAAAACTTTATTGAAAATAAAAGGATATTATTGTACTTAAAAAATTGTGATGTTAATACTAATTTTACAATAGAATATAGGGAAACAGAAACTCCAAGCAGGAATACTTCTTTGAGCAATATTTTAGAGAAAAGAAAACTCAAAGATTTATATAAATCTGTGTTCAGTAGATTGTGATTTTGCTTCATTGTTCAGCTGTCTTTGCATCTGTACGTGTGACTGAAGTTCTTTGCGCTAAAGATGTTCAGTATTTTCTTGACTTTTGCTTCCAAAACTCGAGTTGTTTTCACTTGACTTGTACTTATTTATACATGCCATTGGGACTACTCACTTGGGCAATGCTGCTGATGTCAGGAGGAGAATACGACATACAAAACAAAGAAGCCTCAGTTAAGCCACTTCAGCCATGACTGAGAATGGCTTTCTCCAAGCTGACGAACAGATATGTGGGTGAATGTACCTCTGAGTCTGGAGATGTCCACCTGACCCCAGTCTCCGTCATTGACTTTGTTGACTGCATAAGTATGAATACATACTGTTATTTTCAGCCACTTAATTTAGGAGTTATTTTATACACAGCAATTATTGACATTTAAGATATGATACTTGAAGTTGAGGTACAGCTATAACAAAAAGTCTGTAACATGCCATTGTCATTAGAAGCACATAATGAATGGATGCTGGAGAAGTGGTGAAGAAGGTATTCCAGGGGACTAAAAAAAATGTTGGTCTTTATTATTGCGTTGTGAAACCTTTGGTAAATTAAACCTACAATAACTCGAAAGGCTGAATATGTATGTAATATAATGTCAACAGAGACATGGCATTCAGGTAAGATATGTGAGAATGAATTGTTTCTTTTTAGCCTCATGTGACATAATACAACAAGAACAGTATTATTTTGAGAAAAGAAAATTAAATTACTTCTCATATTTAGACTATGTACTGAGTAAAGAGCCTTCAAATTCAATTATAGCATGTGATCTTAGACCAATTCTAAGGTGCTACCCAGTATTCTGTGGTTTCCAGGTAAACTCTGTGGCTCACATAAAGGAGTCTCTATTGGTCTCTTTATTTTTTTTTGTTGTTGTTGTTGTTGGTTTTTTTTTTTATTTATTTCTAGGAGAGAGAGAGAGAGAGACAGCGTGAGCAGGGGAGGGTCAGAGAGAGAGGGAGTCACAGACTGAAACAGGCTCCAGGCTCTGAGCTGGCAGTCAGCACAGAGCCCGACGCGGGGCTCGAACCCACGAACCACGAGATCATGACCTAAGCGAAAGTCGGACGCTTAACCGACTAAGCCACCCAGGCGCCCCTCTATTGGTCTCTTTAACTGGGCGGGGGGGGGGAGGAGGGAGAGTGGGGAAGGACTGTAAGAAGGACTCTACATCATTCTAGAGTAGCCTCATTTTTTAAGGTTATGTCTAAAAAGAAGCATGTGTATAAAAGCATATTAGATATAGTTTTTGTGTAATGGACTAACTAGCATCAAATACACAGAAAACTCATACTGCTTACAAAAATACTGCTCTGAGAATGCTTTATTGGCTAAGTTATCTGCATTTGACTTAATAGATAACTGAATTTTTTTAGATATGACATGTTCTCTGGAATCTCAATGCTTAAGAGGCAGAAAGCAGGCTCAAAATATTTATCTGCCATCAAACACAACATTGTCCAATGTTCTCTTTGTAGGTGACCAAAGATAATAGCAGAAAAACTCTTTTTTTTTTAATGTTTTATTTATTTCTAGGAGAGAGAGAGAGACAGCGTGAGCAGAGGAAGGTCAGAGAGAGAGGGATTCACAGACTGAAACAGGCTCCAGGCTCTGAGCTGGCAGTCAGCACAGAGCCCGACGCAGGGCTCGAACCCACACACCGTGAGATCATAACCTAAGCGAAAGTCGGATGCTTAACCGACTAAGCCACCCAGGCGTCCCAATAGCAGAAAAACTCTTAGAGAACAACAGAGAGACAATGGAGCAGAATCAGGACCTAATTAAAAAAAAAATCCCTTATTCCCATTTTAGGGGGACCTATCAATTCTTACTCAGAATGATTTCAAAATTGCTAAGAATCAGTGACTGCTATATATATATGTCTATCATTCTTCTTCTTGTTGAATAACAGATTTTTTTTGCACTTTTCCTGCCTATGTTTTAACATTTTTTTTGTGGAATGTGTGATAAGGGAGGGAAGATAACATGCTTATCCATGGGTACATCTGATTAAGAAGAGTCATATTTGTTCTGATATAGTTGGGAACATCTTGGACTTTGAATCTTATGACGTGATTACTGAGTGGGCAGGGAGTCCCGAGGGTGAACACATTCTGCATGTGGGAGGGGCATAATTTCTCATGGCTAAAAGGGTGTGCCATGTGGGGCTTCAATATTGCCTCTAATTATTCTTTTTATGTACCTTTATGATGGAATATGCAACCCATATGTCAGACTCTGTCTCTACTACACAGAGATCAGCCTTGCTCTCTCTCTCACTCTCTTCTCTCTTTTTCTTATAAAGAGAAAATCAGAATGTTACACTGTTAAATATCTCTTCATTTATTATGCTGTCTTTCACCCTGAATCCCAGGTCCATTGTGGCTGTCATTCAGTGTTCTGATGTCCTCTTCTCAAATTATAGAGTAGCTTGAAAATGGAGTGAGGTTGGCTGGCTTTCCATGTCCATATTTTTACTTTTGAGTCTTTGAGACAGTGTCTCAGGGGCATATAATATAGAATTTGAATTTTGAAGGCTATTACTAAAGTAAAAATTACCCAGGGTCCTCAAAGGTAATAACTTTTAAAGTCATTATAATGTCTCCTTGTAGATACTCCTCACTTTATTTTATTTTCTAAATAGCTCTTCTTCCTTCTTTTTAAGAAATTATCTTCAATTTCTTCATCCTTGGTCACTAGGCAATATCCTGATTTCTGAATCTTATCTCTATTTTTGTTTCATATTTGTCTGCCTGATTGTGTTATTTTCTATAATAATCCTGAGATTCAGTACTAGCATCAGTATTAATTATCTAAGTCTACCCCAGAAACCATGGTCAAGACTGAATAGTGTCAGATTGTCTTTATCTGTCTTTATGTGTTCACAAAAAGATGCCAAATGGAAGCATGGTAGTTTCTTTAATATTACATTTTATTTTTCAAACACTCATTTATCTTTTAAGCACAGACATTTATTTTGAGGTTCAGTGTAGTGTCAAGAAGCAGCTAGATAACTCTATTTTCTTTACCAACCATGAATTGTATTATTGTGTAAAGTACTCATTGGTTTCTTTAATACTTTCTTTAATACTTAAACTTGGAGCCTACTAACATTTTTGTGTTATGTATATTATTTTCCAGAGGAGGGTTTCCCCTGTAGTAAGCGATCAAGTTAGTTTTCCTTCATTTTCTCTTGGCAAAGAGAGAGAGGATAGTAAATTGTTCCAGTTAGATTGAGATCACCAAAATCTGTTTACAAAGAAAAATACCTAGTTATGTAAGCTAAATAAATCACAACTCAAAAGTATTTAATCATGCCAAAACTAGATAATTATATTTAGTCATGATTTATTTTCATTTAATCTGTCCAAATCAATGGCAGTCTTATTTAGGAAGTATGCTTGAATGTCCTGTAGCTACAACTAAGTTATATTTGATAAATATTCTTTTTATCTACTTCAAATAGAAAAGCACAATTTATCCCACATTTAGAGAGGTTAAAATATGCTTTGCTGTTTTGTATTTCCAACATCTATTTTTTACAAAGAAAATGGTGATTTACAAAAGATGACAAGTTGCAAAATAGGTTTCACTAGGATTTATGAATTGCAAAATGCTCTCTTGATAGTAATCAATGGTAGTCACTGTTTAAATTATCCCATTTATTTGCAATTCATATATTACAGAGCTGGAAATAGAAGCAGCCTCTTCCAAACTTTCTGTATTATAAAAGATTGTATCTTTATTACAAAGGAATTGAGTTAAGGAATGAAAGTTATAAAATTTTATATTTCGGTCCATCCATTATCTTCTGATGATGTGAGAAGACATTTTTCTATCCTTATGTTTAGAATCTCAAGAACATGGTCACTGTGGGAATAGTCTGTGATTTCATCACACATAGTTGACAATGGATTTTTGGTTGAATGTCAGTGGCTTTAGGAAGAAGTAAAATTATACTTATTAATAATTAAATTGGTACAGAGCCAAATACTCAATATATTTTTCATAATATGTAACAATATAATACTAGACATGCAGAATATAAATAGTTAAATCTCCATATTAAGATTCAGGATCCTAAAACATTTGGTATCTTAATAATATTATAAACTAAATTATATTTATATGTTCATATGTTATATCCTACCAACTATTTATCAACCTTTGTCCCCTTTATGACCCACCCAGTTCTTCTGAGCTTTGTCCCTGGGTCTCCACTCACACCTCTTAGTGGTATCCAAACGTCTCTTGACTTCACCTGGGACTCTTCGTTCAGGTTTGAATCCACCCTAAATAATGTCTTTAGTTTTGTTTTTCTTAAAGAGATCTTCCTCTGATATTTCTAAGATCACTGAGAACGAGTCCATTGCAGTAAGTGCTTGTATTTCTCCTACCTTCTGCCGTTTATCAGCAAGAGGTATTTTAGAAAGACTCTCCTTAGTTTTGGCTGTTCCATCAATATATATATTGCTCCATGCTGGTTAGGTAACCACCCTTTTAGAGGAAGTGAATATTAGCTGGTAATTTCCAGGTTTCAAGCTATTAGGACCATCAAAAAGATCCCAGGTTTGTTTTCTTTGTTTTCTCACACATGGTTCATACTTCATTAGTCCCACTGATAACAGTGATGTGACTCCATGAAATTATATTCTGTGATTCATGAGTATACATCCAGCTGATTGTTGTGTCAAATTGAATATCCATCCTTCTATTGCTAAGTTAAATAGTCAAATTTTCAGTCCTTATCTGACATGCCCTATTAGCAGTGTTTGATGCAGTTGTTCTCTGTCTTCAGTGACTCACCTTTATTTTTTTTCTTTTCACTTGAATTTTAGATTGTATACCTACCCCTCACTGAGTATTTCTGTTTAGCTTCATTTGCTGGATTCTCCTCTTTCCCCAACCTTTAAATGTTGCCAGATTCTTAACCTCAATCTCCTTTTCTCTTCCCATGTGGAAACCTAATTCACAGCATGATAGTATTTTCAGTTGGGAGCTATTGGAGATGATCAGATCATGATGGTGGAGCTGTCACAAATGGGATTAGTGTCCTTCTAAAAGAAACCCCAGAGAAGTCCTTCATTCCTTTCACCATGGGAGGATACAGTGAGAAGATGGATGTTAATGAACTAGGAACTTGTTTCTCACTACATACCAAATCTTCCAGTGCCTTAACTTCAAACTTTTCAGCCTCCAGAAATGTGGGGTGTAAATTTCTGTTGCTTATAAGCCATCCATTCCATGGCATTTTATTGTAACAGCCCAAACAGACTAAAACATCATCTGCTGAAAACAGCAAGCAATGCTTGTCTGCACCAGATATTATCCTTCTGTCCATATATTCTTTCCCTCCTACTACAAAGACTGAAATCCTTGAATCTTTATTTCTTAGACTCCTTTAAAAAAAATCAAGCTTCAGGTTAAATGTTGCTAATAAAAAGTGCTCGTATAAAATTTTGAAAGTAACATTGAATGAGAAACTATTTTTCTTTTGGCTTCTGTGGACAGGCAATAAAGCAATTGTTGGCTTTTAGGCATCTTTCTAATAGTTATCTACTTTGGTGTTGAAAGCAACTGTCATCATTAGTCATTGTCTCCTTGTGATTCCTACAAGTGTCCAAAAGCTGAAGTTAGAAATAGCCTCTCTGACTATTCTTCCCAGTAGTTTGAATCATATCAATTCCGTATTGAATATTTCTTATTTGAAATACATAGTATAAACCTATGTATTCCTATTTGAGTCTTTCCTGATAGAACTTAGGTATTTGAAATGTTTTCACAAAGCAGAGGATCATAAATGGAAATTTAAAATTCCATATGTAACTTGATTTCAACTTAGTAAGAGTCTTACTACATCTAGGACTTGGATAGAAAAAGAAGGTGGTAGTGAAATATCTGTAACTTTCAGTTGGCTGCAATGACGTTCTTATGAAAGGCAAGGAGTTAGGAAAGAGGAAACATCCCTATTCCTATATTAAATCTCCTTAACCCATGTGCCTACCTTCCCAGCCAATACCATCTTCTTCAGAGGAGACCAAATTCCCTTTACCCGTAGAAACTATAAAATTTCAAAAAGGGACATTTGACCTACACACAGATTCCAACTTTTGCTAAGACCCACCCCACTACCTCTCCTTGCACCTATACCAACCTAGATCTAGATAACTAGGGTAAAATAACTAAAGCATCCAATTAGAAGACAAAACCTTTCTTGGAAGGAGATAGCATATCTCTAAAAGGAACTGTAAGGTTTTTACTATTTATATTGCCAGAACCTAAGTAATGATGTGAGAAAAAAATTCTAAGACATTATCTCATGGAAGAAGGTATACAGTTTGACAAAATTTGTCTTCTCAGTGTGTAAATTCACTGAGTTTGTTCCTGCCACAGAAGTGTTTCTAATAGACTGATTGAATGGCATGAGCCTAGATGGAAAAATAGCTTGCATAAAGATAGCTTTAGAATTCCTTCTTTATAGCATAGAAGGATTAATACTTGGAGAGGGAAACGTTTGAATGGATTTATAATAATCAAAAGTTTTAAACAATGCCCTCCACCTGGAATATCCCTCCAGTGCCCTTTCCTAAGAGGGCTTAACACTGTGCTCCGTATAAAGGAAGGAGTGATCCCTACAGAAATTCTGTCCATATTTCAGAGCAGGTATTGACAGGCCAATTTGGAGCAGAGAGGAAATGATTTAATAAATAGCCCAAGTGATCAATTACAAGTGAAGAGGTTTACCCGAATCTGCCTCAATGTGCCCACAAATATACATTATGCTATTTCTCTGTTCTTCAGTACACAGTTGGCAAACTGTTTTTATGTGAGTCCCCTGAACCAGAGACAGAGGTTTAATACAAGCAAAAAGGGAAAAGTGGAAGATCTTGGAACTTTTCTGTCCTAACAAAATCATAAACCAAAAGCAATATAACATAATTGATTACAAATATCATTACTACACTCAAAGACATGAAAATGTAAAAAAGTCCTTCCTTTCAGGTTCTCTGTATTTTTCTACTTGACTTTTAAAGGAAAACAGATATTGATAAATGAGTGTATTTTATTGTTATTTTTATCAGGTGTCAACTTTCAGCTCCACTTGCTGTGATGGTTAGTTTATCTTTAGTGGACTCGATCAACTAAACCTTTGTCTCCTGTTATACAAATGCCTTTTTTCCCCTTATCAAATAGAATATCCCAGCAGAAGCTTTGTATTCTTCCATTATAAGACATCAGTACAACTTCACTGTTTATGCTCAGGGCTATCATAGTTCTATAGCTCCCTGTCATAACTCATCTCACTGTTTTCTTTACCTTTTGATATTACACACCACATGCTGCTGCATTCAGTTGGTGACATCATGCTGGTTGGCACTTGTAAGCAAAAAATAGCAAAGGTCTATGTAACTTAAGACAATTAGTCTGCCAGAAGGTGGGGAGGAAAATCCCAGAGAAAATTTAAGAAGCCAATACCTCAGGGGGCACCTGGGTGGCTTAGTCGGTTAAGCGTCCGACTTTCGCTTAGGTCATGATCTCTCGGTTCGTGGGTTCGAGCCCCACGGCGGGCTCTGTGCTGACTGCCAACTCAAAAAGCCTGGAGCCTATTTCGGAGTCTGTATCTCCCTCTCTCTCTGACCCTCCCTTGCTCACGCTGTCTCTCTCTTTCTCCCCTAGAAATAAATTTAAAAAATATTAAAAAAAAAAAAGAAGCCAATACCTCAGAAAGAAGCTCAATAGCTGTTGAATCCCTTCAGTTTATAGAGGTAACATTTATGACGTGTGTGTGTTGCTTGAACCAATTCTTAGAAAGCCCATAGGCTACTGCTTTTGAGTGGGGATCAGATCCATTAAGTCCTTGTGATAGTACAGTCTGCAGCACAGGGCATTTCACTAATCATGCCTTATTGGGCCTCTCCGATCCTTTTTGTGTTCAGTTTGTACAGTTACCAGCAGAGTATAGGATCTCTGGTAAGGCCAATAGGAAAATCATAGTCGGGTATCTAAGAATTGAAAGAAAAATGGTTTTACATTGTGTCCTTATAGAGTGTAAATACCTGATGATGGGGAGCCACGTAAATAGGCATTTCCCCTCAACATTCCTTAGTGAACTGGGTATTATCTGATCCAGTAAATCATAAAATCAAGTTGTGCCACAGGACTCCATAATCAGGTGTAAGTGGTATGTATCAAATCAGGCTCTATCAGGTCCTAAGACTCCACCAAATTGTACAAACAGGTGGCCCAAACTCCCATGGCACTTGATTGTACTTCATTGTCACCTGGCCTTCAACTCATATCTATAGCCTCATGGGGAGTACCTTCTATATGACCTCTGGGCCTAAAACAAACAAAAAAATGTGATCTTGGTTTATGAATCATTATACATAAGATGCAAATACTGAATGTAGTCTGAAGCATTATAATCTTACTAAGGGTGAGTCAATTGCCCCAGTCAAAAATATTCACTAACTCATTGTGTAAGTTTTTTAGATATTGGATTTATTTAGTATTCCTTATTATCAGATACTAGGTATGTCACTATATCAGATGCTGGAAGCTAAAGTGATTATTTTTGTATAATTTGTTAGTTATGGTTTGACATTTGTTTTAGAACTAAGAGTAGATCATGTATTTTTACAAGAGTGTGTTTCATCATACTGTCATTTTTTTTTTTTTACTAAGCATTACTTTGAAATGTAACTATGAACAGAAAAAGATATACTTTTATCACTAAAATAATGCATACTATATTAAACTCCTGATATATACATTTCTCCCTCAATTTGGAATTGTAAGTACTTATGGAAAGCCTTAACTTTAAAGAAGATAAGCAAAAGCTATGAATACTAGGATTTACAGTCTACCTTTTGAGTGAATAGTTAACTCTATGTTATTTTGTTTATTAGAAAAAAGTTGTTACTGTGTTATCCTGTGGCACAAATAACATACAAAATATCTTTGTGGTAAAAAGGAAATTTAAATGTACATATTTATACTTTTATAACCTGAGGTAAAACGATGTCTTAGATTGTGTGTTTGTGTAAATGTATGATTACTCTGACTTATAAGCACATATTGCTTATAGTTTATTGTCCAAATTATTGAGTAGTAGTGGTGCTCCAAATTGTAATCATTTATAGTTTGTCCAACATTAAAGTGAAATAGCAAATATATATGTCAACTTTATTCCACTTAGAATTTAAAAAGTGCATTATTCTTTACAAGAATATATTCTAAGGTACTGCTCTTTGAAGTTTGTTAAAGAAAATTTTAAGATCCGCAGGAATGGTAAACAATAATATTTGAGCCTAGTTATTTGAAAATAAAGTTTTAAATCTATATGTGACGTTTTACCTCTTTTCCCAATAAGTCTTAGAGACATCTGAAATGCTATAATATATGTAATGTCTGAAATATATACATTTCATTCACATTTCCTGACTGAAAAACAAAATAAACAAACAAACAAAAAAGGTAGTCTATTGATATACAGTCTTGAAAGCTATTTTTTCACAGATCACAGTGGCACTGATCCTAAGGATGTTACTATGAAATAAAACAGGGAAGCATTTGACAGGAAGTACAAGAAGATGAAATAAAAGGTTGATATTTTTATATGAAATATGATATAAAATGAAAAGTTCTACACTAATATAAATTAAGCCAAGTACCTGGGAGAGAAAGATGAATATTCCTCCTCTTGACAAATAGTGTGGTTGAAATGCACAGAAAAGTAAATGACTTTTCCAATTTCTTCTAGGAAGTCAGAAATACAGCCTAGGGAAAATTCTTAAATTTACTTTCTCAATAAATTAGAGACAATGAAATGCTGTTATATTTCTTGATGAAAATGGAGGTATGAACATAAGGTCGAGAATAAGTTACTGGTTTTTATTTAATAGAAGTTGTAACCTGAACAATGTTAGGACAGGAGTGCCTACTTCTGGCCATGAAGTTTTGCAGCAGAACTTTCAATATGATCAACACTGCTCTTGTTCTATTCTTGATGGATGGGAGCTGTTGGAAAATTGCTGTCATGGTGGATTCCAGACACTCATTCCTTCCTGGGAAAAAAACAATCCATTGACTTTTGCACACTAATCTTTACCTTGTTCCTTCCTTAGATCACATTGCTTAACCACTGACAATAAGGCTTCAGAATAAAAAGAGTAAAATCCTGGACTACTGCTTAGTTTCATCCCTTCTACTTATAGTCTTCACTTAACACACACACACACACACACACACACACACACACACTCATGTTTGCACACATTCCCCCTCATAGAGCTACTAACTCCCCACCCCTCAACCAAGATATATATATATATCATATAGATGGCTGAGAACAGGCTTTTTCAGGACTACAGTTAATGTTCATCTACTAGATTTTCTACTGTCTGCTATTTATCTATGAAGTTCCCCTCAGTACACAAGATCACCACACATTTATATCAGTCTAATTCAAATGCTGTTAGCACAACCTAAATTTATTATGTTAGTTACAATTAAAATATATTAAAACTCTATATGCAAGTCCATGTGAATTGTTCAATATCTTATCAATACTAATAATTAAACTTTTTATTAAAATATTTTTCTTAACCGTATGCTGGAATCAATAATGTACATTTCATGACTTAAAAGTAAACAAATTGGGGCACCCAGGTGGCTCAGTCTGTTAAGCTTCTGACTCTTGATTTCAACTTAGGTTATGATCTCACATTTTGTAAAATTGAGCCCTCTCCCTCTATCTCTGCCCCTACCCTACTCATGTGCACTCTGTCCCTCTCAAAATACATAAATAAACATTTAAAAAGTAAACAAATTAACTATAATAATTTTTAAAGCTTTATTTTGTGAAACAAGGCACATATTTTCCCATTTAATTAACATTTCATTTCCTGTAGTACATTAGGCATATGATACTTAAAAACAGATTAAAACTCTGATGACTAAAACTTGGAGCTTTAAATTGTTAGTACAAATGAATGTGTTAATTTTATTTTATTTCATTTTTGTCACATGTTCAGTTTTTGTTTTGTGTTCCTAATCATTGTATATAATCTTATTCCTTCTTGCCTTAGTTAATAACAAGCAAATTACTTTAAATACATTATATGAATTCTGTGGAGGAAATGACTTAATGTAAATAATGAAAATCTAGAAAACAAGAAGAGAAGGAAACACAAAATAAGATAACCTCCTAATAATTCTTTGTAAAGTTATTATAATCATGAATAAATATTTATTCATTATAAACAATTATTGAAGTTTATCACTATCCCATGACAAAGCAAAATTTCTATGTTTTGAAGAGTGCTGTATCACTAACATAACAGTGTCAGGTGCAAAGGAGCCCTCAATTTGTTGTTTCAATTTCTAAATGTGAAATAAAGGCTGACGCAGATATTAACATTACAAAACACATGTAATAACCCTTTATTAGTTGAATATATGAATCTTTTTGGCTAGGACAGACTTACTTCTTATCTGACCTGGGATAATTATGAATACCATTACCAAGGTATTCCTGTCTGGATGAGAATTTGATAATCTCCCTTCTCTATCTCTAAGCCATTCTATGTTCTATGTGTTTTTATGTTTATCAACTCAGTTTTTAACAGATCCTTTAGTAGTAAGGACTATTGGTATCCCTGGTTGAAAGATGAGCAAATTGAATTAAAGAGCTCAGCTCATTTATGCTTTTGGAACATGGAGGACATAGGATTCAAAGTCAGGCTGTGTGACACCAAAACCCTAGCTCTTAAACTACACAATGTTGACCAAAGCATTTTATGGACATTATCCAGGATGCTGATATAGGAATGCTAATGCAACCAAAAGAAATTTTGAGTTTTTTTATCATTTTTTAAAATTTTTAAGTAATCTTTACACTCAGTGTGAGACTCAAACTCACAACCCCAAGATTGAGTTGCATGTTCTACCGACTGCCCCATCTGGTAGCCCCTTGAATTATTTTAGAAGAAAGAGAGGACTAACCACATAAAGATGTAGTCCACATGGGGAAGATACAGACCTTTAGTTCCATCTACTGCCCTCTGTATTTTCTCTAATTGCCACTCTGATAGCTGAGACAGGGTCAGCTGGTGAAATCTACTTGTGTGCTTTATGTTCTTGTCTTAACACGATACAGGTAATTCTTCTTTAGCTCTTGACTATGTACTGTGTCATAAGGGGAGCTTAATATTCCCCTTGGGGAGAGTTTTTTTTTTCTCCAGCTTATACATGATCAAGATAATCTATCCAAGAGGATTTCAGATTACTCTTTCTTTCTTTCGCTATGATTTTAGTTTTCTACTGCAGTATAAACTATTGCCACAGATACAGTGGCATAAAACAACATAAGTTTATTGCCCTATGTTGTCTGCTAGTCAAGAGCCTGGGCAAAACATAGCTGGTCCACTTATCCCCTAAAAACTGTATTTGTCCTTATGTTTTTCCAACGTCATCACACTGAAAAACAAAATGAATTTTCCATATTTGGCTTAAGGAAGACTTTTTCCTTTTTATAAAAACTGCTCCCTAATCATGACTTGTAATGCATCTCACTAATCAATTGATCCAGGCTTTAAGTATTGATTGGAAATTAGATTCCCTTTTAATGACTGAATCCTGAATATCAGGCCTATGATATGCATATATATATTCAGAAGTTCTACTTTACCAAATGGTAGACACTGATTCTATAATTTTCCCCGGTATCTCATGGTAATACAGAATGATAAAGGTTTATGTGATTTTTTTCTTCTTTTTAATTCTAGTAAAACACAGTAATAGAAGCAATCTTTGTAGAACCACTTTTACATTAACTTTTCTTAAGCATGGTAATTGTATTTCAGTGATTTTGTTTATGGACGCAAATCTCTTCTCTAGTGCATTTGAAATATTAAAAAATAACAACTATAATCTTGTCATATACTTATGAAATATTAAACACTTGTGGATGTATGACCTATATATGACTCATACTATGGTTTGCATTAGCGGGACGTTTGATGAATATTTAATTAAACAAAATGATAAATTTTCTGTCCAATTCAAAAAGCAAAATCATTCTGTTATAGTCAAACAATGAAACTAGTGTGTTTAGGTGGCTCCATTGGATAAGCGTCCAACTTCAGCTCAGGTCATGATCTCACAGTTTGTGAGTTCGAGCCCCACATTGGGCTCTGTGCTGACAGCTCGGAGCCTGGAGCCTGCTTCTGATTCTGTGTCTCCTGTTCTTTCTGCTCTCTCTTCTCTCTCTCTCTCTCTCTCTCTCTCTCTCTGTCTCTCTCTCAAAAATAAACATTTTTTAAAATAAACAATGAAATTAGTGCAATCAAGAAAAAAATGAAAATATTTTTAAAATTTACTGATAATCTTAGGTGATTGTTCTTTTCTATATATCACTGCCTATTTAATAATCTCAAATATATTGAAAGAGCAGGGGGAAAAAAACCTTCTGGCTAGAGTACTGTTCTGTTTTCTGAAAATGGGTCTTAGCTATTCATGCACAACCATTGGATATTCACTCACCATAACATTAACACATATGCATATCTACAGAGAGAGGGGGTCGGGAAGGAGAGAGGCTTAGATTTTGCCTTAATCTGATGTTAGTGTATGCATTGCTTCACTGGTTGACAAAACTTCTATCATGAGGGGCACCAAAAACACTGAAGAGATATCTGAATGGTGTTAGAGTCCAAGCTTTACTCAGGATGACCTCTTGGACACCGCCCTCGCCTAAGCAAACACAATTCTTTTTGGAAAAACAATGAGTTCTATCCCCAAACTAGTTGTCACAGAGCCACTAAACACCTTTTACCACCAGTATCTGAACTAGGACTTCATATGTTCAAGTTTTATTATTGTCACTCATCTCATTTTTTATGAACTTTGATATATCGTCATTAAAAAGAAAAAGAAAAACAAGAATATCACTACTTGCTCAACACAGCCCCCTTTTCAAATAGAGAAGGCAAGCATCAATGCATTTTGATTAGAGTCATTAAGTTTGATTCCTTAATTTTACTGACAGTATTTTCATCACAGACCTTTTCTATTCTGTATTTGACCGATATGGGAGTATTATTGTTGTTTCTAAACTGTTTGATAGTTGACAAAAGAATTTTCGGAGTAAATGACATTCGATCTAAACTTTAAAATTGAAGGAAGTTTTCTGGGCATAGATCGATTATACAGAAGTTCATTTCAGGTAGAGAGAAGAGTACATGTGAATGTCCTGAGGCAGAAATCGAATTGCCCCATTTGAGCAAATGAATTAAGCTCATGAAGCTAGAGTAATAAATAAAGAGATTGAGGTAAGAAACTTAAAACCAGAGAGTAAAGTCTTGACATTTTTTGGTAAGTGTTTTGAATCTATTCTAAGAGACTGGGGGTGGGAGGGCATTGAAGAGTTAAAAAATTAGAAACAAGACAAAATTTGCATTGAAATGTGGGTAGTAGTGATCACTTAGGAAGACTATTACTAGTAATTCAGACAAAAAAGTTGTAAATACTCAGGAAAGCGAATAGGAATAGCTAGAGAGAAATGAGTCAATGAGTCAATATATTTATATCAAGACAGTAGAAAAGAAATATTTGGTGGATTTTTTTGGATAAGGAAAGATAACCAAAGGAGAGTGCTGTAGGATAATTCCTGTATATAGTACAGGTTCTGTTTCAGGTTCTAGGTTAAGGAATAGTGCAGATAAGGATTGAGTGCCATGATTTCAGTTTTAAGTAGGTGAATTTAGATAGGAAAAAACCCATGATAGCCATGGAAAAGTTATTAGAGAAACCCTGAAAATTACAACCTGACATAATTATAGCTAGAGGTTCTAAGATAATGACTGTATTATTATCAGTTTTCTGACATCTATTCCTTGCTGCCCATTTGTGTTATTTTAGCTTTTCTCCAACCTACTATATATTCTCCCTTATAGACTGTAAAGAAACAATGTGTGTACATCTGTGCACAAACCACAAGAAGGGAAGGTTTAGGTTTCCTTATATCTAATACTCAAAAACATCATGTTAGAAAAATATACAAATTAAAATCACCCTACCTGCTATAGAGAATGTTTGCCATAGGAGAATAGTGTGGAACCATTAGCCTTTCTAATGACTTCAGCTGTCTCTATATGAAGGTCCTTAAAATACACTATTCTAATCTCATCTTAGATAGTTCCTCTGAGACAATCTTTCAAGAATGTATGTATCCTATTACAACTTTTCGCTGAAATTATTATATTAGACTTTCCAGAAATTAGCTTTGATAAAAAACAATTTTTTATTGTCAAATGATCTCAAATATTAAGTTAGTAAAAAGGGTTTGCAAGAAAGTTGGATCTTAATCCTCTGATCAAGAACAGCTGGAATTTCCTTTTCTTTCCTTTTTTTTTTTTTTTTTTTTTTTGCTGGAATTTTCTAATGCTATCATTCATTAAATTGAATAGTTACCTTAAAACTAAATTATTTTAAAGGTGATATGATAATACCATACAAATGGTTTGGTAATTATGTCTGCCTAATTATTCACTCTAGATTTTTGATAAATAAAATTCTATTAATCAATTCTTATAGCTATCATTCTATTTTCCCTTTTTCTAATAATATTGAAAATGGTTATAGCTTCTTCATAGTTCTTTTATGACCCTGTATATACTCATTCCAGTACATTTTCCTATGTTTCTGAAATGCCAATCTGATTTTGTATTTTCATGCTTGAATTGTACTTAGCCTGAGGATAAAGTTAAAAAATGCTTAGCTCACCAGAAAACCCTTCTATATCCTCCATTAAATTTCAGTAGCTTTTTCTCTATGTATTCTGTTAGCCTTAGGTGTATCCTTGAGGGTGACCATATTCAGGATTTCTCAGGATGATCCTAGTCTGTGCTTGTTTTCCCAGCTTCCTTTCTGGCTTAACGTTTTCTGAATCTGTTCCTTTTTTTTTTTTTCTAATGAAGTATTATTTTGATATTTGTATGCAAATAGTGTGGATGGGTTTAAAAACATTTAAATTTTATTTTCATTTTCCTCTAGGCATTCATTTCATAGTGACTGAAATGCATGTTAAATAAATAATTACTAGAAACTGACTAGTGATAGCAGTTTTGTTTTCTGGATCCAGTCTAAAAGCAACATAACTAACACTTCCCTGTCAAAGTCAGTATGTAGAACATGACACTAAAGCAAAATACTCAGTTATAAATGGTTCAAGACCTCTTATGCCTTGAAGTAAGGGGGAATCTATTTTGTTTGTATCAAGATACACTTGATACACCACTAGCCTGCAGTGGTGTGGCCCTTGATACATCTGACAATATCCAAGGAACCACTAAGCCACTATATGGCAAGGACAGCAAGAAAGATGAGGAATTAGAAGTTAAGTGTAAAACTAGAAATGTGTCAAAAACTGTGCTCTATTTCTATGTCAAAAGTAACCTCATTTGGATAATACATCATATGATTAACAAAGTAGATTTCACATTAAAAGTAGGTATTTCTTTATCCTCTTGAATCTGGGCAGTTCATGACAATTTTGACCTGAAGTTTTTGCTTCTTGATTCTTGGAATGCTGACTCTCAGAACGCAGCATCCAATGCTGTCAGAAGGCCAAGCCACATAGAGAGATTGAACATTTGTGTGGTTGTCAACAGCTTCAAGGAATTAAACCACAACTGCTCAGCTAGCTGGTCATCCAGCCTAGCTGGGCCTTCAGATGACTCAGCCCCAGCAACATCTGATGGCAATTGCATGAGAGAACCACTTACTTGAACCAAGTCCAAAAAACAAGCAAATAATAAAACAACAATAATAGTTTTTTAACCACTAAATTTGGGAGAAGTTTGTTATGTAGCAGCAAATAACCAGACCAGCTACTATCTTCACAATGGTCCTTCTGTGTTTTACACACATTTTTAAATAAGCACTTCCATCCATTGGACTATAAATTTTGTAAGAATAACCCATGGTCACTATATTCATTATATGATCCCTCCCCCAAACCTTTTCCAACTCCTGGCTCAGAGTTGATACTTAATGAATACTTGTTGAACGAGTGAATAAATTATATGAAAATTACATACAATTCCAAGTTTTCTTTTTTCAAATATTTCTTACCCTTAGCTCAATCATTAGTATACTTTTGAAGCTCTCTAAACACACAATACAGTTTCAAGCCTGTGTCCTAGCCACACTTACCACACTTACTGCCATTATCCAGAATGTCCTTCCTTTTCTGACTGCCTGGTGAATTCATCACCTTTTAGGAACAATAGTGCAAAACTCTCTGAACACCAGAGTACCCTCCTTGTTAAGTATACTACTACATGGTATACATAGCGCCATTGTTTTACCCATCACATTTTACTGTAAATATTTAGATCATTATCTCTCATCTAAAATGTAGAGAGATTGAGATAGATGCCCTTTCTTTATTTTTCTTTATTTTTATTTTTAAAGTAATCTCTATACCCAACATTGGAGCTTGAACTCAGAACCCCGAGATCAAGAGTTCCATGCTCTATCAATTGAGTCAGCCAGGCACCCAGATGCTGTACTTTTAATAAGCAAAAGTTTAATGAATAAATAAATATATATATAAAATATACAAAAAGCAGTACCTTAAATATGTCAGGAGAGACCAATGCTAGTTTACCAGACTGTTGAGGCCTAGTAGAATGGTTCATGAGAAATATTGGCACTTTATGAATCTGCTAAAATGTACCATATTTACATTGTTAAATATCTTAAGCTCTATTTGTCCTCACATTTTCACATAAAGTGATGAAATAAAAATGAAAATTACTCCATTCTTGTACATTTAATTGTTTATATTTGTTTATTTTTGACAGAAAGAGACAGAGAGAGACAGAGACAGAGAGAGAGAGAGAGTGAGCTAGCATGAGTGGGGGAGGGGCAGGGCAGACACAGAGAGGGAGACACAGAATCTGAAGCAGGCTCCAGGCTCTGAGCTGTCAGCCCAAAGCCCTACATGGGGCTCTGACTCATAGATCAAATCAGCCACCCAGGCACAGCTCCTTTCTTGTACATTTAATTTATACTTTAATAGCTATGAAGGATAAGGAAAATTTTTTATTTAATGTGGTATCAATATGTTTTAAATATTTGGTTACTTACATTATAATTTAATTCTAAATGTTGCACAAAATGAAAATTAGTAAAGGCTAGCCATATACAAAAAGAAAAGTTATATGTTGTCTAGCTGCACAGGATGCTATTGCCATTTCATTCTAGAAGCATACATTTAGAAGTTTTCTGAATTTAAAATTTTTATTAAAGTAAAACTATCAGTACACACATCACTGAGTACTGAAAGAGAAATAATCCACAGGAGACTTTTAAGGATAGAGAACAATTAGGGTTGATTGAGGGAGGTGGGTGGGTTGGGCTAGATGGGTGACTGGTATTAAGGAGGGCACTTGTGGTGATGAACACTGGGTATATGTAAATGATGACTCACTGAATTCTACTTTGGAAACCAATATTGCTCTGTATATTCACTAACTGATATATAAATTTTAATTTTTTTTAAAGATTGAATAAATATAAACAGAAAGTCAAATTCTCTGGATCTTTTATCTTTGGTTTTGATTTATTTTACTGGTTTATTTAATTTGGTTGTAAAACTTTTTTTTGAGATGTGGCAAGGTTTTATTCTTACACTATGATAATTTATCTTATGATTTAAATTTTAGATTTCTGATGTGAATAAATTAAAAGTGTGATGCATTTACTGCATGTAAGTATGAGTTGTTTTATATATTAGCTGCATAAAAATTATTACCATTTTAAATTTAAATTTACCATGCACTAAGTTCTTCATACTTTTTGTTGCTGGAATACACCTTAATTATAGTATATGCTCCTTTTAGAATTTTGGGATTGCGGTTAGTAATATACAGAATTTTTCATAGGACTAGCTTTGCAAGTTTACATTTAAAATGACATTAGTTTTTAAATTTTCTGTCAAGAATATGTTTTCTCTTAAAATCCTCATATGAGTGAAGCCATATGGTATTTGTATTTCTCTGACTGACTGATTTCACTTAGCATTATAGTTTCTAGCTCCATCTACGTCATTTGTAAATGGCAAGGTTTTATTCTTTTTTATGGTTGAGTAATATTCCATTGTATATGTAAATCACATCTTCTTTATTCATCACCAGTCTGGATATTTGGACTCTTTCCAATACTTAGGTATTTTACATAATACCGCTATAAACACTGGGGTGCATGTATCCCATCAACTCAGTAGTTTTGTATTCTTTGGGTAAGTACCTAGTAGTGCATTTGCTGAACTGTAAGGTAGTTTTATTTTTAACTTTTTGAGAAACCTCCATACTGTGTTCCAGAGTGGTGGTACCAGGTTGCATTCCCATCAACAGTGTAAGAAATTTTAGAAACAAACAAGCAAAGGGGAGAGAGAGACAGAGAGAAACCCAAGAAACACATTCTTAACTACAGAGAACAAACTAACAGTTGTCAGAGTGGAGGCTGATGAGGGGGGTGGTGAAATAAATCTCGGGAATTAAGGAATGCACTTGCTGTGATGCACACTAGGTGATGCATGGAGGTGTTGAATCACTAAATTGTGCATCTTAAACTGGTATTACTGTCGGAGGCCGTGCCGGCTCCGACAGGTCCAGGGGTCCCTGAAGGATGGACGGTGTCGGCGAAAGAGAGTGAGAGAGCCCCGAGATCCTTTCTGATCACCAGGCAGGCATCTCTGTCCTGTCGGTTTTGGTGTTTTTATTTATAGGTTAAATGTTATCATGTCATCAGTTAATGGAATTTTTACAATGGATAGCTCTTTGTGATAAGGTGTTGTTGGAAAATGTACAGAAACAGGTTTTATAGAAGTCTTCTTACAGAACAGCCCCAATTATAGTGAAGTTGAGTAACTAAGAAAGTAACAAGGTGTTCACATTATAATAACACTAAGATTAAGTCATAGGTTTGTAGATACTCTTATCCATCCTCATCACAGCTGCCAGGGTAAGAGGTGTTTGTGGAAAGTAGGCCTTAGGGAAGGGGCTGCTATACACCATCAGTTAGCAAAGGTGTATGTACTAACTTATCTTCTGCCCTTATCTGTTCCTTCTCTCTAAGTTAGGCTCTGTCTCTGGGCAAGACTTGATTTTCCAGTTATATGCTTTATTGCACCAGAGAGCCAACCATACCTTTAAAGAGTTTAGCTTATTTCCAATACACAGAATAGCCTCTACGAGTGCATTTACCTTTGTGTCTACTTTTATGATTTCTTGAATAGCTAGGGCATGAAAGACATTTTTGGTTAGTTGATTTACATGTAGAGCTGTATGAACATCTTGGACTAACGCAATGGTAGAAACAGAATTGTACATGTAAAGGTCAGTCTTTTATGACTAGGGGTCATTAGCCTGTTCATAGCTCAAGGGAAAGTATGGAGGGAAACAGGACCTGCTGGAGACACGATGTCTGTTCCCATAATCAAAAGAAGAAGTTCCCACAATAAGTTCCTTCACAAGGTGGAATCGTCATACCAGGGCCGGAATAAGGGGACAAGTCACTCCCGATATTGATCAACAAGGTACCCTAGGGGTCAGTGGTCAAGCAGAAATAATTGAGTGGGGGTAGATATCGGTCATCATCTGATTGGCAAGAGACCGTGCAAACTTGCTTTAACCTCACCAGGAGTTTCCTCGACTAGTGGGCTCAGAATGGCTCCCAACATATTACACCGTATGTTAATTTTTTTAATGTTTTCTTTTATTTATTTCTGAGAGAGAGAGAAAGAGAGAGAGAGGATGAGCAGGGGAGGGTCAGAGAGCAAGGGAGACAGAATCTGAAGCAGACTCCAGGCTCTGAGCTGTCAGCACAGAGCCGGACGCGGGGCTCAAACCCACAAACCGTGAGATCATGACCTGAGCTGAAGTCG